>NC_133666.1:680794174-681116674 GCF_037893015.1 Macrotis lagotis
CTATTGATCAGCAAGGCAATTGTTCCCATCCACCCTTTGGTCTTGATTCCCAGCCCCTCTCACTCCAGCCACCAGGTTCCAATTAAGCCCTGGTTATCTATGACCCCACTGTTTAGAATTCATGTGGTAGTGGTGTCCAGTAGTACCCCCCAATAGGCAGATCTTTACCAAACCAGAAAAAAAGATAATCTGACTGAATATCTGGGGAGAACAATGCTGCTCCTGAAGGGAAAATATTAAAAAACTAATGAGGAATTCTCTTTGATCCTGGTCATTGTTCCTCATCCCTCTGTCCCAGCTGCCATCTTACTCTTTAGGCAGTTGACCTTCTCTCCAGATAGGGACAGAAGAAAAAGCACTTCACTTGGAGTCACAAGAACTGTATTAGAATCCAAGCTTTGTCCCTTACTGGCTAGGTGCGTCTGAACAAGACATTTAATTTCCATACATCTTATATTCCTTCTCTGTAAAATGAAGGGTTGATCTGGATAATTCCTGAGGTATCTGTGAGCTCTGTTTAGTTTACTCTTCTTTATATTGAAGGAGTTGGGCTAAACTAACTCAAAAGTCATATCAGTAAATTTTATTTAAATCCTTGGATGTAAATTGCTTTGATAGTAATTGTATGATGCTTTCATCATTTTCTTCCCTTCAGATGGTGTGGGGTCCAGTTCTTCACTTTCTGGCCTGTAAGTTTCTGTCATATCTGGGACTAGGGGACATAGCCATTGTACTGGAGAAAGGTTATCATGTGAGAATTGCCTGGCAGAGTGGGGTTCCCAAACATAGAACATTAGCAGTATTAGGGGCATTCAAGGTCACCTAATCCAATTCCCTCCTTTTACAGATGAGAAAACTGAAGTCCAAGGTCACACCATTATTTAGTTTGCTGCTACTATTAGAAGTAGAGCTAGGAGCCAATTTCTTCCTCCCAATTCAGTGTTCTTTTCACTCCATTTCCTCTTCCAAGGACCCTGTTTGCCTGACTAGAAGGTCAGGTGAGGCAATCTCCTTGGGGAACCCTGATAATGAGGCTGGCTTGCTTGGGACCATGTTGATGGAGGGGATATTAGATTAGTACCTGTGACAGCAGTTTCTGACTGTTGCCTAAAGAGGACAATGAAACCCAGTAGGAAGGCTTTCCTTGCCTTCTAGAGTGATATGGAGGCATATACAAAGACTTGGAACACATTGTTATGAAGACCTCTCAGGGAAAGATTCAGAGCTTCTAGTTTAAAAAATGGGATTAAAAAGAGGAATCTTTTAACTTCTTGGAGTTTTCAGCAACCATCTAAGACTATAAAACACAGAGATGATCATTTACAGTGGTAAAGTGAGTTTATGCATTTGGGAACATCTAACAGAAAAATTATATAAGTCACATCTCTAATCTTTTTCAAATTAATTTTGCCAAATGAGGCGATGATGTCAAATTCACTGGAATGACTCCCTGCCCTTCACCATGAAACAGTCTCTAATACTCAAGCTAGGAAGGCACAACTAGTGACAAGGATAAGTAGATAAGGGGAGGAAAATATTGGTGAATGACCTGATCCCAACAACTTTTGCCATCTTCCTTGTAATTTTTTTTTTTTTTTTTTAGTTTTTGCTAGGCAAAGGGGTTAAGTGGCTTGCCCAAGGCCACACAGCTGGGTAATTATTAAGTATCTGAGGTCAGATTTGAACTCAGGTCCTCCTGATTCCAGGGCCAGTGCTCTATTCACTGCACCACCTAGCTGCCCCTGCCAGCTTCCCTGAGTAAAAAATTATTATTGACTTGCTGACTGAGTTCTGTTCATTTGAGAGTGGCATAGTAAGATGAGAAGAACACTTCATTTAAAATGTGAAAATTTGAATTAAAACTTCACTTGAGCTTCTTAATAGTCATGTGTAGTTGACAGAGTGCTCTCCCTGGAGTCAGAAACACTCAACTACCTGAGTTCATATCTTGCCTTAGTAGCGATATGACATTGGGCAAGTAATGCAACCTTGATTGCCTCAGTTTCTTCATTTGAAAAATGAGCTGAAGAAGGAAATTACAAGGCACTCCAGTATCTTTGCCAAGAAAGCCATACATGGGGACCCAAGGAGTTGAAATGGACAGAAATGCCTGAGCAACAACAAACCTTAGGAGAACCATTTAACTTCTCTGAACCTCTTTCTTATCTATGTAGATTCCCTATCAGAGTCTCTGAGGAATCATCTAGTTCAAAATCTATAAACTTTAATTTCCATTCATGGAGGACCCTCCGCTGTAAATTTTTTTTTAAAAACAGGAATAGATTAAATCTTTCAGATTTAAAATCTGTGATTCACAATCTATTCTGCTACAACCCTCTATATCCTTAGTGATCTCAGATCCCAAATATTATTCCCAGATTATTTCCTGGGACATTATTTTATCCAAGCTGATCCTTGGAACATGGATATGAAGCTGCTGATTCACCTTCAGTAAGAGGTAAACTTTTGCTTCTCATGAGCAGGATGGAATTTGACTAGGTCATTCATACAGTCTATTGTAGGTCTCTCTCAGGGGAAGGTTGTTTCCCCACTAACTAGTATAGTACCTAACCCATGGTAAATAGGGAATGTATTGTATTTGATTGATTGACTGACTGATTGATTGGGGGGCTTCAATTTTCCCACAAATGAAACAGAATCATCCAATAATGTTGAGAGTTATGGGCCTCTATTATGGATAATGTTACCTCGCACAAAGGAAAGTGCCCAAGATTATAAAACCAACAGCTCTAGAGTTGGTAGAAACCTCAGAAACCATATAATTCTCACCACCACCATCCTCATTTTATATATTAAGAAACTGAGGGGGCAGCTAGGTAGAACAGTATATAGAGCACCAGCCCTGGAGTCAGGAGAACCTGAATTCAAATCCAACCCCAGACATTTAATAATTACATAGCTGTGTGACCTTAGGCTTAACCCCATTGCCTTGCAAAAAATCTGAAGATTAGGGAGATTAAGTCTTTTGCTCCAGGTCACACAGTGTCAGAGTTGAACCCAGATATTCAGATTTCAGAATGAATAGATGGATAAATTAATGAATGATTAAATGAAGGTAAAGGTGTTTATTAGTATTTGCTATGAGCCAAGTTCTACAATAAGACTGAATGCAAATAGAAAAGTAAGACCTTCCCCATCTCAAGGAGCTGCCATCTAATGGAGGGAAAGGTGACAACGCATACATCTCCAAAGCCAAATGTGGTTGTTTCTCTTCAGCTTCCTTCATAAGTGAAAGATTAGGGAAGCTCTTTTACTCTCTTCTGATTTTCAGTAGCCAAACACCTTCCAGAAAATCACTGAGTACCACTCAGAAGTTCCCCGTGGCATTCCAGGAAGTCTAAGGTCCTAAAGTAAGGTAGAAGAGGGCACGATCAGCACCACAGTGAGTGGAAAGCTCCTCAGATGATCAATGCCCCAGGGGAGCAGATCATAAGATCCTCTGATGCTTCCTGCTCAACTGACCTGGGGGGCTTCTGGGGGAAAGAACAAGAAATACTAGAGGGCATTTTTGAGAGGTAATCTGTTACCCCCCCCCCCCAAAAAAAGGGCTACTCCACCTACCTCCTTTTTTTTTTTTTCAGGCATATTCATGGTTGTCCTGGGATTTTCTGTCCCTCTTCATCTTCCCCTCCTAACTTCCCTGCTTCTTTTTCAAATCTGAGTGAAAGTTTCAACTTCTAGAGACAGCCTTTCTTGATCTCCCTTAATGTTAGTGCCTTCTCTCTAATGATTATCTCCATTCAGAGTGCAGAGATTGTTCCCTTCTCTCTTCTTAACTCATGGTCTTATTTTTCACATCACTCTTTGGGGTCTTTACAAGCACAAAGAATCATAGAGTGCTTTGCACATAGCAATGACTTAATACATGTTTGTTGAATTGATGAATGAATTTGACCATTAGCATGTCCTATTTTATTCTGGGTCCTTTTCAAAAGTGTGAGTTTGTCTGAGGCTTATTGGTATAGTTTATAGAAATCCAGGAGAAAGAGTCAGCTTGAAGTCCTAATTCTGAACATGACTGCATGACCCTGGACAAGTCACAACCTCCCAGTATGCTGGGCATCTTTCTAAAACAAGTTAAGAGAGGGGGCCAAATTACATTGGAAGATAGAGTTTTCCCACCTGGGAGTTCCTTATACCAGTGAATCCAATCTCTATTCTGATGTTCTGTCTCTCCAATTATGGGATAGCTAGATGGCACAATGGATTACTTGCCAGGCTTAGAATCAGGAAGACAGTTCAAATCCAACCTCAAACACTTATTAATGGTAACTCACCCTGGGTAGGTCACTTTATCTCTTATTGCTTTAGGTTCTTCATTTGTAAACAAGGACAATAATAGCACCTACCCTCTTGGGGTAATGCGATGGTAATCAGAAAGTTCTTCACCTTGTGCTTAGCACCTATAAATACTATACAATGTTATTTAGTATCATGATTAATTATTATTCATTTAGACAAAGCATCCAACCAGTCTAACCTAATCTCAAATAATAAAGATCTCTCCAACATTCCTCCCATGTGATCATCTAGCCTATTCCTGAAGCCTTCTGTTGAGGAAGAACCTACTCTATCCCAAGTCAACTCATCCCTCTGTCAGATAGCTACAATCTTTTAGAAGTTGATTTGGTACAATCTTTTCATTTTACAAATGTGGAAACTGAGACTCAGAAGCATCAAATGACCTGCAAAAGACCTCCCAGACAGTGAATAATAGAGTTAGGACCAGAACTCAGGTCCTCAGACCCAAACCCCGTACTCTTTACCATGTCCTTGGCCTTCAAAGGCTCCATGCTCCACCAACCCAACTCACCATCCACTAGTAAAGCTCTAGCCACCCAGAAGTGAGGAGAAGGGCAGAGAGGGAGAGAAGCAGCCTTTGTTTTTCTCCCCAGTCCTTGCCTTTTGTTCTATCCCTTCCCTAAATACTCTTGCAGAGCCAATACTGCCACTCTGTTCTGGCATTCACAGTAGGGGGGCCCTCATCTGGATTCCAATTCCCTTCTTTTGTGTGCTCAAAATCACCTTGAATAGCTGCTGTTTCCATGGCTTTGGAAACTTTTGATATTTATCTCCCTTCCCCTGCAAACCCCTCAGCAAAGTAATCCACAGTTGGGGCTGCATCATATCCAGGCTCCTCTATCATTAGGACTCAGGAGGCTCTCCTTCCAAAGCCCGCTTAATACAGGTGTCGGAAACAACTGATGGATTTCCAAAGCAGGAGATAAAAGGCACTTGTTAAAGTTAATTGATCCTAAAAGGAAAAGAGGCTTAGAAGTGGAGAGGAGAGGAATAAGGAGGAGAAAGAAAGGCAAAGTTTCTGGTTTGGGTACTTTGCACAGAATCAAGGCCAAACCCCACCTTGGCAATGGGGTATACATTTGAGGACAATATAAAAGGTGGGCAGGGTTTTTAGGAGATGATTCTTATTAGGAATAGAGAGCTAGGGGGCAGCTAGGTGGCACAGTGGATAGAGCACCCGCCCTGGAGTCAGGAGGACCTGAGTTCAAATTTGATGTCAGACACTTAATAATGACCTAGCTGTGTGGCCTTGGGCAAGCCAAGGAACCCCATTGTCTTGCTAAAACCTAAAAAAAAAGGAATAGAGATCTAGAGGTGGATGGAAACCCAGAGACCAATTGGGTCCAAGCCCCTCAAATTACAGAAAAAGAAACTGAAGCCATTAGAAGTTAATTTACCTTTGGTTAAAGGGAGGGAGGGGAATAGAAATAATCTTTTATATAGGTTCCAAGAACTAGGCTAAGAACTTTACAAACATCATCACATTTGATCCACACAAGAGTCGTGTGAGGTAGGTACTACTGCTGTCATCATCCCAATTTTATAGTTGGGGAAACTGAACCAAACAGGGTTAAGTGACTTGCCCAAAGTCACACAGCTAGTGTCTAAGGTCAGATTTGAACTCAAGACTTCCTGACTATAGGCCCACTGAGTCACACTAGCAGTCTCACCAGTTTAGAGCTAGAAGCTTCATCAAGTCCAAACCACTCATTTTATTGATGGGGAAACAGAGGTCCAGGGACCAAAAGTGAAGAAACACATTCTCCTTTACAAGATATTCTATGCAGGCAGCTAGGTGGCACAGTGGATAGAACACTGGTCCTGGAGTCATGAGGACCTGAGCTCAAATCAAGCCTCAGATTCTTAATAATTACCTAGCTGTGTGACCTTGGACAAGTCATTTAACCCCACTGCCTTGCCAAAAAAAAAAAAAACCCAGGCATTCTATGGTTGTACTTTGGAGATGCCCTGGAGATTTGTTCTGTTCCAACCCAGGTTACATAGGAATAGAGATATGGGAAACTCTTAAATGGGGAATCTGCATTCAGTGTAGTTTGACACTTCTGCCATTCAAGTGGCTCAAACTGCCTCCCCAAGAAAAGATGATCATTGAGACTTGAGGAACATCCTAGATGGGGCTGAAATGAGTGCAGTTTATTGCTTGTGTCTTCAGAAATTCCAATCTAGGGGTGGCTAGGTGGTGTAGTGGATAAAGCACAGGCCTTGGAGTCAGGAGTACCTGGGTTCAAATCCGGTCTCAGACACTTAATAATTACCTAGCTGTGTGGCCTTGGGCAAGCCACTTAACCCCATTTGCCTTGTAAAAACCTAAAAAACAAAACAAAACAAATTCCAGTCTTTACTGCCTGTTTTTCTGGTAGACTGAAAGCCATCCTCCATGATATTCCCCTGAGCTCCAATGCTCAAACTTCAGTCTGGCATTCTCCCAAATAGGAATTAGAAAGAAAGATAAATGCACCCACCATGCTGAATGACCAAACTCTGGGTTCAACATGATGCTGTGCATCTCCCATGATCCCCCACAACAGGGATACCAGATCCTTCCCCCACCCATCCTCCCACTGTCAGTAGAACTCCAACTGAAAGGAAAAACACAATTCATGCTGGTCACATATACAGGATTCATAGTCAACTATCTAGGGCATGCCATTTTAGTGGGAAGAAATTAGAAAATGGAATCTTAGTGGGAGAAATGATAAAGTGGGTGGTTTTTGGTATCTTAATTAGATAAACAAGTAAGTGGGATGGGTTACTACTACTGCTGCTGCTACTACTACTACTACTACTACTACTACTACTGCTGCTGCTGCTGCTGCTGCTGCTACTACTATTACTGCTGCTACTACTGCTGCTGCTGCTGCTTTTGTTACTAGTGGTGATGTTGCTATTATTGCTTTTATTACTTCCGCTACTACCATTCTACTATTGCTACCGATAATACTGCTACTTTTCTAATGCTGCTCCTCCTCCTCCTCCTGCTGCTGCATCTACTAATACGATTACTCTTCTAATGCTCCTATTGATGCTGATGTTGCTATTCTTCCTCCTCCTCCTCCTCTTACTTGTACTGCCATTACTACTACTACTACTACTACTACTACTACTACTACTACCACTACTACTACTATTCTAGCTAGTATTTATAAAGCACCTTTAGAATGGCAAAACGTCTTACAGAGATAATCTCCTTGCATTCCTCCAGTATCCCTAAGAGGTTGGCATTATTGTCCATATTTTAAAGGCAACTGAGATGGGCAAAAGATAAGTATCTAGGTCAAGCAATGAGTAAGCATTTGATGCAGGACTCAGATCTTGGTGAGATCAGGTTCACCCTCTGCCACATGCTTTTATTCAAGATGATATGTGGAATGTAAAGAACTGGCCCTAGCATCACGGGACCTGAGTTGATGCTTATTACCTGTGTAACTTTGAATAAGACATTTAACCACCCTGGACCTCAGTCTCCTCATCACTCCAGTACAAGAATTTGTAAAATGAGGGGATTTAACAAGACAATTTCTGGCCATCTATTCTGAACCACCTCCACCACACACACACACACACAAACACACACACACACATACATACATACACACAGATACACACATACACATACACAAAGTGATAGCCTATATCAGCATAATGATTTAAGGTTTGCAAAATATAGATATATATGCATATAAACATACATACATATGTATATATAAATATATATCATCTCCTTTAATCCTCATCCTTTCAGCACCCAATGATACAGAATTTTGAATATGATTACCCTCCTATTACGGATGAGGAAACTGAGGCTCAGAGAGATGAGAGGTTTCTTCAGATTCCAAGTTCAGAGTTTTTCCATGCTAACAGGCCACCTCCCCACCACCAACCTTGTGCTGACTGCTAGGCTTATCTAAACCTGAAGACAAAGTAGAGTAGATGTCCTGCGGGTGTACTTAGAATATCGGCACAGTACAATATCACCTCACAAAGAGAGACAATTAGTGATGAGAAAAGGATGCCTAGGTTCTGGCTCCTGAAATGAAAAACTCTTTAGGGTCCTCTTGGAGATCCAGTCCCCAAACAGCCTTGGGCTCCTGTTCTGGAGCCCAATCCTTCATCTAGGAGAAGGAACTGGGGTGGGAGGAAGGAGGGAAGAAATTATTTTCTCCAGGCTATTGGGGAGAGAACATGAAAAGACTGCACTGGCTTGATTGATGCGCCGCTCGGGGATCTATAGTCTCTGATGTAATTACACTGTGCTTCATGTGATAAGGAGATTAATCAGTCCATTACACTGGGGCTGTTTTACCCACAGACAGAGGTAATTGTACAGAGCAGCAGGACACTACTAAGTCCCTCCCACCCTACATACCTGCTTCTGTTGTAGTCAGGTGGATGGACTCAGGACAGAAGGGCTTTGAAAGGTAGTGGGTGGAGTGGGGCAGCTCTAGTCCGGTAGCTGACGATTGCACTGAGTTGACTTGTGTAGGTCATGATAGTGGAATTTGCAGTGGAAATTGAAAGGTAGATCCTCAATCTGGAGCCAGAGGGGACTTCCAAGACAACCTTCACCAGTCCTAATCTCACAGATGAGAAAACTGAGGCCCCAGGACATGAAGTGACTTGTCCAATATCACACAGATGGTCAAGGTCAGAGTCAGGATTTGAATCCAAGACTTTGGAGTTATTATTCTTCCTATAATATCATACTCCATAATGAAAGATTGCATTCTAATCACAATCCTCTGGCTCTAAATCTGGAACTTTTCAATGATCCCATTTGATGTTTTGGGCATCATTCCAATGAAAGAAATAGGGAAATGGGATGATAGGGAAATGGTTGGTTCAAACGCTCAGAGCCATGAGGTACAGAATCAATCATCCATCTCCTCCACCCCTGCTCATTTTAGTTGTTGGTGGTGTTCAGTCATTTTAGTGGGTTTGGGGGCATTTCCTTGGCAAAGACACTGGACTGATTTGCCTTTTTCTTTTTTTTTTCAATGGATAATAATTTTATTTTTCCAATTACATGTTATGACAGTTTTTCAACATTCATCCACATGCATAAAGCCTATTTGTTGGTTACATCATTTCCTTCCACCCTCCTCCCCTCAGTGGCAAACAGTCAGGTGAATATTGTCCATATACATTTCTGTTTAACATGTTTACAAATTAGTCATTTTTGGCATGAGGAATTCAGATTAAGGGAAAAGAAAGAAAATCATGAGATAGGAAAGAAATACATTAAATAAAATTTAAAAAGTGAATGTAATCTTCATTCAGATTCTCACCCTCAATCTTATATAACTTGTTTGTTTTGGTTTGTTTTGTTTTGCTTTTCTTCCTCTGGATGAGAATAGCATTCTCTATAACTGGTTTCCTGAAGTGGTCCTAGCTTTGCCTTTCTTTTGCAGTTCATTTTATAGATGGGGAAACTAAGGCAAATGGGATTAAAAGTCTTTACCACAAATCTAGTAATTGTATGAGGTGGGATCAGAGCTATTTAGTTGCTCATTTTACAAAAGAGGAAAGTGAAGGCCAAGGAGATTAACTGACTTGTCCAAAATTACATTTTCAATAAATAGCTCCTATTCTTTTCCCACTGTATTGTTCTTCATCATTTGGAGGGATGGATAAGATCATTTCTCTGGATAATCTCATCCAATTTCCTTTTTTATAGATGGGGAAACTGAGGCCCACAGAGATACAGTGAATTGTCCCACAACTCACAGGAGAGTCAGGATTCAAATTCTAGCCTTCTGAGTTCAGAGATAGTTCTGATTTTAGGATTATAGATAGTCATAAGACATTAGACCTGGAAGGGAACCTAGGGACCATCCAATCCAGCTCCCTGGTTTTTTACTAGGTGAGGAAAGTTTAAATGAGCAATCCAAGATCACACAGTAATTTATCTTTGTGCATAGTAGCTCTTTTTAGGTAAGCTGGATAAAAGGGAACAGCCTGTCCTGAAAAAGAACCTCAATCTCATATAGCTTGTTTGTTCATAATGGCTTACATGTTGTTTCTTTTATTAGATTCTAAGGTCCTTGAGAGTCAGGGCTGCCTTTTGTTCCTCTTATGTTCCTAATATTTAGCATAATGATTCACATATAATAGGCACTTAATAAATGCTTACTGACTGACTACCTTATTATTTCAGTTCAAACCTCTCTCCAGACTATTCCTTGCTTTGATTTCTCAGCATTGGAGCTAGGAAAGTTTGGGTGGCTCCAGGAGACTTGAAAGAGGGAAATATGAAGTTAAAATTCTTCTGAGCTTTTAGAAAGTAAGCAAAAGGGGCGGCTAGGTGGCGCAGTGGATAAAGCACTGGTCTTGGAGTCAGGTAGTACCTGGGTTCAAATCCAGTCTCAGACACTTAATAATGACCTAGCTGTGTGGCCTTGGGCAAGCCACTTAACCCCCTTTGCCTTGCAAAAACCTAAAAAAACAAAAAACAAAACAAAAAGTAAGCAAAAGATTATTTCTAAAGCTATTCTTTTAGTTCCCCTTCTATTAAAAATACCAATAATTCACATTTCAGTAAAATTTCAAGCTTACAAAATACAAGTCTACAACTCTGAGTTAGATAGTGTCAGAGTAATTTACCTCTTTTACAGTTGAGAGGGCTAAGGTTCGGGAAGTTTGATTCTTCCCAGAGGCACTAAGGGAGACTCTCAAAATTTTGGGATCTTTCCATTATATCTCACTCCTTCTCATTTGATCCTGAGACACTTTAATCAGAGATCTTGGATTTTTCCCTTCATTCCTCAGTAACTTAGAGGGTGGAAGATCTGAGAGATCATAAGATCATCTGGTATAAGTTTCATTTTACAGAGGAAGAAACTGAACCCCAGAAATATTAAATGATTTCTCTGAGATCATACAGGTGGTAACAGAACTAATTCTCTTGGGGGAACATAGTACATAAAAGGAAAAAAAACCCCAAAAGGTTACAATTCAGGGTTTCCTTCCTGTGATCCTTGGCATCCTTCTGGACTATGGAAACCACTCCTTTTAAGTTCATGGTTGAGGTTGGCTACTTATAGTGAAGCAGATTTGACAAGATATTAAACTTGATCATCTTCAAAATTTCTTTCAACTCTCTGTATTACAGTCCTAAAGACTATAGGTCAGTTGAGGACCCAATCAATGGGCTGTTTCATGTGCACTCTACAAAATTCATGGGTTAATGATTCGCCAAATGATGATGGTGGTGGAAAAACTGATCTATTCAGTTAATTACCATAGAAATACTTGTAATTTCCCAACTCATGATTCACTGTTCTTTCCATAACATCAAGATGCTGAAAATATGACTCTAAGCCCAGTTGCAGGGAGACTAACATTCTCTTTGTCTGTGATGTCCTTAACATTAAAGGACAAAAGAGTAGAATGGTTAAGTCAGAAGAAAGCCATTGCTTAAATCCTAAGGAATCCTCTAAAACCTAATGAAGTATGATGAGGGCATCTGGTCTGAAGGTGGTGAACAGCTGTGTTGGACAGCCAACACACTGGAGGATGCAGTCTAGATCCAAAAGGATAACCATCCATGTGTTAAAATTTGAGGTCAAATCTTAGATGAAAATATATAAGGGTTCAAGTCTTCTTGTCATTTTGCTGAGTTACAATTCTTTATGAACCCATTTGGTGTTCTCTTGGCAAAGATACTGAAGTGGTTTGCCATTCCCTTTTGCAGCTCATTTTCAGTTGAGGAAAAATGAGACAAATGATTAAGACTTGCCCAAGATGATAATACTAGCAAGCTTCTGAGATCAGATTTGAACTAGGAAGATGAGTCTTCCTGAATTTAGTTCTGGCACTCCATTCAGTGCACCATATAATTGCCCCATTCAAGTCTTACACTTGTCTCCTCTTCTTCCTCAGGGTAGTATCTGGATGATCCTTAGGTTATAGAATTAACGAATGAATGAATAAATAAATAAATAAGTGAATTAACAGAAATACATTTATTAGAGACTTACAAAGCATCATTTTAAATGCTAAGGATAAACACAGATATGTCAAACAATCCCTGCCCTCAAGGTTTCTTATGTTCTAAGGGCATAGATAATCCATATAGAAATTTTTGATTGCAAATTAAAAGCAGACCATAGTTAGAATTTAACATCTCATGACATTTGGTTTCCTTCCTCAGGAAAAAGGGATAATAAAATAAAAGAGTTAAACCTTTAGGACATCATCCAACTCTGAAGTTGGATGATCCCATGGCTCTCAGACTTCCAGAAGAGGCAAGGTACTATGGTGGGGTGGGGTGGGGTGGGGGGGAATATTAGATCAGAACATGCAGAAGCCAGTGCTCTGTGGTTAGTCACTCTTTGGCAAGGGTGCTGTGTGAGAGGCAGCTTGTAGGCAGACAGAATTGATTGTTCAATTTTTAGTATGAGTATTTATGCCTCAGAAATCAGCAAAAACTAAAAAACAGGGCTTGATGTGTTGTTCTATAACCTTCCAGACTCCAGAAAGTGGTGGAGATTTAACTTAGAAGTGTGTGATGTGAATACATTTTTGGAGAGCTGATGGTTAAACATGTATCAGCACTCTTCTTTGGTCTTTTTTTTTTTTACCTGTATAACGAGGGAATTAGATTCAATAATCTCCAAGAATCCTTCTAAACAAAACATATTTTTATGCATAAAATGAAAAATACTAAAGGTGATTTGGATGGAAGGAGAATGGAGGTAGAGTAATAAGGAAGGAAAAAATGGAAACTGGGCACTGACTTGGAAAAAAAAGATTTATTATTGGAGATGTGTTTTGATTTGATGTTTAAACCACCACCACCACCACCGCCCCCAACTTAAGGCACTCATCCTGCAGCTGGTAGTCTGCTGATGCATGGGAAATGTTCATGAGAAGCTAGAAATTGAACCCATTTGAAATTTGTGTAATCAGAGGAAATGTCTGTATGATTTGCTATTATAATTTTTGATAACAAACTCTAGGGCTCCAGCTTCAATAATAATAATGACTTGAAGGAGGTAGAGAGAGGGAAAGAGGAAAAAAAACACCCTGCCTTTTGGTAAAGGCTTCAAAATGTTCTAGTCTCTCCTAAATTTAAAGAGGGTATTTTTAGCACCTGTAATCAGAAAGACTTGAGTAAATACATCAGCTGGGGTTCTGGCTTCAGAATGCCTTCACCAGCTTCATTTTCATATCACATGGAGCTCTCTCAAGACCAAGAGGGGATCTCACAAGTTTTCTTCCTTTAGGGTTTTTTTTTAATTTTCTGCAATGAGCAAGTCAAATGGAATTTTATTTTTCTGGCATGGGCTACTAGCTCTCAACCTGAGATCTAGTTTTGGTGGCCTGTCTACTTCTGCTCTATGACAAAGGTCACTCTGACAGGAATAGCAGAGTCAGAAAGATGGGTGTTGGGGAGCTCGGAGAGGAGAGTTTTAAGTTCTGACACAACCTGACAGTAATGCCCTGAAACAAAGGCAGCCCACTTAATCTCTCAGGGTTTGGGTTTAGTTCTTTAATGTTGTAAGGTAGCTCTGTGGGTAGAGTCCACTGCCTGGAATCACGAAGAACTGAGTTTGAAATCTGCCTCAGACATTTACTAACTGTGTGACCCTTGAGCAAATCCTTTAAGGATTCCATACCTCAGTTTCCTCATCTGTAAAATGATAAGGTTGACCTGAGTGACCTTGAAGACCTTTTCCAGCTCTAATGACTCCATACCTCAGTTTCCTCATCTATAAAATAAGCTTGACCTAAGTGACCTTGAAGACCCTTTCTAGCTCTAACCTTCGACCCCATGATACTAAATTGGAGAAACGCTACTGGTTATTAGAAAAAGGGGTTTCCTAGATCCTCATATGTCCCATCTTCCAGCCATTGCTAGTCTTCTCTCCTTCAGGCTAAAAACT
The DNA here is from genome assembly GCF_037893015.1 of Macrotis lagotis. Lineage (NCBI taxonomy): Eukaryota > Metazoa > Chordata > Mammalia > Peramelemorphia > Peramelidae > Macrotis > Macrotis lagotis. The sequence continues at coordinate 680,808,403 of NC_133666.1, forward strand.
CACCAATTATCTCAATAGATTCTCATATGACACATTTCGCATTGTGTTTCAGAGCCCTAAAGATTAACTGTTGGTCAATCTGGTGAAACATATGAGCCACTTCTCAGAACCATGTTTGTAAATGCATAAAAGATAATTCATAGGGTTATAAAGAAAGCCAAAAGGATCAAAATTCAGTTAGAGATGGATAATATTTGTTTTTGTATATGGGTGCCAATGTATTTATTTGTAATTATGAAAATGTTTCTATGTGTATCTACAGGCATTGATGCAAAAATAGAGTGTAAACAGATGTGTGTGTGTGTGTGTGTGTGTGTGTGTGTGTGTGTGTACACACATTTATAGTTATTTGGTCATGATGATGGACTTGGGATATCATCACTGCAGGGAACCTCTTTCTAATAACTAGTAGCTCTCCTGCACCTTAAGGTCTTAGGATCAGCTTTAACTCAAGCTATCTTATCTCTTATATATACTTATAGTGTCTATATTTTATATATTGTTGTACAATTGTGTTTTAATAAATGTGTATGTTAAATATTTCTCTGAGTACACATATACATGACTAAACTTCATATGTGTATTTATAAAAAGACTGCATAAAAATATTCACATCTATTCATATGTGCAATATGAATGCATCAGACATGTGGAAATACGTAGATATGCCCATGTACACAAACACATTTACACATGTGTGTGTATGATAATAGTGGATAGAGGACTGGCCTCAGAGACAAGAAGATCTCGTTTTCAAGTCCCATCTCTGCCACATACTATCATTGACAATGCTCCAGGCAACTTGGAGAGGAGATACCGACCTGCATTGTTAAAGATATCTTTCCAATCTGAGAGAGTCCCTATACCAATGAAATCACAGAAAATTAAAAAAAGAACCCTAAAGGAAGAAAACTGGTGAGATTCCCTCTTGATCCTGAGAGAGAGCCCCATGTGATATGAAAACAAAGCTGGTGAAGGCATTCTGAAGCCAGAACCCCAGCTGATGTATTTACTCAAGTCTTCATCATAATTCACACTGAAGAAGCATAGATCTAGATGACAGCTCAGACGTCACCTGGCCAAATTTTATCCATTTACAGATGGGGACACTGAGACACAGAGGAGGGAGATAACTTGCCCAAAGTCATGAGGATAGGAGAGGGGAAAAAGCAAGTTTTGGATCCAGGTCTTCCTCCAAGTTCAATCTGTTCTCCTCAGCACTGGTCTTCCTAGTACATCATATGTTTTCACTCATTTGGGGAAGGGACATTTTCTGAATGGGTGGGAGGGAAAGAGTAGCAACTACTTAGCTCAGGGTCCCTGCTTCAGATCCCCTAGAAAGTCAGCAGTGATAGAATAGTAAAAAAAAGCAATTGGAGAAGTCACCAGGCATCAATTGAGGACCCTTTGGATAGAGACCCTCCTGCTGTGGGTCTGGAGCATGGAGGGGGGGTGGCTGTTTACAATTTCAGGGATTTCCTACAGGGTTTATGTGTTTGCAATAACCAAGCACTGAATAGGGGAAGCAGCTGAAGCATTTAATCAGGTTGAGTCTGCGAGCTTTTTTGTAGTTATCTTATTGCCCAATAAACACATCACCAGCAGGGAATGACAAGCAGTCACACTAGAGAAGGATAAGGTTGGTGTCATCCTCTCCTCAAGGAAGGGGAAAAAAAAGCCCAGCAACCACCCCACGTTGTCAAACCCTTGAAAGCATCTGGCTTTCGTGGCCGAACATTTCTATACACGGAACGGCGAGGGCCCGTGTCAATTACTAGTCAAGTGAGGTAATATCCATCTCATTAAGGCGTCCTCGTTCCCAATTGACGTGGACATATATAAAATGGAATGTGCAGAAGTTAATATTTTTTCCACCAGTGATTAGGTGCTGTAATTAAGAAAGCATTGTGCCTGATTTCTAATCTTTTTCTCTATTAAAATTAAATTGATTTTCTCCTTGATTTAATCAACCTGAATTCATCTACACCATGCCCCTCTTTTTTTCTTTTTTTTTTTTAAAGTGATGCTCAGGTTCTTAAAGGGACTGGCTATCCTTGCATGGTGGAGGGTGTTGCCTTCAGTCTAAGCTCAAACTTTTCTTTGAGTGTGTCAAAGGACTGAGGGCTCTCTGCACCAGAAGGAAATGCCCTTTTCAGTGGAATCTTCATTGGAAACTTCCATGTGATAGGTGGAATCCAAGCACTTTGAGGATGACTATGATATTCTATGTTCCGATCCCTGGACCCACCTCCACCCTGACCATGGTCAGGGAGATAAACCTTTTTTGAGATAGATTAAGGTCACTAATGTTTCCCACAGATTATCATTTGGGCAGAAAAATGCTGTATCTACATAATAACAGACAGAATGATTGATCAGGAACCTTAATGATCACCTAGATCCACCTGCCCATTTTATAGCAGAGGAAAACTGAAACTTAAAGTGGGCATCACATTTTTAGAGGGAAACCACAAGAATCATAGAAAGGGGATCAGGTTGGGGAAGGTTCTTCAATTGATGTATGAAAAGTGGTAGAAGGAATCATGGATGTTTAACTGGAGAAGAGAAGATTTCATGGGGATATAAGAGCTATCTGCAAGTATTTGAAGGCTTGCCATATGGAAGGAAAGTCTAGATGGACTTATTCTGTTTGACACCAGAGAGAAGACCTAGCAACGGTGGGTAAACATAACAGGGAGGTTATATAAGCAAAAGCTTAATATTGGAGCTACCAGTGAATGGAATAGGCTGCCCTAAGATATCATGAATTGTCTACAACTGGAAATGTTTTAAATGGAGGTTGTATGACCAATTGTTGGGAATTTAATAGAGGAGATTGCAACTCAAGTAGAAATTGTACTAAATGATCTCCATACTAAGATTCCAAGTCTACAACTCTATTTCTATAGGGGACATAATAGAGGAAAGAATCCTGGATTTGGTATCAAAGGACATGAATTCAACCCTACATTAGCTTCTTGAAACCAGTATGATCTTGGGTGGGTCACTTCAAGTCTCTATGAAGTGAATGCTTAGTGAGTCAGAAAGTGTTTCAGGAAACCTCAACAGCTCCAGGGGAAAGGGATGAAAGCAATTTCTCCTCTTGAAGTGTGTCTAGAAGGAATCAGGTAGAGAATTCTAGTGGGATACATAAAGGGTATTGGAATCAGTCTTGAAAGATATGGGTTTGAATCCTGACTGCCAGTTATTAATTCTATGACCCTGGGGAGGTCACTTTATTTCTCAGTTGACTTATCTGCAAAATAAGAGAGATTGACTGGAATTCTAATATCTCTTTCAATATCTCACATTCTATAGTCCAAGGTTCTAAGAAGATATGACCCTTCCATAGCATCTCTGACCTTCTGTATCCTGAGATCTCTTATAGTAGTGAAATTTTATATTCTAAGACTCCATTCAACTTTAACCTTCTATAGTTTAAAGCCCCTTAATGTTCTAACTCTGTTCTAAAGACCTCCTCCAGCTCTGAAATTCTTGTTCTAAGGTCTCTCCCAGTTCTATGTTCTATGCCTCAGGGTCACTTAAAGATCTTCATAAATAAAGAGAATTCTTAGTGTCATCTTGTGGCTATCCTCCACCTCCTTCCAGGGATATTGCATAGGATGCTTCTAGCACCAGGAAGTTCTGCCCAAGAATTCCCAGACCTAGGGAGTTCACCAAATATCCTAGGATATCCCCTTGGCTGAATTGACAGAAATCTTTTGTCAATCACTCACTCAATAAACATTTACTGAGCACTCGCTAAGGATCAGGCATCATGAAAAGCCCTGAATATGAAAAAAGCCAAAAGACAGTCGTGGTTCTCAGAACTGACAATTTAATAGAAGACAATGTATAAAAAAACCTGAAAAGTTGAAGGTGAGAAGAAGGTGTCTAGCAGGATGGAAACCAATGACCAATTGCTCTGGGCCCCCTCCCTAAATGGAAGAAGACATCTCCAATATCCACCCTCTGACTTCTTCAGTCAGAGTTGATTTCATCTTTGAGGATGATGAATTCCTAGAGACAAATCTGAAATCATTTCCTTTGAGGAAGATAGGTTGGGGTTCAGTAAAGGGGACTACATCACTTGGTTTTCCCAGTAAATGGAAACTTCATGTGGCACCGGGGTGGCTGCCATCATTATGGGGGCATAGCAGTAGATACACACTTCTTCCAGTCTTCTCCTGATTGGTATTCTAATTGGCTTCATAGAACTATGTCCATTCCAAGGTGGCAGTTTTTAGAGAATCCTATGGGACTTTTGAAAGAAAAAAAAGGTATTTTATTGAATCCTGGAAAAAGGGAACCAGGAATCAATTCAAAGTGCAATTTGGTAAACATTATTGACTATCTTCTCTGTCCATGGGCCTCATTTTAGGCCAAGTTCAATGTAAAATCTTTCATTCACTCCTTTATTCATTTTTCAATTAAGAATCTATTATTTTCCTACAAGTTTGGACCATGGAGAGCACCTACCTTCCTAGAGCTTTTAGAGCAGGAAGAGATCTTGGAAATCACCTCATTCAACCTCTTTCTTTTGTATCCAGGCACCTGGATACATAAATGGGAAAAATTCATCCTGCCTAGCTTTGCAAAGTTAAAATTCAAACTGAGGTCTTCTGTCCATGAAAGCATGCTAGAGTTATAAGTCAGAGATTTGGGGTGGTACTTACCCATTTTACAAAGAGGGAAAGTAAGGGAAAAGTGGTCAAAAGATCTGTCCCAGATTTCTCAGTTAAGAGAAATGAAGGGTTTGGGTTGCTATTTCAGTAGTCTTTATTGCTTCTATGTGCTAGCTAGGGAAGGGTAGAGTATAGCAACTGGAGAGTGTGATTTCTCTGAGATGGAGAACTTCCAACTGAGGAAACTCCCTTCACCAAATAAGGACTTTCTCTGCCACTTTCTAGTCTTGAAACATTCTCCAGAATATAGATAGGATAAATGCCCAGGGTTCTAAAGCCATCACGTGACAGAGAAAGGACTTGAACCCTCATCTTTCTGGTGCAATGGAGGACTGCTGTATATCCAGAATATATCATCCTGCTTGACTGATAGAATAGCATCGTCAACAACAATAATGATGGCAGCTAGCATTTGTATAACTTTTGAAGGTTTGAAAACATTATGCATATGTTCATTCACTCAATCCTCACATCCACCCTATGGGGTGAGTACTGCCATTATCTCCATTTTATAGATAGGAACCTGCAGCTAAGAGATGTTAAGTGACATGCTAATGCTTTTGCAGCTAAGTACAAGTCCGAGACAGGATTTGAATTCAGATCTACCTGACTCCAAATCCAATGCTGCCCTACCTAGCTGTCTAACTTAGAGAATGGATCATTCGAGCTTGGACTCTGCATTTGGACCAGTCCTATTCATTTCACTCTACTGTCTCTGTCTCTAGTGAAGGAGACTACATTGATGGATGTGGGGTGAACAACAGCACAAGGTGGTGGATGCTACCAGTGAGGGGCCCTGGTATTCCAGGAGGTCAGGGAAAGGGGGAGAGATCCATGAGGGCTGAGGGACGCAAGGAAAGCTTTAAGAGAAGGCTGGGATTTGTGCTAGACTTTGAAGGATGGGCAGAGCTGAGATAAGCTGAGAGGAAGGTAAGGGACTTCCAGAAAAGGAAGCAGCTGTGCCAACACTGGAAGATAGGAATGATGGAAAGAGACAGGATTAAAGTGAGGTCAGGCTGACTGAAGATGCAGTTATTTAGTCATTTTTCAATTGTGTTCAACTCTTCATGACCCCATTTGAGTTTTCTTGGCAAAGATACTGTAGTAGTTTGCCATTTCCTTCTCTGGCTGATTTTACAACTGAGGAAACTGAGGCAAACAAAGCTAAGTGACTTACTCAGGCGATACATGTAAAAGACTAGATTTGAAGCTAGGTCTTCCTGACTCCAGGGTCCTTTATCCATTGTACCACCTAAATGCCCCCTGGGGCTATTACTAGAAGGGGTTTGGGGAAAGGTGAAAGGTCCTGATCCTAGACAGGACTGGAAATTGGGAGGTGGGTGGGGAGAGGGGTTGTTCTCTGCTCCTGTAGCAGTAATTTGGCTTATGGTGAAGACAAGTAGCTGTTTTGGCTTCATCTCATCTGATACACCAAGATGATCCATTGGCAGTTTGGGAGCCTCTCACCCTGTTATTGAAGGGTTGATCAGATTCTGCCCTTATAGGATCTTGGAGTACAACCAGGAGTTTCCCTCACTTAGGAACCTGGCAATGAAGGGTACAATGCTTTCTTCTCCTTCTACTGCCATCCCATGAGAGTGCCCCTTGTGAACAAGACTTTATGCACATCATAACAGAAATACATAATCAGATGATCCTAGACCTACAGCTAACAAGGATCTCTCTGAAGCTTTTTAGTCCACCCTCTCTCATTCTTACAGATAAGTAAACTGAGGCACAAAGTTATGAATTGACTTATCCAAGGTCCAAAAGGTAGTGTCTGAGGTAATATCCAAAACCAGATCTTCTGACTCCAGGATCAGATCTTCCTAAAATTGTTAAAAATACCTGCTCTGAGCAAATTTATATATTTAGCAGTTTGGCTGGGGGATAGGGAGAAGAAAGTAGGAATGAATAGAAACTGGGAAGAATTAGATTTAATATTAGAAGCAATGGTGAAGGGCCTGAATGACCCAATCAAAAACTCACATTTAATTTAACAAGCAATGGGGAGCCTCTGAAAGATTTGGAGTAAAAGGATTAGACTGCCCTAGAAACAAAGTTTTTGAGCTGGGAGGAGCTGATCTTAAGAGTGTCCTAGTCCACATTTTCACTTTACAAACAAGGAAACTGAGGGCCATCCAGGTATCTGTCATTTGCCCAAGATCATATAGGTACTGAGCTAGAATTCGATTTCCAGATTCTCTGACTCCAATGCCAGTGATGGGATGGGCAGTAAGAACATTCCTCAGGCAGTGGCGGGGATTCAGTTTGTGTTGGAGGAAGGGGACAGATGGGAGTCAGAGAGACTTGTTAGACATCTATTACAGTAATATAGATGAGATGAGATTAGTGTCTGTAGCTGCAGTGGGAGTTAAGAGGAGGGGACTGATGGAGAGATATTACTGAAGGACACTAGATAGGGCTTAGTGACTGATTGGATATGCGGGAGGAAGGCAGAAGAAAAGGTACAAATGACTGAGGAGCTGAATCTGAATGCTAGGGAGGCATACAATGCCATGGGCAAAAATATAGAAGTTGGGGAAAGGGCAGTTCGGAGGGGAAAATGATAGTGCCAAGTACCCACTATTGGCAGAATGAAGTCTTGGAATTATGTTTTCATTGATGAATCAATCAACAATTATTAAGCACCTACTATATCCTAAGCACTGTGCTAATTAATCACTGGGATTAACACCAAATCATCTGCACCCTTTCATCTGGTGGTCCTATTGGGCAAGAATGTAGATCTGCAAAAGACAGCTGTCTGGAGTCAGGAGTGTGGGGTATTGTGTCAGGGAATCCAAGAAACCATCTGATGATGATGTTTGTCCTTCATTCTCGAAGAAGACCATGACAGCAAGGAGATGATGACATGTCATGAACATGAATTAGATCTGAGTGAGGAAGGTACTGCATTATGTCACCAACCTCACTTTCTCCTCTGGAACCATCTGGATCCATTGGTCAGATAGGAATCAGGATGACTGGAGATGACCCTGGAAATGTGGCAATCAGACTTAAGTGACTTGTCCAAAGTCACACAGCTAATAAGTATCAAGTGCCTAAGGCTGGTTTTAACTCAGGTCTTCCTGACTCAAGAAATGGTGCTCTATCCACTGTTCCACCTAGCTGCCCTGAAGAAGGAAATGGCAATGCCTTCTAAGACTACAAGAAAAAAAGGCATAGCATGAAGGACTAGAAAGGGACAATATTACTCTCCTCTACCCTGGTCAGAACATAACTGGAATATTCTGTGAAGTTATGGGCATCATATTTTAAGAATGACATTAACAAATAATGTATCAATCAACAATTAATCAAAGGGCAACTAGGTGATGCAGTGGATAGTGCACCGGCTCTGGAATCAGGAGGACCTGAGTTCAAATTCAGCCTTAGCCACTTAATAATGACCTAGCTGTGTGGCCTTGGGCAAGTCACAATCCCATTGCCTTGCAAAAAAAAAAACCCAAACAAAAAACAAAAAGAACAATCAATTAATAAGCATTTATGAAGCCCTAACTAAATATTATGCATTTGGTGACAGGAATACCAAAAAAAATGACAATAACCTTAGGGAGTTTACAACCCAAGAAATCATATATAAATAACCAGATGAACATACAATTTATACAAAATAGAAGGTCTCCAGAAGTAGGAAAAGTCTTGACTTCAAGCAATTTTTAAAATTTTACCAATATTTGAGTATCATAAAAAAGACACTGGAAAAGTCCTGGAAAAGAGACTAAGACAAAAACATGATAATAACCTTCCATATTTAAACTTGTCCTAACCTCTAATCTGACCTTAATCACTTACTAGTTGTGTGACACTGGGCAAGTCACTTAACCTCAGGCAACTCTATGAGACTCATTTTCCAAGTTCTAGGTGATTTGGGATGCTGGGTGTCAGTGGCTGAAGTCACAGAATGTATTACACTCCCTGAGCGAAATTCAGCCTGCAATATCCATGAATTGGTCCTAGTTGAGTTCTCAAGGGTCAAATAGAATAAATCTAATCCTTTTTCAATGTGACAGTTCTGCAGATGTTTGATGCCAGTTATCATGATTCCCCTAAGTCTTCCTTTCTCACACTGAAAATCCCCAGTTTCTATACCTTATCTTTATAGGATGTGATCCACATCCCCTCACCAACCTGGTCGCTCTCCTCAGTACAGTCAGTCAATCAGTCAGGCAGTCAGTCAGTCAAAAAACATTTTATAATCATGTATTCTATGTCAGACATTTTACTAAAGCATTGGGATTCAAAGACAAGCAAAAATTCAATCCCTACCCTCAAGGATTTTATGTTCATGTGAAGAAGGTAACATGAAAATGATTAACTAGATAAATACAAAATCCTTTCATAACATGTGATCCCTACTTCTATCCCTAGAATATTCTGGATGAACTCTTATCAAAGGCTCTCATTTCCCTGATTCAAGAACACATTAGTTTCTCTGGACACCATACCACACCATTCATATTGAGCTTATAGTCAACAAATGTCACTGAATCTCTAAAACTCAAGGTACACTTTAGAAAGAAAAGGGGGGAGTATTTAATATAGTACCAGATATGTCATGGGCACTGCATTATCCCCATTCTGTGGTTGAGAAAAGTGTGACACACAGAAATGAAATGACTTGCCCAAAGTCACACAGTGAGGAAGTGTCTGAGGCCAGATTTGGACTTAGGTTTTCTCGACTACAGTTTCAATACTCTATCCATTACACTTTGGAGCTTCCTATGCCCTTAGGACAGAAGACCAGTGGATAGGAGAGAAGAATGAAGAGATCTCCATACATCAATGATTTCTTTCAGAATGATATGTTTATATTGATATGCATATAAATGTAGATTTAGATTTCTATGGTTGATTAGGATGCTGATGAGGTCAAGGTCATAGAATTATAGAATGTCAATGTTGGAGGGGAGTTTGGAGATCATTTAATCTCACTGTACCTAAATGAGAAATTCATTCACCACATCCAAGGGTTTTGCCCTACAATGAAAGAATCCCCACCAATTTTCAAAGAAACAATTTTTGGAAGTCTGTTGCTAGCCATTTGTTTTCAGGAGTGTCTGACTCTTCATGACCCTATATGAGGTTTTCTTAGCAAAGATAGGATGCAGTTTGCCCCTGAGGTTGGATTTGAACTATAGTACTATAGCCTTGGAGTGAAGAAGACTACTTCAAATCCCCCATACCTGCCCAGTCAAAGTCCAGTTTAAAAAATGATGACCAAAAAAAGAAATAGGTTGATGATTGAAGCAGTGAGTTCTCCATCATTCTAAGTGTTCATGTGGAAGATAGATTACCAATCAGGGTGATTGTAGAGACAGAGAGAATTCAGAGTTTGGCTATAGCATCTCTGAGTTTCCTTTCTGCTCTGAGCCTCTCAGATTCCCCTCCATACTGCACATCTGTTCCTTTGCTGCATATTTATGAATGTGTTTTTAATTGTGTTGAGGGAGGAAACAAATAGGCAGATTCACATTTTCAAAAGGGTGTTTGATCAGCCATGAAAGGAAAGCCCCAAAGGCTCCTGTCTCAGAATTGGCATGCTGTTCTGTCCAGGAATGCATTTGTGCCTTAAGGTCCCACAGAGGCACATTATCAGTTGGAGGTGGTGGCAAGGAGGGATTCCGTAAATATGGTTGACAGGTGGCTAGGTGGTGCAGTGGATAGAGCACCAGCCCTGGAGTCAGGAGGACCTGAGTTCAAATATGACCTCAGATATGTAATGATGACCTAGCTGTGTGGCCTTGGGCAAGCCACTTAACCCCACTGCCTTGCAAAAACCTAAAAAAGAAAGACTATGGTTGGCATTATTGGTGGCATCTTCACCAAGCTCCTGGATATTTCAGAAATGCTTGGGTTTTCTGTCTTCATTTTGATTTCAATTAAGATTTATGAATCACCCACAGTGCCTACAGTGAAAAAAGCACTATACTAAGCAAAAAAAAATGAAATTATTCTTGCCCACAGGAGCTTACATTTATTATAATTTTACTGAAATAAGTAAATATAGTAATTTAAGAAGGGAAAGAGCATTAGAAAGGGGAGATGAAATCAAATAAATCAAGATGCATTTATTAAGTATCTACTGTATGCCAAACATTTTACTAGGTCATAGACCTAGGCACAGAAATGGTCATCTAGTCCAACACTTTGATTTGTTATGAGGGATGAGGGAACTGACTTCACCAGGAAGGTGAATGATTTGCCCAAGGTCAAACAGCTAGCAAACAGGATACTAAAGGTAAAAGATTGCTCAAAAGGCCACCTAGTCTAAATCATTCATCTGACAAATAAGAAATTGAGGCCAAGGGAAATTAAATGACTTACCTCATATCAAACAATTAGTAAATATTAGAAATTGTATTTGCAGCAAAATGAGGTCATAGTGCACAAAGCATCTGGCTTAATAAAAATAATAATAATGCTTGTCCTTCATTTTTGAAGGCCACAACATCAGGAAGGTGATGCTATGATAAGTACATGAATTGGCTTTAAGTGTGTGTGTGTGTGGGGGGGGGGGGGGGTTGTGCTAAGTCATCAGCCTTACTTTCTCCTCCAGATCCACATGGGTCCAAAGACCAGATATGAATCAGGATGACTGATGACCCTAGATTTTGGGCAATCAGGGTTAAGTGACTTGCCCAAGGTCACACAGTGTCTGAGACTGGATTCAAACTCCTATCCTCCTGACTCCAAGGTCAGTGCTCTATCCACTGTGTCACCTAGCTACCCCTTACCTGACTTAATAAACATTTGTTGGAATGATGAGTAAAATCCAAACCTTTTCCATTGACTCAGGCTTCTTCGCTAAACTGTTTGATAGTAAGACTGCTTCATACTTCATTTTTCCCTCTGGAATACAGGAGGTGCTTGATAAATGGTATAATGAATGAGAAAACGAAAATCAAAAGTCATAGCTGCTGAACACTTTAGAAAATGCTCCTGTTAGTGGCAACCTTGTTTCATCAATCAGCTCGACTTAGAACTTCTTTCTAGATGTCTAACTTTGTTTGAATGATTAGATATCTTCCTTTCTTTACTTTACCTTTTCTTTCTTTCTTTTTTTGGGGGTTTGATTGTTTCTTTGTTTTTTTGGTGAGCAATTGGGGTTGAGTGACTTGCCCAAGATCACACAGATAAGTGTAAAATGGCTGAGGTTGGATTTGAACTCAGGCCTTCCTGACTCCAGGACCAGTGCTTTTGCTATGAAAGAAAAGTTTTCCTTCCCTGCATCCCAGTCTAAATAAGTAAGAAACACATGTGCCACTCTGGAATCATTGCAAATCCTAAATTGGTGAGGGTCTATGGTCCCAGAAAAGCCAGAAGTCTGCTAAAGTTGAATCTGGTTGAATCTGGCTTTTGGGGAAGCCTCAGAGAGGATCCAGTACAAACAACTACATAGAGAAAGTTTACAGCAAAGCCTCAAGATTTGACTCTACTGAGTCTTCCCTTTGACATGATTTAGGTTGTCATGGAATGACAGTGCCAGGTCACTGGGCGAATGTCATACCTTTCCTCCTAAGATCTTAGAGCTGGAATGGACCATAGAGACCATTTTGTTTAGCTTTTTCATTTTAAAGAGAAAAACACCAAGGTCCTAATAGATAATTATCTTTCCCAGAGACTTATAGCCATTATAAGCAGGATTTGAACCCAGGTCTTCTTGCTTCAAGATCAGCCCTTCATCCATTACTCCCTCACTACCCCTCTTGGTGATGTCAAAAGCCACCTGATTGGGTAAACAAATGAGTCCAACTCTGAAAAGGTCATTGAATTCAAATCTTTGATTTTCGTGTCCTGGCTGTTTCAGCTTTGAAAACTAGGGGGCCTAATGGCTAGTGTTGTCTTGATCCTTGGGTATCTTTGATCAGAAAGAGGTATTGTACATCCCATACCCGACTGGAAGGTAACTTTAGAGGTCATGTGATACAGCCTAGAGAATCCTATGAGACTATATACCAGGGACTAAAGAGCCAAGATCTCCCATGCTTCTAGCCTCCCCCAAATCTGCGTTTCCTTGGGTCTCCACCAGAGCTGATAGGACTTCATCATCAGGGGAAAAGGCAATGAAAACCTTAATCAAACAGGCTGATATCCTCCTCCATCTAATCTGTGTGTGGTGGATTTTGCTTATGAAGGGTAAAGAAAAATTACAGTTAAAGGTTCAACTGTTTCCTTTCAGTTCTCTAACCAGTTTCAATATAGTGCCATTTCATCAAGATGGGAAAGTACTTCACTTCAATGGAAGGACGTATTTAGGAAGTAACAATATTAGCCATAACTCTCTGTCTCTCTCTCTCTCTGTCTCTCTGTCTCTCTCTCTCTCTCCCCCTCTCTCCCTCTCTCCTCTCCTTCCCCTCTTTCTTTCCTTTCCTTCCCCCTCTCCTTCTGTCTCTCCACTCCCTTCTATCTCTATCTCTCTCACACACACATACACAGTAATGTTTCCTCTTCTCTTGTCTCATTATCTATCTCCTCTCTTTTTTTTTAAATTTTCTTTCCTCATTTTCTCCCATTCCCTCTCTCTTACATTCTCTCTCCTAACTCTTCTTTCTCATTATATATATCTTCTCTCTTCTGTCTGTCTCTGGTTTCTGTCTCTGTCTCTGTCTGTCTCTGTCTCTCTTTCTCTGTCTCAGTCTCTGTCTGTCTCCCTCCCCCCATACACACACATATACCAATTCTCTTTCTGACCTCTACTTTTCACTTTCCAACTCCTGTCTCTTTTCCTTTCTCTTCTCTTTCCTCGTTCTCATTCTCTCCCCTTTGTCTCTCTTTGTTTGTATCTTTATCTCTGCCCCATCTCCTCCTCATTCCCCCACTATCCCACCAAGCTTCTTTTTAAGGATTCAGCATTTTCAGGAGACTATGGAATGTTCTCAGATTTATGACCAGGATGTAGATAATGTGGATAATAGAAGGTTGCAGCCAATACCTCTCCATCAGTATTATCTGTAACCAGCCTCCCCCTTCTCCAATCCATCCTTTACACAACCCCAGCACATCTGGCCACATCTCTTCGTTGCTCACCAAGTCCCAGGACACCTTGCTTCCAGGATCAAATGCAAACTTCCTTACTAAGCCATTAAAGCCCCTCTGAATCTGACCCCACCCACATTTCCATGCTTCTTATATATTACTTCCCTTCACATATTCTGCCTTCAAGAAAAATTGACTTATTTGCTATTTCATATACACATCAAGCCCATCCCCCCATGCTGCTGCAAGACTCTCCCCTTCCTCCAATGCCCAACTCAAATCACCTTTCAAGTTAAACTTTCTCCTGATTGCTTCCTTGGTCCTAGTTCCAAAGTCACATTGTATTGACGTCATATCTTTATACATATATGAACATGTTATTTCTCCCAAGAGAATGTAAGCAACTTGAGGGCAGGGGCTTTTGCTAAATTTTATCTCTGTATTAACTAAATTTTATCTCTGTATTAACTAGAGTCTAGCACAACACTTCACAAATAGGTGAGGAGTTTGGAATGGATGGGTTTTGAGTTTCTTTCCACCTCTAAATCTGTGGCCCTATGACGTCATTGAGCCCTCTTACTTTACAGATGAAGAAAATGAGGTTTGAAGGCAATCATTCGACTAGAATTTGTGTCTGCTATTTTCTAGGCATTATGATAAGTTCTGGGGATAGATAAGAAAAATGGAAGGGGGACAGAACCAGTCCTTATCCTCAAGGATCTCCCTGTCTAATGGAGGAGACAACATGTGAACAACTTTGTAAAAACAGAAGATATATATATATATATATATACATATATACATATATACATATATATACATATCTATATGTCATGTTTGTCCTTCATTCTTGAAGAAGACCACAACATCAGAGAGATGATGCCATGCCAAGCCCAAGAGTGAGGGAGGACAGTGCTAAGTACCAGGCTCATTTTCTCCTCCAGAGTCATCTGGGTCCAGTGACCAAGTATGAATCAGAATGACTGGAGATGACCCTGGATAGGAGGCAACCAGGGTTAAGTGATTTACTCAAATTCACAGCTAGAACGTGTCAGAGGTTGGATTTGAACTCCCATCCTCCTGATTCTAAGGTTAGTTCTCTATCCACTGAGCCACAAGGTGTCCCTAAATCTTAGAGAGAAGACACAAAGATTGGGAAAGATAGAATCCAGGCAGTCACTGAACAGTCAATTATTGAGCACTTAGTTGAAGAATGAAAGGAAGACTCATTAGATTAGAGAATAGGGGACAGACTGGAAAGGATTTTAGATGCCAAACTCAAGCATCTGTATATGTTTGTGTATATACATATATACATATATGTGTGTGTGTGTGTGTGTGTGTGTATTTTTAAAATTTGATCTCTTTTATCTTCCAAAGCAATTGGAGTTAAGTGACTTAACCAAAGTCAAACAGCTAGTTAAGTATCAAGTATCTGAATCCAGATTTGAACTCAGATCCTCTGGACTCCAGGACTGGTGCTCTATCCACCATGTCACCTAGCTGTATTTTATCTAAAGCCAAGGGGAAGCAACTGGAATTTCTTGAATAAGAGGATGACATGCTCAGAATCTGATGTCAGATCTGAGCTGAATAAGTATTCCTTTGGCCATTATATGGAGGATAAATCAGAGAGGATAGTCAGGGATAAATAGAGTCAGGGAGAAGAATTATTCCAGGTTCTTTTCACTAGATTTAGTGAAGGTTTAGAATTGAGGAAATGGAGGCTTAGAGGGACAAAGGCTCCAAAAGTTTTCAGCTACTTACCCTTCAAAAATTAGGTTTGTTTTTATGTGAAATCACAAATACTTTCAAAACTAAGGGGAGTGAGCACATTCTCACAGGGAGACACACAGTCCCTAAGGATGAGTTTCCTCATGTTTGGGTGTATGTCCCTGACAGACTCACCTGCTATCTCCAGAGCTGAATTCAGAAAAATCACCAGATTGTTGCTAGTGAGCTCAGGGTAACTGCTGCTTAGGGGTGGGGAGAATATCATGTTGAATTAAACTTGGCCTTGATGGGATTGGAAAATAATTATCTCCATCAATAATGCCTCTCCATTGAAGAAAAGGGTTTTTTCCTTGTTTCTGCAGAGAGCCTGTGGCTGTCTCTTGGCTAAAGGGAAGCTAATCCAGGAAATAGATTCCCATTGACCTAACTCAGGTCTACCCTTTCCCACCCCCCTAATTCTGCCTAGAGTTGTTTCTGAGCCCTTGGGAATACTGATGCTCAACTGTTCAGGCTAGTCTTAAAGACAAGACATGCTCGGATCAAGGTTCAAGCGGTAGCCATTGAGCTCTAACCCTTCTAATGCCAGTTAAGAGAGAAGGAGGATTAGGTCTGTCACTTTTAGAAAGATACTTTATTCTCTGAACCTCAGCTTCCTCATCTGAAAAATGGGATGGTAACAAAATTAGACATGGGTCACAGTCAGATGATTCTGATTTTATTTTTAACAAGGGATGACCCATTTGAATGCTACATAATATGATGACATGACTTTAGTCTAATTAATACACTATTACTGCTTCATCTTCCATCATACCAGAAACAGGGCTATCTATCTGAGATCTGCCCTGCCCTACTCCTGCAAAGTAGCACGGATTTAATAGGCACAGAAAAAAATGTGATTTTAAAAACAGAGGCAGGTGGTAGCAGTGTCTGAGCCCAAAAAGATGAAGACAATACACCGAGAATGACAAATGTGGGAGCTCCAGGAGTTGTCTCTGACAAGGCCCACTCGCCAGAGCCCGGGAGCTCTCTGCTCCACTGTGTGTGATTGGAAGGTAATGAGGACAGTGCTCAGGAGTTCTGTCTGCCATCAGGATTGAGGGCTTTACTCTTGTCTCCCCAGGAGGAGTTGGGCAGATCACTCCATGATGCGGAGAAGGTTCTCTGGAACAGCTTCTGAGACTGGGGCATTGGGCTTGGGCTTTGAGGGGCGGGAGTGTCAATTATGCTGAGGGATGGATGAGGGAGAGGAGAGGAAAGGTGGATACAGGAGATTCATCATGTTGTTCCTTGTCTGAATAAGGGAGAGGGAAGGAGAGATGCAGACAGGGAGGATCAGAGATAGATACAGAAGAGGGTGTCAGAGAAACAGAGAAACACAGAAAGAGATGGCAAAGGGAGGAGAGAGAGAGAGAGAGGGAGAGAGAGAGAGAGAGAGAGAGAGACAGACAGACAGACAGAACTGTCAATGAATCGATTGATTCATTGATTATCTATTTGTATGAGTGTTTGTGTGAGACTGTATGCTAGTTGTCACGAATGTGTACATTTTATTTGGTGTGATTTTGTATTCAACTAAGGACACCAGTAGCAAACAGCAATAGTGATGAGGAAATACATCTTTAAAAAAAATCTATACCCTATTGCATCCTTTTAAAAACTCATCATTCACCATCTGTATTGTTGATAAGGTCCAGAGTGTCACATCAAGAAACCTCTAGATGGGTAGAGAAAGAGTTATTATACTCTTGGACAGAGGAGGAAGAAAACAGAAAGAGGAGGGAGAGGGGAAATGATCCATTTCTGAGTCTAAAGTGGTCATTCACACAAGAGATTGTGGAAACTTGGTTCTATAGCTAAAAGAAGAGAATCAGTCTATTTCTACCTTCCTACTGTGTGCTAGCAGCCACTGGGAGAGCATTTTCTTTCACTGATGAAATTTCCCTAACAGGGGATTTTATGGCCTGCTTTAGACAGATGAAATTAAACACAACTCAGATTCATTAGTTAGGAGGTTGAAGGTGAGATTTGGGAGCTCAGTTTTCCCCAAAGGCGTCAAACAAAATCTGGTGTCTATCTTTTTTGTCTCTGTGCCTAGCTCCATGGCTACCTTATAAGAAGCCTAAGTGACTGAAAAATTGAATTGAGAGGTGGGGTATCTGGGTAGCACCTCCCAGTCAGGAAGTCATTTTTGTTTTGTTTTGTTTTTTACAAATCTTCATCTCCACTGGGCTAGGAAAATCCTGACCATGCCATGCGATCATCACCAAATGGTCTTCAGTTTGCTTCCAACACTAAATCTACATATTTCCCACCTCCCCTTGTTCTCGGTTCTGCCCTCTTGGACCAAATAGACCGAGAATTTTTCTTGTTCCATATATTCGTATGGAATCCAAATGTGCTCATATCCATATCCATATATAACAGGCTAATAGACCTAAGGAAGCTGTGACTTCCCCAATGGCACACAGGCAACAAGTATAAGAGGTAGGCTTTGAACCTAGTTAGACATGTGTTGTGTCCCTCACTCTATGACCTCATTCATTGCTCTACCTCAGTGCCACTACTTCATCTGTCTGCACCTAATTACGCCACTCTTCTTTTTCTGTATCCATTCCTTTTTCTGTGCTACCCTGGTCTTGATTCCTCACCTTCCATCCACGGCTACTTTCTTGCTTCTAATCAACGAATCACAGAATCCCAGAATTATAAAACTGACTCATAATCAAAGCATTAAAACCTTCATCATAAATAGAAAGAATTCTCTTGAAGATCTAAAATGAGAGGGAGTTTCTATTCATAAGACAGTCCATTGCATTCTTGGGATGCACTAATTATTAGGAAACCTTTCCTCATTTGAATCAAAATCAATCTCCCTCTCACTTTCATCCTCTGGTCCAAGTTCTTTCCCTCAGGGTCAAAGAGAACATGACTAATCCCTCTTCCATGTGACAGCCTTTCAAACATCTAAAGACAGCCATCAGGTCCCCACCCCCAGGTCTATTGTCTAGAGAAACATCCCAGTTCCTTCCACTAAGGATTAAAGGGGAAAAGCATTTGGGGGGAGTAGCTTAAAGGAAAAAGCATTTGACCAAAAAATATGGTTTTGCTTCTTTCTAAAACCTGAATGGTTTCTATTATTCTTCTAAACCCCAAGGGATTATTCTATTGCTATATTGAGAAATACTTTCTACCTACCCCCCCCCCTTTTTTAACCTTGATGCTACAAGCTTATCTCAAACATTTGGTCAAGGTCCATCTGTGGGTGGTATTGTGTGAAGCAAGCTAAATAGGCATGACTCCTGCCTGCAAGGTACAATTGTATAAATATATCCTATTTGCATTTGCCTACTCCCAGTTTCGAGAAATCATGAAATAAGGGTGGCAAAAAAAAACGGATTTGGTGTGAGAAGACTGGGGTTCTAATCTGGGCTTTGCCACTTATCAGTGGCAAGGCACTTAGCCTTTTCATGCCTCAGTTTCCCCAAATGAAAATGAGGGGGAATGGACTAGATAATTTCTCTGTGCCTCAGTTTCTGCTTATGTAAGATGGAGGTAGTAAGACCAACCACTTACCAAGACTGGGAGAGTCAAAGGAGGGAATATAAGTAAAATCCTTTGTATGTCATAAAGTACTATGTAAATGCTACATTTTCACATTTTAAAAAAATCATCTTAAATTTAAACTTTTTAAAATTTAACATCATTTAAAATTTTTAAGATTTACAAATTTTAAATTTTAGAATCTTTTTTAATTACCATCTCTGAATAGAAAGTGAAGGAATTAGACTAGATGACTCCTAAAATCTGTGACCCTAATCTCATTTTACTCTCTGTAGACAGCTACCTGGTAAAATATCTAGGGCATTAGTCCTGGAGTCAGAAATACCAGGGTTCAAATGACCCTGGGCAAGTCACTTTACCCCTGTCTGCCTCAGGTTTCCAATTTGTAAAATGAGAATAACAACAATAGGGCCTGATCCAGTAAGATAACATTTGAAAGTCTATGTAAATGCTAGCTATTATCATTGTTCCCGTGGCCTTGTCATTGTTCCTGCATGGTTCTTGAGGAGCCCAATGACATCATGAGGGTGATGCCTTAGATTTAAGCGAGACAGACCTGCAGAGTCATCCACCCATAGGCTCCTTCTAATAGCCATCTGACATACCATGAACATATTCCATATTATCCTGCTCAATGGTAGAATGTCACTGGTTCTGGAATCATAAGAGCGGGGTTCAAATCCTTCTACCTCTGACATTTAATATTTGTGTGATTTCGTACAACTCAATCTTTCTTAGTCTTCATTTCATTAACTGTAAAATGAAGGGGCCACACCTTCCATCTCCTGCTAGAAAGAAAACAGCCCAGAAATATGGAACCAAACCTGCATTCTCAGGCACACCCAATTTCTTGATTTGTGCTGCCCAACTATACATATCTGTTAAAAGGAAATGTTTCTACTGGGAGATATTTAGCTGTAACTCATACAGATGAAAAGTAATGGTGTTTTGTGTATTGAAATTAACTCATTTTACTCTAAATGGTTATTAAACAAATTTGGGTGAGGTGATAAATCCATGTGCTGGTTAACTGAAGATCGACAAGGTCACCTATTATATCCATTGCAACAGTTATCTTAACTTTTGTTCCAGATAATTCTGGAGGAGAGAGTTAGACTGTTGGTTTGGGGAAGCTCTCACTTCCAATTCACATGCAAGTCAAGACATGGTTCTCATGATGTCACTGGTTTTCTTTGAGGAAGAAGAAGGAACAAGAATAACATTTTAAATGTAGTTTGAGTAATTGAACTACAAAGTCATAGGCAAGTTGGAAGAGGATATAGAATAAATGTTATCTAAAGGGCAACAAAGAATAGAACATAAGCTCCTTGAGGGGAGGGGAGGGTGCATTTTGGTTTTGTCTTTATTGAGGACCTAGCAAAAAGTGGTCTCTTTTTTTTTAGGTTTTTTTTTTTGCAAGGCAATGGGGTTAAGTGACTTGCGCAAGGCCACACAACTAGGTCATTATGAAGTATCTGAGGCCATATTTGAACTCAGGTCCTCCTGACTCCAGGGCCAGTGCTCTATCCACTGTGCCACCTAGCTGCCCCCAAAAGTGGTCTCTTGATAGATGTTTGTATAAATCAAATGCTGAAAAATTAATTCAGTTTAGTTCTACTTAACATGCTGAGGGATTATGCAAGATTTCATTCCTTATCTTCCATATTTATGAGATTATTTGATCATTTTGCTGATGACTATTAACTTTACAGTAAAGCCATTTTTTTGAAAGAATAAAAAAAATCAAATGAAGAGATTAGAGTAGTTGTCCTTAGAGGTTCCTTCTGGCTCTAGATTCTTGATGCGTTGAATTGACTTTTTCTCTCAGCACTGAAATAGTTCTTTTCCCCCTATCTTTACTACATAAAAATTTCCCTAACATTCTGTTTAAATGTCTCTTCCTTCTTCTTCCCCTCTAGAAAACTGTGCCTGAGTTTCCTACCTCAGAAGGTTAATGTGTGATCCAATAAAAGAACATTTATGAAATATTTTGAAAACCCTAAAGTCTATGTAAATGCTACCTATTATAATTGTTCCCGTGGCCTTGTCATTGTTCGTGCATGGTTCTTGAGGAGCCCAATGACATCATGAGGGTGATGTCTTAGATTTAAGCGAGACAGACCTGCAGAGTCATCCACCCATAGGCTCCTTCTAATAGCCATCTGACATACCATGACATATTTGGTTGTACCTCTCCTAGGTACTTAGTTTTAGAAGTGAGACAGTGAATCTTTATTAAGAAGGTTGCAGATATAAAAAAATATGAGCACAAAGAAAGTCAAGTCTTGACCTCAAAGAGCTTAGTTTCTTACCTTCTCTTTCCTTTGCGTTATAGTTACTTGTGCTTATAAATGCCACTGTGGAAAGTGACTTGGAGTCCTGAGTTCAAATACCAATTCTAATCATTTAACCACTTTGAGAATCAGTTTTCACAGCAGTAAAATGGGGTTGACAAATCTTGCATGGAGATTACTGTCAGTAGAGTGAAAGTTTCCCTGATAACAGATATGTCTTTTCTCTCCAACTAAACACTAAGCTTCTTGAGGGCAGTGACTTAGATTTATTTGTCCTTGCTTCTTCCCTAGAACAAAGCATTGTATTTTGTAAATTATATATCCTTAATGAATGATGTCTACATGAAGGAATGAATAATAGAGGTATAAAGTTGTCTCTCTTCCAAAGATGTAAAACTTGCTGATGTCCGTGAATAGCTAGACTCTCAAGAGACCTCCCATCCACATCTCTAGTTGGACCACAGAGTGAATTTTCTCATTGAAATGAAATGAAATGACAGGAAATTGTTAGTTGGAATTAAAACTGTTCCATTAAGAATATCACAGGATTTCAGAATTTTAGAGCTTAGAGGGATCTAATCCAATTATAACTGAACTGAAATCTTCTCTACAAAATACCTGAGATCTCCAGTGAAAACATTGTGTTTGGAACAGGAAGGCAAGTAATACTCATCTATTAAGAGCCTCCTATAGATCAGGAACTAGCCTAAGTTCTGCAGATATAAATACAAACTCAAAGAAGGACATCTCCTGCTCCAAAGAACTTACCTTCTCATGAGAGAAAACAATACGCTACAGGTAACAAGGGGGGAAGAGGTTGGTTAGAGCACCGTCAAGGGAGCATGGTGGCAAAGTTCAGAGAATAAAGGATGGTCGGTCTGGGCCCCTCCTCAAAGTGGAAGCTCTGATAGGAATTCAATAAAGGCAGATTGGGACCAGAGAAGAGGGATATTCCAGGATGAGAAGAAATAGTTCCTTCTACTCTGAGACAGCCAGTAAGTTTTTCCTGACATCTAGCCTAAACTTATCACTTTGGTAATCTCTCTCCATTGCTGAGTTCTGCCCTCCATGGCTAAACAACACAAACTTAGTCCCTCTTCCATATGAATTCTTTCTTTTTTTTTTAGTTTTTACAAGGTAATGAGGTTAAGTGACTTGCCCAAGGCCACACAGCTAGGTAATTAGTAAGTATCTGAGGTCAGATTTGAACTCAGGTACTCCTGACTCCAAGGCTGGTGCTCTATCTACTGCGCCACCTAGCTGAATTCTTGCTCCTTGAATTATCTCCTAAAAATTCAGTTGTTCCAGTCCTGTTGGCTATTGCTCTTGTGTCATGGACATTGTACTTTACAATCTAGATATCAATGACTCTTCCAACTTCTGTCCTTTAGGACAATTCCTCATACTAGAAGTCAATTCTGTACATGTTTCCTGAATCTTCCATCCTCTCGGATTTTTTTGTTGCTGTTGAGTCATTTTTCAATGATATTCAACTTTTTGTGACTCCACTTGGAGGTTTCTTGGCAAATATACTGGAATGGTTTGCCATTTCCTTCTCCAGTCCATTTTACAGATGAGGTCAACATGGTGAAGCGACTTGCCCACTGTGGGAGGTTGGATTTAAACTCAGAATATAAATCTTCCTTACTTCAGGTTCAGCTCTCTATTTAACACTGTGCCACTTAGCTGCCCCCTTTTTTCCAGATAATCATCTCCAAGCTTTTCAATGAATCCTTATATAGCATAGACTCCATTTCCTTCACTGTCCTTCACTGGTTGTTTTCTAACTTGTCAATGTTCTTCCTGAAATGTGTCTCCCAGAGTAGAGCACAACCCTCTGGGTGTGATATGAGGACAGAAGGACTATCACCATCTCCTCATAACTAGATACTACTTTATTTAATATACTAAACATCACAGGGTAAATGGGGACTTATATTGTCTTGTACAGGTTAACCTTAGAATGTAAGTACCATAAATAAAAACAGTTAACATTTATGTGATGTTTCAGGTTTGGTAAAACACATGCCTCACAATTAACTGTGAGATGAATAAAACGGATTTCTTTATACCCATTTTCCTGATGAGATAATAAAGAGAAGATGAAGTAATTTGCTCAAGGTCACATGGCTATTAAGTGGCAAAGCTCAGACCTCTTAACTTTGTTTTTAACTTGTTCTTTCCAACACACATTAAGCATCTGTTCATGGGAAAATCTATTCTGGGCTTCCACTTACTGACTTACAAATTGCATTCTGAAGGGCAACCCAGCCCTGAGCTAGGGACTTTATGTATTTCAGACACCTTAACAACCCAATCAAACAGCTACTGAACAATTTGATTCATGGCTGGGCAGTGGACCATAATGCTTGGGGTGGGAGGAGTAAAGGGAGGGATGAGGGAGCAAGTTTAGAGTTGATTATAGGGCATAGTATAGAACTGGCCTAAGATGACAGTTTAAAACAATCAGGTTTAGATTTTACATGTTTCTTGACTGAGACATGTAAAAAATACTGAATTGATTTCTCTTCCATTTGCATCCTTTGACCTGACCTAGGTCTATAGTGATTCCTATAGTCTCTCTCAAATGTTCTCTTTCTTTCTTCTTCTTTCCCTCTCCTTCCTTTTTTCCTTCTCCCCATCCTTCTCTCCTTTCTTTCCTTTCTCCCTCCCTCCTTTTCTCCCTCCTTTCCTTTCCTTTCCTTTCCTTTCCTTTCCTTTCCTTTCCTTTCCTTTCCTTTCCTTTCCTTTCCTTTCCTTTCCTTTCCTTTCCTTTCCTTTCCTTTCCTTTCCTTCTCTTCCTCCCTTTTCCTTCTCTTCCTTCTTCCTTCCTTCCTTTTCCTTCTCTTCCTTCTTCCTTCCTTCCTTCCTTCCTTCCTTCCTTCCTTCCTTCCTTCTTTCCTTCCTTCTATTTTTATATGTCTAAACCTTTCAAAATATTACAAGTAAGGAATTTTAAAGAACAAGATAATAAAGGATATCAGGGTAATGTCTGAAAAAGAAAATGGATCAGTTACATAGCAAGAACAAGGAATGCCAGGTTAGCTTGGTGTCTTTGAGATGCTAGGAGGAAGAAGGATAGACTATAGAATGATGAGCTAAGCCCCTGTGGTAAACTTAGGGGAGAATATGGATGAGTCACGGAGGATGGATAGCTGAGTTTGCTATTTGAATCCCTAAAGAAATCTGGTGAATCTATGATCCATTAGAGTATTCCAGTACTTTGGTATCCACCCCAGGACCCAGCTCAGTTCTTTAACTAGAGAAGGATCTTAATAAGTATGAATGTAATTAATGAATGGGTGCACAAATGAATGAATGGAGGAAAGAGTATGGTAGGTTCAATAGTGTTTGAGTTTGGATGATGGAATTATGGAACATCAGAACTAGAAGAGACTTGAGAGATTATCTAGTGCACTTCTTTCATGTTACCTTGGAGAAAACTGAGGCACAGAGAAGAGCCTTTGCTCAAGGTCAGACAGAGTTTACGACCACTGTCCATGGTCCGCTTCCTGCCATGTTTAATCACTGCTATGCTAGGCAAGGCGGAAGGATGCCTAAGGCTTAGGATTTTTTTCCCCCAATAATTCTGTTATTACTAGGGGAATGTGAATGGGAAAAGATTCTAATTGATTTCTTGTATATTTGAGAATTCTGAAGGTCATTGGGCAGGTTTCCAAAAGGGCATTTGGATGCTTCAATCTATTGGGAATCTTGGAATGTAGCAACATCTTGACTTTTCTTTCCATTTTACTAGCTTTGAAGTGCTGAAAAGGGGGAAGCTGAGGCACATCTGGTTGATGCAGAGGATTGGAATGCTGGTCAGGTAGATCAGGATTCCAATTCACTTAATTAATCACCAAAGATGATATAATATTTGTAAAGCATTTTACAAACCTTAAGGTCTACATACATTTTAGTCAATATTGTTATGATTATCATACCTAGAACCTAGAATTATAGAATGACAGAGTTGAAGGAGACTTTAAAACAGAATATCAGAGGGAATGTCAGAACTGGGAAGGGTCTAGAGAACATATAACATTAGAACTGAGAGGGACCTTAGAACATAGAATGTCAGAACTGGAAAGGTCCTTTGAATAGAAAATGTTAGAACTAAGAGGAGCCTTAGAAGAAGAAATGTTGGAGCTGGAAAGGGCCTTAAAAACAAAGAAACAAATGGAACAATAGTCCTCAAACAATAAATTTAGTGCCTATACCAAGAGACCAGTACAGAGAGAGCAGATGGACTATCCTGGATCTCAATCTCCTTTTTTGCCCACACAGTACATACAGTTGGTAGATAGAAAATTTTGTCCTCAGTCCTTCTTGTATCATTTTGACTCATACTTGAAAGAAATCTTTGAGGCAGAGCTTTTGAGATCATGTTTGGTTTTTCCAGATCTTCAGGGTGTGTGTGTGTGTGTGTGTGTGTGTGTGTGTGTGTGTGTCTGTGTCTGTGTGTGCACATATATATCTATAAGATAACTTTTAAGTATATATCTGATAACAATAAGCACAGTGAGACCTCACATTACCTAGATCTTAAAGATCATTCAGTAGTCTGATTGGGGAAAGATTCAGTTTGGTATTTGCAAATTGTTTTAGAAAGCCTACCTATTTCCCCTTCAGTTTCCAGGAGGGTTTCTTGGAAACAGAAGCAGATCTCTCTCAGCCCAATGACATAAGATAGCAGGAATAACTTATGTCTTCTCAGTCACCTCTTAAAAATACATGGCATTCATATTCTCTTCCTTTCTTTTTTTGGGGGGGAGGGGATATTCTTCCTTAATAGAATGAGATCTCCTCGAGAGCAGGGTTTGTTTCTTTTTCTTTTTCTGCTTCATTTTTCAGTGCTTAAACATAATAGGGATTTATCGTGATTGTCCTATTTGGAATTTTCTTGGCAGAGATACTAAAGTGGTTTGCCATTTCCTTCTCCAGCTCATTTTTTCCCAGATGAGGAATTGAGGCAAACAGGATTAGATTTGAATTCCAATCTTCCTGATTACTTACCTGGTTCTCTATCAACTGCTGCTATAAGTGCCCATATAATAAAGGATAGAACTTTATAAAGGTTGGTCAGTTGTTGAAGCTTCGACAGTTCAACAATTCAGAATCTGGTGTGCATCGACACTTAAGGGCTGGAACTACCTCTAGACTTAATTGTTGTCAAATTTAATGTCTCTTTACATTTATAAAACTGAAAACCTAGAGCTGGGAGGGTCCTCTGGGACTACTGAACCCAAATCCCTCAAGGTACAGAGGTAGCTTCTAATGCCCAAAGTCACACAGTTAAGCCAAAACTTGAACTTGACTCTGGCTCTCTTGCTGGAGAGTTCATTCCACTTTCTTAAGATGCTGTTATTTTAGGTTTCTAAGTTCAGATAGGGAAGCTGAGAAAATTCTGGACTGGAAGGCAGAAGGTTAGAGTTTCAGTCTTGTCTCTGGTCTTAGTATCCTAAGCTTCAAGATGAAGTAGAGAAAGGGGAGAAGAAAAAGGGAAGGGGGATGGGCATCTGGGTATGTTGAGAGATAGGACAGCACATGAGGAAATCTTGGATTAGGAGTTTGAAGGACTGTGTCTGGGTTCTAGTGCTGAGGGACTTAAGGCAGAAAAATCCCATCACAGTTTTGTACCTCAGTTTCCTCATTTATAAAGTGAAAGGTTTGGTTTTGGTGACCACTAAGAAAGGTCACCTCCATCTCTAAATCTATGCTTCTGTATGTGTATCTCTAGTGGCTGGGGGGATGAGCCTGGTGATTGCTGAGGAGGAAGCAGATAGCCAAGGAAGAATGTATTTCTAGACTGAAATAGTGTAAGTTGAAAGACCAACAACAAAGAAAACTAAATGCTATATAATAATTATACTGATCAAATCTGGCACTGGAGAAGAGATAAGAAAATATGATTCCCTCCCTTTTCATTCAAGGTGGAAACCTATGGGTCTGGAACGCTGTATGTACTGCCAGATTCAATCAATGCCTTAGTTAGTTTTCCTGGATGGACTGCTTTAAAAAAAGCAAAAGAAAAAAAGCTTTTTTATATAAGAGGATGACTCATTGTATGGGAACAAGTGAGTGATACATCATATATATATATATATATATATATATATATATATATATATATATATGAACATGACATCAAAACAAAATATAAGTAAAATTCAAAATTTTAAAACAGATCAGATTCTGTATTAAAATAATGTGGGAAGAAGAAGGGAGGGAGGAAAGGAAGGGAGAGAAAGAATGGGAGAGAGGGAAGGAAGGAAGGAAGGAAGGAAGGAAGGAAGGAAGGAAGGAAGGAAGGAAGGAAAGAAGGGAGAGAGGGAGAGGGTAAGAGAGAGAAAGAGAGAGAGAGAAGAAGAAGAAGAAGAAATAAACAAACAAAACATTGAATGTTGTGTAATCTTAATGATGAAACTCAATCACCAAAAAGAAATTAGAAAATACAGCTCCCTCACTTCTTCTTTGCCAAAGTGGTTGACTGTGAATGCTAAATATTGAATATACTATTAGGCTGGGTTGATGAGGGTTTTCTCCCCCTGACCTGCTTTATTTCTTTTCTTTCTTTTTAAGCTCTGTTATAAGAGATGATTCATTTAGTAGGAAAGAGGGCAGGAATATATTTGAAAATGAATAATGTAAGAACAAAATAGTAGGTATCAAAAAAATCAGACTTCTAAAAAAAAGAATTATATAGAAGCCTTTGATTTCTGAACAAGAAGTCTTCTATGTCCACCAATACTCAATGCTCCCCACTCTCCAACACACACACACACACACACACACACACATTAATATAAACCAAGCTATTAGTTCCTGCTAAATTCAGTCAGTCAAAAGGAAAGAATTGCACCAAGAAGGGATTAAAATGAAGGGGCAAGGAAAGGAAGCAAGAAAGGGAAGGGAAGAGGAAGAAAATAGAAAGGAAGAGATAGCTGAGCTCTAATTTAGTTCACTGAACCACATGGTGAGGAAAAAACTGAAGTTCAGTTTCTTAACCTACTGAATTGATGGCCCCTGGGATGAAACAGCTGTTGAAACAGGCTGAACTCCCCGGAATACCCTACCCTGCCCAGAGATCTGTCTCTGCTGGCACCATCTGCCTTCCTGGCCCCAGAGCATCCCTGTCCCTCACCTCCCGCACAACCCACATGCCAGAAGTCTACATCACTTTGCTGAATGAATGGATGAACGTTTTAATCTATCACTTCCTTGATCTCTTGGAAATTGAAAAACTGTCTCCCACCTCCCAGCTACCAGATGAAGAGAAATGTGGTTTCTTTCCCTTGTAGGAAGGCCCTGGGGTGTTAAGAAATGAAATAGAAAGGCATTTATTTAAACCCTTCCTAATAACCTAGACACAAAATTCCTGACTTTGAAGAGTTCATATTCAAATAGAGGGAAAAGACACATAGATAGCAATAGCAACAATAATTAGCATTCACAGGGCTCTTTAAAGTTTATAAAGCATTTTTCCAGATGTCATTTAATTTAATGCTCACCACAACTCTGGGAAGTAGGTGTTGCTATTAATTCCCATGTAACAAATAAGGAAACTGAAGTTGAAAGAGGGCAAGATTTGCCCATTGTCACATTAATACAGAAGAAGGCAGTCTAAAGATCCTTAGGGATCCAGGGTAAGGTGGGTGACAAGGCTCAGGGTATATTGTAAGCAAAGGGAAGTCATGGTGGCTTGTGGGAGAGAATGGGGTATATAGGGTAGAGAAGTTAAGAGCCCTACAAGACCCTGCCCTTTCCAATGAACTCTCTCCTTTGCCATAAAGTAGTTATGGAGTCCTGTTTGTCTTAAGACCTACAATCCAGTATTAGTCTCCTGCTTGGTAATCGTGGATAAAACATAGCCTTGAGGGTCTCAGTTTTCCTATCTGTCATATGGGAATAATAATTACTGATACATCTCCACAGTACATTGCATAATTTGTCTCACTTAAACCTCCCCAAAACACAATGAGGTAGATATCTGTATTCCATAGATAAAGTGTCTTACCCATGGTCACAGAGCTAGAAAGTGTCAAGAAAGGGGAAATCAAACACTCAGGTTACTCTGTATTTACTCTTCTTCCATCTGTACATATTTAGTTTTTTCCAGCATAATATAAAACCCTTCAAGACCAAGTCTATTTCCTATATGTATTTGTGTGTATGTGTGTGTATGGGAGCATGTGTGTGGATATGTATGTGAATTTATGTCTACATTGGATCTGATATATAGTAGGTATTTTATTTCTTATAAATTCAATTGGAATTTGTAAAGGGCTCACTATGTGCTAAGCTCTATGTAGGTGGTAAGAGATACAAAGACAAAAAAGTAATACGTCCATCCTGGAGATACTTAAATTCTACAAGGAGAGACTGGACTTTGAATAATAGAGAAGACTCTAATAATCAGAAGAGTCAAGGGATCTTCTCTATGATAGGAAGACACATGAAGAAGAAGAAGAAGAAGTAGTAGTAGTAGTAGTAGTAGTAGTAGAAGATGAAAAAAGAGAAGAGGAAGAAGAAGAAGAAAAGAAGAAGAAAGAGAAAGAAAGAACGAAAGAAAGAAAGAAAGAAAGGAAGAAAGAAAGAAAGAAAGAAGAAAAAGAAAGAAAGAAAGAGAAAGAATCTGTATCACATGAATGGTCAGGAGCCTCTTTGAGTTGTATTTAATCCCCCAGCTCAAGAGCTGGTGCCCTCAGATTTTATCAGCAGGCACATATACAGTGACTGTCTCTGTTGGATCTAAACAGTCGGCACATTCAAGGCTGCATTTGGCTCCTTCTCATTCTCCAAGTGATCTGGATTTGTGCCCCCCACCCCTCCCAGTTGGTAGGCTTGGGGGATTGATGGCTTGGCCCTGCATTCCATTGCAGCCCCTGCCAGCCTCAGAATCATCCTGAGATGCCATCCCTTTCATCAGCATGCCATCCATCTAAGCTGATGCCAACCTGGCCAGCTCTCACCAGTGGGGACCTTCCCTCATTTCATTAGCACCTCCTACCTCCTAGGGCACAAGGCTGCCTTTTTCACTTCTGAGAAGCTGGCCAAACAAACACTCCAGAAAACGACAGCATCAGCATATTCGGCTAAACGCAGTTTAATTAACCGGATTAACCTTGAGGAGGAATTGGAGCACCAGGACCAGGGGGTCAGAACATCAGTACGGGTGCCATCACCTGCCCCAAGAGCCGCCGACACAAATTAGCCACGATCCATCTTGTTTCCGTCCACTGCCAAGTGGCCGTGGCTTCCCTCCCTGTAAGAAGAAATGTTTGGTTGTTGAGTGTTGGGGAGTCTTGGATTCTCCCTTTTATTTTCTGCTGAGGCAGGCAGAGTAGATGGATATGACTGAGTCAGGAAGCCTAGGAATAAATTCTCATAGCCATAAGGAGGTTCTAATAATTGGCTGTCAAGAGACCCGAGTCCTACTCCAAACTTGGACACTAAATGGCTGTGTGACCTTGGGCAAATCATTTAAGATAAATCTATGATTTGTTGAACACTGGGCTCAGTTTCCTCATCTATAACAAGAAAGATTTAGAAGAGATAGAATATCTCTGCAGATGAAAGAAAAAGACAGGTGGGGAAATGGGGTCATGAGAGTCCCGTCTATATTTGCCATGACATTCCTGTGCTGAAGTAACTGCTTCTCACCCAAGCCAAGGTTTGAATGTGCCCCATATGCTGACACAGAGCCCAGGAAGAGACACAGCTACTTAAAAAAGCTTCCCATCTCTTCTGCACTTATCACCATTCCAAATCCCTTCTCTCCGGGCAGTTTGACATTACCTTCACCATTCAGACTACAGATCTCCCTCCCTGATCAACCAAATGCCCTTAAAAAGCCAAGGTCAGATAGGAAACATGGTGTGAAATTTTTATTATTTTTTTGTTGTTATATCTATGTTTACATAGTGCTTTGAGATTTGCAAAACAACAAATTATCTCATTGTTGATGGTGTTTCCAAATCTTCCAAAGATTTTAGAGTAGTTTGCCATTTCCTCCTCCAGCTTCTTTTACAGGTGATAAAACTGAGGCAAAGATGATTAAGTAATTCACTCAGTGTCACAGAGCTAGAGTCTAAGGCCAGATGTGAACTCAAAAAGGAGAGTATTCCTGTATCCAGAACCACCTAGCTGTCCATTATCTCATTAGCTGGAATGGAGACAGCCTTGCAGTCAAAAAGATCTGAGTTCAGTTTCAGTATATCCCTGACATATACTAGCTGTGTGATACTAGGAAAGTCTCCTCGATTCAGTAAGGCAAGGATTCATTAAATTAACATAGATAGATAGGTAGATAGAGATAGAGAGATAGACAGGTAGACAGATAGGTAGATAGAGATAGATAGATAGACAGACAGGCAGACAGGCAGACAGGCAGACAGACAGACAGACAGACAGATAGATAGATAGATAGATAGATAGATAGATAGATAGATGATAGATACAGTTGGATAAAAAGACAGGTGGATAGATATAGATGATAGCTATAATTAGATAGATAGTAAAGGATGGAAAGATAGATATAGATGGATGGATGGATAAATATAGATGGGAAGATAGATAAAAGTTATATTTCAATATAAATTGGTTTTCTTTACAGTCTTACTTATTTTATTTCATATGTATAATATAAACATTTTCAGCAAGGGTCCATAAGCATTACCAGTATGCCCAAGGGATCTAGGAGACACAAAAGGTTATGGATCCCTTCCTTCTGTCTATAAATTGCAGAACAAATGGCAATCTGCAATGGAAGATGTTTCTTCACTAAGAGTTCCTTACAATAGGGAAATCACAGTTCTAGTTCTCTTCCTTCTCTCTGTTTAATTGGGAGAGGCAACATGTTATAGTGAATAGGAGGAAGCCTTTAGAGCTGGGAAACCCTGGATTTCAATTCTGTTTCTGACCTATGCTAGCTGTATGACCCTGGGCAAATCACTTGCCCTCAATACCCCCAGAAACTCTCTAAGACATTAAGTTATGAAGCAAAGGGTCATTCATCTGTGTTGATAAGGGGAGTTTGCTCAGCTGCCTCATCAGATAATGGCTAGACAGATGAAAACATAGATATGCTTACAGGGAGGAAGGGAGGAAGGAAGAGAAGGAGGAAGGGAGGAAGGAAGGAGGGAGGGAAGGAAGGGAAGGAAGAAGGAAGGAAGGGAGGGAGGGAGGGAGGAAGGAAGGAAGGAAGGAAGGAAGGAAGGAAGGAAGGAAGGAAGGGAGGGAGGGAGGGAGGAAGGGAGGGAAGAAGGAAGGGAGGAAGAAAAGTTGAAGACAGCAAGGAAATAGCTGAAGAAGTGGGACAGCTAGTTCAGGTGTTTTACTGATGAGAAAAGAAGAGAAAGGAGCCCAATGGGGCTGAGGTCTGGTGGGACACTGATTCACATGAACTTGACCTTGGGCAAATCAGAGCTTTCCTGGGCTCCCAGATCTGGGGTCCTTTGGCTTGGGTAAGAGGAGTGATGACAGAAAGGGTGAACAAGGCTTTCTTGGAGAGTTCTCTGAAAGTTCAGCTCTGCTCTTATCGGAGGCGAATCAGCTGGTTGCCATGACAACGGAATAGTGCATCCAGTCCTCCTGGTCCCTGATTAGGAGGAGGTAGTGAGGGGGAGAACCACTCAGGAATTCATCGCTCGCCTCCTTCTTCCCTCCTTACCTCCCCACAGCTGGAAGTTGAGTGCGTTGGCCCTTGACTCTTATTTTGTCTCTCCACTGAAGGCTGGCTTCTTTTAAGGTGGCTTCCAAGTTGCCTGGCTGGTAGAAAGGAGAAACTACAGAAAAACTAGGGTTTCCTTGGAGTTTGAGATGTGGCCCAGGTACTAAACTGTCTGTAAATACATTCAGAGAAGAATGTTAAGCTGGAGATGGACCACTGAAGGACCTCAGAGAGGGCCCTGGCTGGGAAATAGCTCTCTTTGTCCTTCTAGCTGAACCTTAAGAATCCCTTCCTTCTGTCTATAAATTGTAGAACAAATGGCAATCTGCATTGGAAGAAGGTGTTTCCTCACCAGGAGTTCCTTGCAATAGTGAAATCACAGTTCTGGTTCTCTTCCTTCTCTCTGTTTTATTGGGAGAGGCAACATGTTATAGTGAATAGGAGGAAGCCTTGGAGCTGAGAAATCCTGGATTTCAATTTTGTTTCTGAGCCACGCTAGCAATGTGACCCTGAACCTTGTTTTAGGTCAGGATTCTCATCTTGTCCTTTGTGATTAAAGAGGACTAAAATTGACGTCAGTATCTTTGAGACAAATGACAGCGTGTCTTACTGTGGCCAATCAGATCAATAGTTTGGAATGCTCTACCACAGGTCAGGCACAAATAGTCCTTATGAACACCTGGGATGGGTACTCTCAATTTAATAGATGAATATGGGTTTGGGCTAAGTGACTTGCCCAAGGTCACACAGCTAAGTATGTATTAAGTGTCTGAGATCAAATTTGAACTCAGATTCTCCTGATTCTAGGGCCAGTGCTCTATCCACTGTGCCACCTAACTGCCCTGATATTTTATATTCTAAAGGTCCCTTCTCACTCTGACATTTTCTTTTCTAAAATCCCTCCCACTCTGACATTCCCTATTTTAAGGTCCTCCCAGCTCACATTCTTTCTCCTAAAATCCCTTTTTAACCTGTTATTCTCAGTTTTAAGGTTCTGGTTCCTTAGAGTTACAGACACAGGAATAATCTATTGGAAAGAAGGTTGAATGCTCTAATCACAAGAGCATGGAGATTCCTGCCTGAAGCCTCCATTACAATGGGGAGAGTAAGGAAAAGAGAACAAGAAAGGAATGAGAATATACTACATAGGACATAGACAGCTAGACTTGGAGGCAGAAAAATCTGGATTCAGATCTAGTTTCTCAACTTACTGAGCTAATAGCAGGTCATACAACCTCTATTGATGTCAGGTCCCTATCTGTAAAATGGGAATGATAATAATCAGTACATAACATCCAGAATAATCAAATGAGATACCATATGGATCAAGTATTATGTAAATGCTATTGTTATTTCATTACACACCCTCTAAGGGGTGGGATCATTTATTTGTTTTGATCTACTTCCTGGGCTGAAAGGGACCTTTGAGGCTATCAACTTCAGCCCCCTCATAAAATGGAGGAGGGAGGTTAAAGAAATTATCTAGGGCCAACCAGTTGTAAGTCATGGAAGCTAAATATGAACACAGGTCTTCCTGACTCCCAAGACCAACAGTCCATTCACTACACTACTCACTTGTATGTAGGTTGCTCCCCTCCCCTCACCCCAGCAGAATGTAATATATTTGAGGAAAAGAACAGAAATATTTCTTTGTGACTTTCCATCCCAAGCAGTGCCTATCACTTAATAGTTACTAAATATGTTTTCTGAATTGAATTAACTTGATTAAGACTTCTCAATTGTAGCAGTAAGGAGCAGTAACTGGGGCTTGACCCCAAGGGCACTGCCATCCTGGAAGTTGGGATAAGGGGAGGTGATATATGCACTACCATCTTAGGTGGATATGGTAAGCTTACCTTCTCTACATCAACTACTGCCCCTGCCAGGCAGAAATGAGGTTCATATCTACATTCTTGGCCTTTTCTTTAAATTCTTTCCAATACACCCTACTGGCCCTCAGGAAGGGCAATTGAGATTAAGTGAGCAGAACTAGTAAGTGTCTGAGGATCAATTTGCTCTGGAGGAGAAAGTATCCCCTCACTCAAATCCAATTCACTTGCTTGTCATAGAATCACCTCCCAGATGTCATGGTCTTCTTTGAGAATGGAAGATAAACTTCATCATCATCACTGCCACTGCATTTCTTCATGGTTGTTCCCTTCTCATGGGATACAACCACTGAAGAATCACGATGTTGTTTTCTCCTGGCCCAATGAACTTCCCCACTCTCCACTGAGTGCACAGCTCTCTTCCCTCTCCTGGCATCCCTGTACACATGTTTGGACTCTGCCCTTCTTCTTGGCACCACCATGGCCCCCACACCCAATCACTTCTGCCCAAAACAAAAACCAACAACCCCCTCCCCCCAACCTCCTAGATACATCTCTGGTTTGCTTTGGTAACCAAAGACAGAGGTTGGGTGGGGGCTGGAATGGTTTGATTTTAAAACTCATTCCTCCTTTGTTGGCTTTCATTTTGAAAAAGATAGACTCACTGACAGTGATGGATACTTTTTCTTGCCTTCTTTTAAATATTGGCTGGGTTTGGGCTCCTTTCCCTGTCGCCTCAGGGACCACATAGCTTATCAGATAGATTGATTCTGAATCCCAAAACCTGTTTTGATGAGATGTCTGGAGGAGACTGGGGTATAAGAACAAATGCAGTTTGAGCTTACATTTTGACTGTGTGTGTGTGTGTGTGTGTGTGTGTGTGTGTGTGTGTGTTGAAGAGGAGAAAGCTGTCAAGAATGTGGAGAGGTTTTTGGCACACCAATTCACCAATATTAACACATCTTCCTTTCTTCAGTGAAATAAATGCTTTGTTCTTGGTTTCTACCATGACCTGGCTACGTGACTTTGATTGGACTAGTCATATCACTTAGGCTCTTCCTAACCTCTAAAAAGGGCAGCCAGGTAGCTCAGTGGATAGAATCCTGGGCCTAGGGTCAGGAAGACATCTTTTGGAGTTCACATCCAATCTCAGACATTTACTTGTGATCTTAGGCAAGTCCCTTAACCCCGTTGGACTCAGTTTCCTCATTTGTTGAATGAACTGGAGAAGGAAATGACGGACCACTTCAGTGTTTCTGCCAGGAAAACCTCAAATGGGGTCATAAAGAGTCAGACATGATTGAGCAACAACACAATCCTCAAAAAAAATGTCTTATAAAGTACCATCTTTATTTTCAAAATTTCATGGTCTATGATTGCAAAGATCCTTTTTTTTGCTATGATATTCTGGGTTTTAAGAACCCTGGCAATCTTATAGTCTAAGTTGGGACCATTCAATGTTAAATAGCAACTAATTACAACTCTCACAGCTCAATCCTTTTCCAGGGACTATCAAATTTTCCCTGCCAAGTAAGTGAGATGCAAGTTTTTTATAGAATCTTAGGGTTAGAAAGGATAGAGATTTAGCCTATTTGGAGGAGTTCATGCAATAACCACCCAATATAATTTACAACTGGGTCTCACAGCTCTTGACTGAAGGTTTTTCTGATGTCTAACATAATTCCACCTTGATAACAGAATGACTCTGCCCCTGACAAAACCCAAGTGACAAAATAGAATGAAAAGAGAACTGATATTGGACTCAGAGGACACAGATTCAAATCCATCCTCTGATTTGTTATTTTATGATTGTCTGACCTTGGACCACACACAAACACCTTTAAATTGTAAGCTCCAGGAGGGACTATTTTTGATCTCTTTTTTTTGTAGCCATAGAACTCAATATAGAGTCTGGAAAATAGTAGGGGCTTTGTAAATTTTTTTGAATTGAATTGAAATTAATTTTCAAAGTCCTCCTTTCTAAAAGGAGAGGGGTAGACTTAATATTCTCTCAAGTTCTCTTCCAAATAGTGATCTCATGTTTCAGCAGTGGGTGGATATTTCCAGCAGTTCCCTGCTGAGTAGGTCCCATGGTACGATTTCAGACACTCATCCTTGAAAGGGATGGAAATTAACCAATAGCTATTTTCTATTAATTATCCTAGAGTTTGGAGAGTATGAATTGTGTGCCAAAGTTGGTATTATCTACCATATGAAGGTGAAATGAGCTCAGCTTTACAGTCAAGCTACTCTGCTATACTCTGGAGATACAAAGACAAAAGCAAACCATTCCCTGTACTCAGAAAGCTTGCAATCTAATGGGAAGATACAATATGTACACACACACACACACACACACACACACACACACACACATATATATTTGCAAATATAAATCATATTTAAAAAGCTGCAAAGTGATTTCAAGACATAGATAGTGTACCATGACAACAGTCGCAAAGACAAACAACTTTGAATGACTCAGGAACCTTGATCATTGCAATGATCAATCACCATTCCAGCGGACTTATGACAAACGGTTCTACTTACTTCCTGCCATAGAGGATAAGAAGATGCAAATTAAGATACATATACATTCTATCAGTCCCACTCTTTGTGACCCCATTTTGAGTTTTCTTGGCAAAGATACTGGAGTGGTTTGCCATTTTCTTCTTCTTGTGTGTGGTCCAAAGTCAGACAATCATAAAATAACAAATCAGAGGATGGATTTGAATCTGTGTCCTCTGAGTTCAATACCAGTTCTCTTTTCATTCTATTTTGGGTTCTGTCAGGGGCAGAGTAATTGTGCTATCAAGGTGGAATTGTGTTAGACAGCAGAAAGATGTCTTCTCATTTTACAGAGAAGGAAACTGAGTCAAAAAGGGATAAATGACTTGTCCAAGGTCACACAGTTAGGGAATGTCTGAGGCTGGATTTAAACTCAGGAAGATTAGTCTGGTACTCTATCCACTGTGCCTTGTGGATAGATAGATAGATAGATAGATATTAATATAGATTTATAGATACAGATAGATATATAGATAGATAGAGATTATAGATATATAAATTTGTATATATATAAATGTATATATAATATATAAATGAAGAAAAGATATTACTATGATATGCCTATATCACATAATATGTATATACCCATGCACAGAAATGGATATACACACAAACACACATATAGTCACATATATACGTGTGTGTGGTATGTTGTGGTAAATATAAACATGTGAACACATGTATATATATATGCCTATATATATATATATATATATATATATATATGTGTGTGTGTGTGTGTGTGTGTGTGTGTTCTCTATGTAACTCCATATAATATATATAGGACATGGACAATGCAGGGATTACTTTTGATTGCTTATCAGATTTATCAAAAAGCATTTCGTTTTCTTTTTTTTAATGGGAGAGGGAGGTAAAGAGAAAGAAAAGGCAGATTTTGAATAATTAAACACAAAAAAATTACTTAAAATATTTATGTAGCATTTTATGGTTCCATAGGACCATCTTTGACTTAGCCCTTAGTCCAATGCCTCATCTGAGCAGGCTGTTAATAAATGCTTGTTGATTCTCCAAGAGATAGAAAAGATCACAGAGATCATAAGTTGATGAGATCTGCATATGGAGTTGGAAGCTACAAGAAAATCTTCTCCAAGAGGAAGAAAAAGAATGGGGGGGGAAGAAGGGAAGAAGGGCAGAGGGAAGGAGGAGGAGGGAAGGAAGCAAAAAGAATGATGCAGTCTCCTGTTTCCTGGTCTAATGAAAGAGTCCTGATTTAGAGTTCAAGTTCCTGGATTCAAATCTCAGTTTTTCTATTTACTAGCTTTGTGATCTTAGGTTAGTCCCTTGTCCCAGGGACCTCAATTCCCCCATCTATTCAGGGAGGAGGCTATCCTGCATGGCCTCGAAAATTTCTTTCTCATCTAAATCTATGATTCCATGAATGCCTACTATATGTACATCCTTGGAAAACTCACTCTACTTCTCTATTATCCTATCTGTAAAATAGAAAGTTTGGATCAGATGAATTCTAAGATTTTTTTCCCAGTTTTCTCCCCATTGTACCACACTGTCTTCTCTCTGGACACTGGGGATCCCTGATGGAGCATCATGAGGCCAAGCTCATGATTCCCTTTACTGAGGCTGAGACTATTTGGCTTCCAGTCATCTTCTCACTCCTCCATGGGGATGCCAAGTCTGGGAAAAATGCAATAATGCTAAATAAAAATCAAATATTGTGGTTGTTATTCATTTATGGAGCCCTCATATTTTACTAAAGCACTCCAGCTGGTACACACAGATGCCCTTGTCTCTTTGTAATGACTTTGTCTTTTCCCTCTAGCACTGAGACTCAGAGCTGTGCGGCATATCCAGCTGAGGAGGGCCCCCCCAAAAAGCTGAGGCAGCATGCAACTCGGGAGACCTCCATTGTCAATGGCTGGGAGCAGGGAAAGGCTAGCCAGGAGCTCACACCTATTCGGACACACAGGTGAGTCTCTATGCTTGCCCCTCCCTGGAGCCATAACTAAGGTAGGATAACCAGGGATTTTCCACAAGA
Organism: Macrotis lagotis; assembly: GCF_037893015.1. Taxonomy (NCBI): domain Eukaryota; kingdom Metazoa; phylum Chordata; class Mammalia; order Peramelemorphia; family Peramelidae; genus Macrotis; species Macrotis lagotis. Next base: position 680,847,765 of record NC_133666.1, read on the forward strand.
TACCAAAACTTCATGGTGAAGATGCCATTGACTGGTGGGTAGTGCTTCAGTGACAAGAGCTCTTCATTTGGAGTCAGATGACCTGGATTCCCATCATGGCTCTTGCCATGTGTTGACAATCTGAGCCTGTTTCCTCATTTGTAAGAGATGATTGGCCTAAAGGTTGGATCTGGAATAAGATGACATAAGTTCTAATGCCAGCTTTGCCACTTGCTACCTGTGGAACCTCGGGCAAAGCACTTGCCAACTCTTGCCCTCATTTTCCTTCTTTGTAAGGATGACCTGAAAGGTCTTCTTCCAGATTTTGTACGTGGACAGTCCAAGATTTCATCTTCCCAAGGACAGCTTTTAACTGTAGCTTTAAATTCATATACACACCCTGCCTTCTGCCAGGCTCTCTGTCAAGTAGTTAATGATCTGTAAACACTGAGATTTCCTAAGGGAGGGACCAAAGGAGCCCAACATTTTCCCTGTGTAAAGGGGAGAATCCTTTCATGGAGGGGAATTTATCTCTCCTCTAATGTATGAGTTTTGTAAATTAAATTTTTTCCCATGAGAAACTTTCCTTCTCTCCCTCACCAATATTTGCCAAGAATTTTACATTATAGATGCAGGTCAAGAAAGTCATCTCAGTCACCTAATCTAGAGAAGGTTCTGACACACAGGAGGACCAGATCCATGCTCTAAAGTCTTGTCTCAGTCTTCCAGGACAGCACGATTAGAATCCTCTCGGTCAAACCCTGTCTAATCACATTACCAGAAATTATAACATCCTGCTCAGAGGCCAACTGGGAGAAGTTTGGCAATGTCCTTGAATGTCCAATCTCAAATCTCCAAAGCTCATTTGGAAGGAGCAAGGGAAGAGGAAGGGCATAGAACACCTGGGTTACTCCTCCCTTTTTTCCTCTATGATTCTATGTCCCCTCATCTGTTGGGATGACCCTAACCCTCCAAGGACCATGAGGTTCAGTGGCAGTTGGCCCTTTGAAATCATCGAATGTGGCTCCTTAAGGACAGAGACATAAAATGACTTGTCTAGAGTCTAGACAGCTAGCTAGAAAGTAGTAGAACTGGGATTCCAACCCAAATCTGGAGATGGAAGCTTTGAAACTAATAAAGACCTTATTGACCTCAGTTTTACATATGAGGAAACTGAGGTTCATTTGTGCTTCTACTTTTAGGGTTTTTTTTATAAGACAATGGGGTTAAGTGACTTGCCCAAGGCCACACAGCTAGGTCATTATTAAATGTCTGAGGTCGGATGTGAACTCAGGTAGTCCGAACTCCAGGGCTGGGGCTCTTTCCACTGTGCCACCTAGTCGCCCTGTGCTTCTACTTTTGGATCCTGAAAGTCCAAACTTTTTAGGCTGAGCCACACTACCTTCCAAGAGAATGAGATAAAGTCCTCGTCAATGGGGAAGTTAGCATCAACAACAAAGGCAGCCAAAGTTTGGTGGGCCAGTTCAAAGACACCCACCGGCCCGCCCACCCCAAGTTCAGCCTGCTCTCCCATCCATGAGCCACCGTTTCTTTGCTCTGCCTTCTGAGAATGGCTACAAGAGCAGAGGAGGGACGCTCCACACTGTCATATCTGCAGCCTGCTCACCTGCCAGGCCCAACATCCCCGTGGCAGGGCTTTAATTAGACTTTGATTACAATCGGGCAGAAACAATTAAATCCTATCAGCCCGTGAGAGCCAAGGCCTGGCTTCAAAGGCAGAGGAAGTTATCTTCAGAAGACAGAGAAGGGATTTCTGCTCAAGGCAGGCTGGCACTGAGAGAGGAGGGCAGGGGGAAGAGGGGAGGTTGGAGCCTTTAATAATTATCCAGGGAGCAAGGGGGAGGGGAGCTCGAAGCTCATGGTCTGACTTTGAGAAGGAATGTACAGTATCACTGAACATTAGAGGAAGGGGTGTGAGGACACACTATGTTAGAGCTGGGAGGGGTCTTAGAACAGGGGATAGCAGAGCAGGAGGGGTCTTAGAACAGGGGATGGCAGAGCTGGGAGGGGCCTTAGAATAAGGGATGTCAGAGCTTGGAGGGCCTTAGAGCATTAAACTTCAGTCTAGAAGAGATGGTAGAGGTCATCTATTCCAACTCTTGTTTTCAAGGTGAGACTCTTATCTGGGAATTTATGGAGAGGCATTTACCCAAGGTCTCCCAGCCCATGCAGAATTTAACCCTAGATCCTTCTCTCAGGCCAGTTTCCTTGTAGTTGTAGACTTCAGGTTAACATGTCTATGGTCACCTGACTTGAATATAGCACAACAGCCTCTCTCATCCAGAACACAGGTCACACTTCTCTGTTCTCCAGCTTTTCTTCTTTTCCTTTAGCACAGGCACATAGGAGGCTTTTCATATATGCTGGTTGACTAATGAGTAGCTAGAGGACCCCACAGCGCCCTGGAATCAGAAGACCTGAGTTCACATCTGGTCGCAGACACTTACTAGTTGTGTGACCCTGGGAAAGTCACATCATTCTATTTGCCTCAGTTTCTGCATCTGTAAGTTGATCTGGAGAAGGAAATAGCAAACCACTCCAGTATCTCTACCAATAAAACCCCAGATAGAATCACAAAATTTCTGATATGACTGAAAACAACTGAGCAACACAAGCAACACTTTATTTTCCCAGGACTAGCAGTACAAGGGCTATCATTCATAGGCTAATCCTCTCCCATTCTGATTGGCAGAGTAGCTGTGCCTTACTGTCTCTGACCTGGACCGATCTCTATCTTAGAGCACATGCTCCTCCACCCTTTATACCCAGTCCCCCTACCCACCTCCCTTGCTCCTGAGGGCTCACCAGATTCAAGCTAAACTTACTGTAGATCTCATTGCCTTAGTTATGCATCAGCCTCAACCTCTCTGGCAATTGGGATTACAGGTGTGTGCCACTAAGCCCAGCATCTTTAGAATCATAATAACTAATGTTCATATAATGTTCATAAGTCTTTTTAAAAATTTATTTAAGGCAATGGGGTTAAATGACTTGTCTCAGGTCACGCAGCTAGCTAATTATTAAGTGTCTGAGGTCAGATTTTGAACTCAGGTCCTCCAGACTCCAGGGTCATTGCTCTATCCACTGCACCACCTAGCTGCCCCTGCATTATTATTACCTTCCTTTTACAGGAGAGAAAACAAGCCTTGTTTGGGGTCACACAGCTAGTAAATGTACAACCTAAGATTCAGACTCAAGTCATTCTGTCTCTATACCCATCAACCTCTCCACTATTCCAGGATGACTTCTCTCAAGAAAGACGCAGATAGTTGGCACTACAGTGTATAGAGTGCCAGATGTGGAGTCAAGAAGTCCTGAATTCAAATCCAGCCTCAGACCCTTACTAGCTGTGTAATCCATGGCAAGTCACTTAACTCTGTTTGCCTCAGGATATCTGTAAAAACAGGGATTATAATAGCACCCACCTCCCAAGGTTGTTGTGGAGATCTGTTAAGATAATAATTATGAAATACTTAGCATAGTGCCAGATATGTGTATTTATATAAATATTCAATAAATATTAACTATTCTCAATGGAAGTCCACTTCCATTTCTAGTCAGACATGTCCTTTGCTAGGATTATAACTCAAAGGCTCAAAGGGATCTCAGAGGTCACCAAGTCTACCTGCTTCATTTTTACAAATGTGTTAGCCAAGGTCATGGAATTAATATATGGAAGAGCAAGATTTGAATTCAAGTCCTTTGACTCAAGTCAGTGCTATTTCCACATAATAGACATCAATCACTTTCAGTAATGTGCTCTGATTTTCTGTGAAAGATAAAGATACACTCATCTATTTTCCTGCCCTCTCCAATACTGAGGAGATCTGTGATCCCATGACCCTGGGATTCCAGAAATGCAGATTACATCGCTGCCTGTCCAGCCTATGGAACTCTTCTATCTCTTCCACTAACTTGATGCAATAAGTCTATCCAATATAGTGGAGGCCTTTTCTGATTTCTTCCAAAATTGCAAATTTGCAAAACTATTCCATTTTCTCTTCGCCATTCCCTCCCCAATTCTCAATTAATAATCCATTGCGCCTTGCCCATATCACCATGTGTCTCTCTCCATTGTGTTAGGAAGAGCCAGGTTTCCATTTCTGCCTCTTTTTGGTTTTTGGAAGCAATGATGTTCCAGGTTTCACTGTCACACAGTAATAGTAAAGTGTTAATATTGAAATGAGGCGGCTTGGCTTTCCTGGAAATCTTAGGGTCCATAAAAGAGCTTTGCAACTTCCTAAAAGTGAACCAGACCGCTTCCCATTCAATTCAGGGAGATGGTAGCTGATAGAAAACTGGTCAGAGGGAGGAGGTAATTCAGATCATCCTGGCTGAGGTCAGCTCTCCACCTCAACACACAGTAGGTGCTTAATAATGTTTAAAAAATAGACTCTATAATCACACTTATTTTTCCTATTCTCACTGGCCAAATTTTTCAGGGTCATCTTGGCCTTCCCCTAGTTAGGGTGAATTATTGAAGTTAGCCCACATTTGCATTTCTGAATGCCAAATGACTCTTCATCCCAAATCATCCCTTTTTACTCCTGAAATTGTGTGTTTAACAGCCCTCAATCCAGTCCCATTATCCAGGAGATAGCTTGAGTTCATTTGCCTACCTCCTGTGCATTTTAATTTAATTGAGATGGAACCTGCTTTGCATGGTGAAAAAATGCTCATGCCTAAGGATTAAACCTTTAAAGGTGGCCTCTGGGGTGGGGGTGGGGTGGGAATGGAAGTATTGGTGATGGCTCTCATTCCATCACACTTTGGTAAATACACTTTTAATATCAGCTCTTATTTAACACATTATTAAACTGCAGTCAGAACAGTAGAGGCAGCCGTGACTCCTTGGGGCCTAAATGCCAATTAATTATTTAAAAAGTTATTTATTTACCAAGGTGAACCTTTTGAGTGTGCAATAATAAATCTATTACTGAGCTGTTAACCTCCATAAATACACTGAATATAATCAATTGCCACTTGGGTAACATACCACCCTTCTCATTAGATCTACATTAACTCCTTATTTGAGATACTTAATTTGAAGTGTGACCAAATTAGGCACGGAATGTTAATTAAGCATTGGCCCTACTTATTGGATGAACTGGGAATCAGGATCCCTTAGGACTGGCAATAATCCCTCGGAACCTGATGGTAGGATCAATGAAACCAGAGTTGCAACTAGTCATGTTTTCATCCCGGGCATGGGATGTACCTCAAATGTTGGGGGGCCAAGGGGGGACCAGAGCAAAGGGGAAAGGAACAAGTTGAGCTGTTGGCAGAGATGCATGAAAATAGAGAAAACCATCTGGGGTGTTGTCTCCACGAGGAGAAGCATGGCAGCCATTTGGGAGTGTCGACAACCGACTAGTGGCAAAGTAGTATACTGGCTAGAACATTATCCTCAGAAACAGGATTCAAGGCTCATATTTGCAACACTGGACAACCTGTTTCACTCCTCAACATCCAGGTACATCTAAGCTCTATTGCCAAGAAGGAGTTGATCTGCATTGACAGAGGAAGTTTCTTTACTAGAATTCCCCACATGGTGAAATCACGGGTCTAGTTAAATTTTTTTTTAATAAATCCAAAAGCATCTATCAAATGACCCCCTAAATATCAGACTCTGTGCCTCCTATTGGAGATGCCAAGAAAAAGAATGAGATAATCCCAACTCACAACAAGCTTACATTTTAATTGGGGAGACAAGGTCATGTAAAATTTTGTTCTGCAATAAAGATGAAGTGAATTGTTATAAGATGGTTTTCAGTGGCACAGCTGGGAGTGCATTCCACCTGGGTGAAGGAAATTAAGAGAAGTTAGGAAGACGTAAATTCAAATTCAACCTCTGATACTTCCTAGCTATATGACCCTAGGCAAGTCACTTACCTCTGTTGGCCTCAGTTTCCTCATTTGCACAATGAGCTAGAGGTGGAAATGGCCAACCATTCCAGAATCTCTACCAAGAAAACCCCCAGAAGGGGTCTAGAGATTCACTGGACATGATCGCAATGACTGAACAGCAACAATTTTGTAAGGGAGGGTACTGCCAGCCAAGATGGTTCCTGAGCCAGATCAACATTTATTAAGCACACAAGATACTGCCATTCAACTAAGTATTAGAGGAAATAGAGGAACCCTATGGGGGGGGGTGCTAAGGAGAGGATGTATTCTAGGTATATGGGATGGTCAATACAAAAGACATGATGTGATGTCTGAGGAAGAGAGAGGAGGCCAAACTGATGATTAAAAGCAGAGTCTGTAGACTGTAATGGATTGGCCTTGGGGTCAGAAAGACCTTAGTTCAGAAGCTGATATATCCCACCTGAGTGACTCTGGGAAATTCACCACAGCCCCAGGCAACTCTCAATCAGATTATTTAAGTGACAGAAAACTTGCCAGTCCTCCCAGGTTCAATTCAAAACTGAACAGCACATTTCTAAGACTTTTAAAACATTTTTATTTCTAAGCTGCCAACATAATACCAACACCATCCCCAACTGCCCCACCGTAGTTACAGCTCCCTTAATGTTCATCCTTTGTATCTCCTACAGTGCTTTCCGAGACAAGGACTTGACTCCACCACCTTCCTCCAGGGGCAAGAAGAAAAAGAAGAAATCGGCCCGGAAGAAGCGAAGGAGGTGAGGTCTTCCTAATTTGGAGAAAGAACAAAGGGGCATCAAGGAAAGAACACATTGTAGTTTTCTTGTCTGGCACCAAGCTGGAGAAGCCCCAAGTTGAGGTCAAGTAGGCTGGAAAAGTCTGGAGGACAGGATTTGAGAACTGATTTTGACTTTGTGTGACCAATGGACAAATCATTTCACTTCTCTGTGAACCTCAGTTTCTTCACATGTAAGATAAGGAAAAAGTCTCCCACATACATTGGGACCTTAATAAATACTTGAATTTAACTAAATTAAAAGTATATGCCAGATTGAAGTATGGGGAAGGGTGATGATCAAGGGGAACTTTAGTCATTGGAGTTCCCCAAACACTTGCTGAAATGCCAACTCGTGTTTCTAGGGAAAGAGCCAACCAGAGCATACGTCCAGCTCCATAGGCTATCTAGAGCTGTATGGGATCAAACTCCAAAGCAAAGGCTTAAGTCATAGCTAAAGATACCTGCTAACTCTATATTGACTTTACTGTTTTCACTCAGTCATTTCAATCATGTCTGACTCTTCATGACCTCCTAAGGGATTTTCTCGGCAAAGACACTGAAGTGTTTTATCATTTCTTTCTCCAGCTCATTCCACAGATTATGAATGGAGGCAAATAGACTTCAGTGACTTGCCCAGGTTCCTACAGAAAATACATATCTGACACTCAAGTCTCCCTGAGTCCAACTCCAAACACTGTACTACCTAGGTGCCTTTTGCATATTGACTACAAATGACTGTTATCTAAGTTCTAATATATTTTTATTTTTATTTATATTATTTTATTTATATATTATTTATTTTTGTGAAATAATTCCCAAATATATTTTAATCTGATGCTGGTAGCACTGGGAAATGTCATGTGATGATACCAATCACCTCACACATACAGATGAGCAAACTGAGGCATTGAAAAAAGGGAAGAGATGCACCTAACGTCTGGCAGAACCAGACACTAAGTCTAATCTCCCAGCTTCAAATGCAGCATTCTTTCCATTTATCTTCCTGTCTTCCTACCCACAAGATCCTGGCACAGTGGTCATACCACAATCAGAACTTAAATGCTTTTAATTGATGCTAAAGTTAGAACTTAAAGGGGCTTTAGAGATCATTTAATCCAACCTTTTCCCCTGCGTTTTAGAAATGAGCCAACTGAGACCAAGGGAGGTAGAGTGATAAATCCAAGGAAAATTTGCAGTCAGACCTGTAACTCCAAGTACAATATTTTTTCTACTGTCCCAGCCTCCTTCAAATTGTTCATCAGCCCAGTTTCTAAATCTTATTTCATGTAATCATGTTATCATCAAACTAGAATTAGAAGAGACCTTGAATTTTATTATCCCAACCCTCTCGTTTAATAGATGAGAAACCTTAGGCATGGAGGCTAAATGATTTGTCTAAGGGCACAAAGGTAGTAAATGAGGTGGGATTTGAACTCAGATCCTCTGACTCCACATTAGCTTTAATGGTATTTTCTAGCTTTGCCATTCCAGGGGTTATTAAGGAAAACTGGAGAAGTATTGAGCATATTTCTAATTATTGAGGCAGGTATTTCATTCAATCCACAAGCCTTCATTTAGTTTCTATTATGTGGATAGAAGTCCCTAAGAATAAAAAAATGACACAATCCCAACTCTCAAGGAGCTCTCACATCTACTGAGATTTAAGAGAGAGCTGAAAAGGGGGTTGGACCCAGATCTGGGGGGGGCTTCAAAAATACTAAGGAAAGTCTCCGACTTGAGACCCCATCTGGGAGAAAGCATGGAGTTGATGGGAAATGTCACCAACCCTGAAGGGATTCTAAGTGTGAGCCAAGAAGCTTTTCTCAATGAACCGACTATGTACCAAGCTCTATTCTAAGATAAAAGTGAAAAACAAATTCTGATCCTCTAAGAGCCTACAACCTGATGGGAGACACAACATATAAACAAATGATCAGTGGACAGTCATTTATTGAGCATCTAATGCTACTGGGCTTTGGGCTCAGATGTAGGAAAGCTTTCTTGACTTCCTTCAAATCTCAACTTCGATAAGAAACCAACCCAATCCTTCTTTTTTGTTTTTTTTTTAATTTCATTTATTTAAAGAACTAGGGATAAGTGACTTGCCCAAGGTCACACAGCTAGACAATTATTAAGTGTCTGAGGCTACATGTGAATTCAGATCCTCCTGACTCCAGGGCTGGTACTCTATCCACTGTGTCACCTAGCTGCCCCCTATCACAATCCTTCTTAATCTACTTTTTTTCCCTGAGATTTCACCCAGTTTATCAGAGAAAGACAGAGACACACAGATGTGTGTGTATGTATTAAGAGAGAGTAAATTAGTAAATAAATATTAGTAAATATATTTGCAAACATAGAGATAGCTATAGTAGATTAGTAAAAATGCATACAGAAACCAATCTATAAAGAGTAAATTAGTAAACAGGTATCTAGATAGACAGCTGTAGTTGATTTTTTAAAATTAGGATTTTGCAAGGCAATGGGGTTAAATGACTATATATTAAGTGTCTGAGGTCAGATTTGAACTTAGGTCCTCCTGACTCCAGGGTTAGTGCTCTATCCACTGCACCACCTAGCCACCCCAGCTGTAGTCAATTTTAAAAGATATTAGCACTCAGATAGATTGATAGATAGGATGGATGAATAGTTAACTAGATAGACAGATAGAGACAATGGATTGATTATGATGATAACGTTTGATCTTTATTCTTGAAGAAGACCATAACATCAGGGAAGGCGATGCCATGACAAACATGAATTGGATTTGAGTGAGGAGGGAATGCTGTCTAAGTCACCAATCTCACTTTCTCCTTCAGAGCTATCTGGGTCCAGGGGTCAGATATAAATCAGGATGACTGGAGATAGCTCTGGCTGTGAAGTAATCAGAGTTAAGTGACTTGCCCAAGGTCACACAGCTAGTACGTGTCATGTATCTGAGGCTGATGATAGATAATAGATAGATAGAAGAATAGAATGGATGAATATATAACTAGAAAGAGAGAATGGATGAATGATATATACACAGGCAGATAGATAAACACAGACACATAGACAGATAGCTAGACACATAGACACACAGATGGATATATAGACAGAGAGACACATAGACAAACACATAGATGTAGACAGACAGACAGATAGACAGACACAGATAGATACATAGATCAATACACAGATAGACACACACATAGACAGACACAGATGGCTAGATAGACAGACACATAGATAGATAGATACATAGAAAGATAAACACACACATAGACAGACCAAAAGACACATAGACAGATCGATAGACAGACAGATACATAGATAAACAGACACATAGACAGGATAGAATGGATGGATAAGTAGATAGGTAGACAGATAGAATGGATAAATGATAGATAAATAAATAGATTGATAGATGGATGATAGATAGATGATAGATAGATGATAGATAGATAGATAGATAGATGATAGATAGGATGAATTGACAGAGAGACAAACTGGTATCTAGTTAGATAGATCTTTTTTTGTCCATAGTTGTTTCCATGTAGTTTCTCTCATGAGACTATAAGTTCCTTGAAGGCCAGAATTGTTTTTTGTCTTCTCTGATGTCCTCATCCAAAGCACTTAGAATAGTGCCTTACACACACACACACACACACACACACACACACACACACACAGTAGAAGCTTAATAAATGCTCCTTGACTGACTGGAGATACAAAGATAGACAGGAACAGTCTCTGTCCTCTAGAGACATCCAGTCTTGGGTTAAGGACCTTCAATGTCCAGTTCTTGCTCAGGAAATGGGCCTGCAAAGAATGAAAAATCCCTACTTGAAAGGAGACTCCTTGGTGATATTGCCGTAGCCAGAGGAGAGCTGGGTAAAGAGTTGGGACAACATGATTCCAGGCCTAGGGCCTTTCAAGACGAGGTAAGGATGTCCCTCCAGAGCTCAACTGCATCTTTGGAAAAAGAGATGCCTCAGCTCTTAAAACAGTAGTCAGAGGGTAGTGCGCACAGGTGCCTCCTGGGGGCAGCAGAGAGCAACCCCAGAATGCAGTCCCTGCTCCGTATTCCCATGGGTTTTCAGCTTCTCTAACAACCTGATGCCTGGAGCCTTTCTGCAGATGAGCTCCCTTCACCCCACCCTTACCCCAAGACTCTTATAACCTTACACACAAAAGGCAAGTCAGGCTTGCCCCAATCCAAACAAATAGGAGATCTATGCACAGGTCAGCCTTGGACTTCCAATAAAATGGAGCTCTATAGGAAGCGACTAATCAATAGATAAGTTCATCTCCCACCTCCATGCCTTTGTACAAATGTCCCTCATGCCTGGATGGCATTCCCTTCTTATTCTTTGCCTATGAAAATTCTCTGTATGTGTGAACAGGTTGGTTAGATGATACAGAGGATAGAGCACTGGACCTCTGTTAGGAAGACTCATCTTCCTGAGTTTAAATCTGCCTTCAGACACTTACTGTGTGATCCTGGACAAGACACTTAACTCTATTTGCCTCAGTTTCCTCATATGTAAAATGAACTGGAGAAAAGACAAACCATTCCGGTATCTTTGCCATGGAGTCACAAAGAGTCAGACATGACTGATCTGTCATTCACAGTGGATAGACCATTCCATTGGAAGTCATCAATAGTGTGGTTCACATCCCACCACTAACATTTACTAGCTGTGGGAGTGTCTCTGTGTCTCAAATTCCCCATCTGTACTTTGTACTCTATAGCCTCTAAAGATTCAATAATCTATAATCCCATTGTCCTAATTTTGAATTCCCAGTTGATTTTCTCCCCAAAATCAATCACAGAAGTCTGGGTAGGCCAAGGGAAGCTGGGGCAGTGGGTACTGTAAAGAAAGTCTAGCCAGAATTGGATAGAATCATAAACTTTGAGTGGTGGAAGGGAACCTTGGAAATCATTCCTTCTCTCCTCCTCAAAGTACAGTTGAAGAAACTGAGGCCCAGAGAAATGACATCTGTGACAAATCACAGAGGATATGTGCCAAAATAGCGGGGTCTTCTGATTCGAAGAGCAGTGTTCTTTTCAATTCTCTTGGTGTTAAAATGACTTCCAAGCCCTGAGGCATGCTGGGATTCCAACTGCTGAACCATTTTCAGGCAGAATTTAATCATCTGGAATAAAAAGAACTCATTAAAACAAACACCTGGGCTATTGGAGGGACCCAGGGTTGCTGGAAAGATCTCACCCTGGTGGAGTAAATAGGGAAGGAGAGCCATCTTCCTAACTTTGCTATTAGGGGAGGCATCTTTCTTATACTGCGCACACACCTCCACTGACCAAAGGAGTAGAGCCAAGACCAATGGACAGGGTGGTGACAGCTGGACTGTAAGCTTGCTGAGGACAAGAAATGATTCATTTTTGTCTTTTATCTGCACCACAAGCACACAATGTTGGCTGAATGTTTGTGAATTGGATTGGGAGAAACCATGGACACACTAGGTCAGGTCAGGTCAGGTACTCTATCCACTGCATGAATTCTGTGGGGTTGGCCTCAGGAAGACCTCAGATAGGGTAGTTAGGCTCCTTGGGCCATGGCCATCAGGTCCTGGGGGTCAGTGATCATTCACAATATGGTAGATGAGTTTTTTACATATGAGTTGTATTGCAGTGACTGGAAAAGTTGTGGAGCTATAATTCAAGAACGTATTCTAAGAATATAAATGGCGGGGAGGGCGGCTAGGTGACACAGTGAATAGAGCACCAGCCCTGGAGTCAGGAGTACCTGGGTTCAAATGCAGTCTCAGACACTTAATAATTACCTAGCTGTGTGGCCTTGGGCAAGCCACTTAACCCTATTGCCTAGCAAAAACAACAAAAAAGAATATAAACTGGGGAGTACAGCCTATCTTTTGTCTCTCCAAAGCACCCAGGACAATATCTAGTCAGCCCATAATATATATTTGTTGAACTTGTGCAGGAAAGGGAGTTTTGCCAGATAAGCCTACTTGGGATTGGGGTGAAGAAAGGAAGGAGGAGACCTGGTGATTCACTTTGAGACCCTTGGAAAGGTACCATATCATCTAACTATTAGCAATCTTGGACATATTGAAGCATACTCTGGATGTAATATGGTTGATACCTAAACAAGTCACTTCCCCTCTGTCTAGATAGAATAATCTCTAAGGTTCTAATTCCAATCCACCACCCAAATTTCTCCAGCTCTGACACTCTATTCAGAAGCCTCCCACTTCTGTCATTCTCTATTATGAAGTCCTTCCTAACTGACATCCCTTGTTCTCAGGTCTCTTCCAGTCCTGACATCCCCTTTTCTGAGACCCCTCCAAAAATCCCAGCCCCCTACCCTCCTGACCACCCAGGGGGCAGAGCCCCTCTTCCCTCCCATTTTCCTAAACTGACTCAAGACAAGTAAAGATAAGATGTTTAGAAGCAGAGTCTTGGAGCTACTGTCAGGATATAAGCATTGGGAAGAAACTCAATCCCTTTAGGACCCCATTAAGATAAGGAGCAATCATTAGAATATTCATGTGGCTTGAGGATGGCAGAAGAGTGATCCTCTGGTATTCAATACATTTAATGGAACACTGGCAAGAGGAGAAAATAGAGAGCATCAGGGAGAGCTGGACTCCAAAGGGAGATAAGTGGAGGGGGTCCTCCCTCCATCCCCCCTTACCCACTCAGTTGCTATTTCTGCTCTATGGTCCTCACCTGCAATAGCATCATTATCTTCCCAGAATCCCTTGGTGAGAAATCATTCTTTCTTCCCCTCCTACCTCATCAATCCCACCTGGACTAAAGGCAGATGGCTTTCCCAAGCTGTGGTCTTTGAACACCTCCTCCTTCCTCCCCCAGGCTCTTTCAGGAATGAGACTCTACCTCAAATGTGTCCCCTGCATTCAACCTCTGAGGTAGAAAAAGCATTGGACTTGGAGTTAAAATGACATCAAATCCCAGTGCTGAAGTTTCCTATGGACATGACTGCAGTTAAGTCCCCTCCCCTCCCTATGCCTTGTTCTCTTCATCTATAGTAAAAAAAATTACTTCATATTTTTTTTCAGAGTAGATATAGAATGTTGCCCTTCTTACAAGGCTTTGCTGCTTTGCAGCTTAATTAAGCCCATTTTTTTACTCTTTATATCTTATTTTTTACATTTTGGTTTTTGCAAGGCAATGGGGTTAAGTGACTTGCCCAAGGTCACACAGGTAATTATTAAGTGTCTGAGGTCACATTTGAACTCAGGTTCTCCTAACTCCAGGGCCAGTTCTCTATCCACTGTGCCATCTAGGTGCCCTTCCTTATATCTCATTTTAAGATTTTTGTTTTCTCTTGAGAGACAATTAATGTTAAGTGACTTGCCCAGGGTCACATAGTAAGTGTCTGAGGCTACATTTGAATTCAGGTCCCCTTGACTCCAGGTCAGGTACTCTATCCACTGCATAATAATTTTTGAGCATTTATTTTTGTATTTTGAATTCTAAATTGTCTCCCTCCTTCCAGCCCATCCATTGAGAAGGCAAACAATATATATATATATATATATATATATATATATATATATATATATATATGAAAGGAGGCAACCCATTGTGTATATATATATATTTATATATATACATATATGAAAAATCCCTCCTCTTTTTTATTCTTTGTTACAATAAATGCTTCTCTGGCAGAGATAAGGATGAAAAAGATTTTTGGAAATGCAGAGAAAGACCAAACAAAATGTATCAATTTTTTAGATATGAAAAATATTTAAATTAAAAATATTAAAAATTTAAAAATCTACTTTACAGATGTGAGAAAAGTTGTTAAAAAGTTGTCAGCTGTGAATTGTCATTGTTTTCAAGCCCTCTGCCTCCCCTCCCCCATAAGTCCTTTTTTAAGTTGTATGCCTTTTCCTTGACAGGTCCCCTTCCTATAGTCCATCGCCAGTTAAAAAGAAGAAGAAGAAAAGTTCTAAGAAGCACAAGAGAAACAGGTATTCTCCCTCATTTCTGGAAGCATAAGTTTGAATGGCTGGAAGAGAAGAGATTAGGAGATCCCAGGAGTCATCTTGGCCATTCTTTGGCTCCTTTTATAATTCCATACACAACCCATTTTCCCCTATGGTGACCATTTTCAATTCATGGAGACTTTGGGGACATCCATCAGGTGTCATGGAGCGAGACATGGTGTTAAACTCAGAAGACACCCTCCAGGAGATTAGACTCTGCTGGAGGAAGGGGGAGAAGTGTGCTACCACATCAATCAAGCAAATAAATATTAATTAAATAAGACTCCAATAGTGCTAGGTACTGATCATTTCTTTTAAAATAGTCTACTATGGGCTAGACCCTAGGAGCCCAAATGAAACAGTTTCTGCCTTCAAAGAGTTAATAATTTATAGACAGGAAAAGTAAATACAAAATATTCTTACAAAGTAGTTGTAAGAGGGAGAACGAACGGACACATGGGAGGATCAGGCGAAACCTTGGATTGGAGATGGCCCTTAAGCTAGGCTTTAGAGGACACAGGGATCAAGCTGTATTTAAGACTTGATGGAATCCCAGGGATTTGGGCTTCTGTTCACTGGGCTCTGCATCCCCCTGGCTTCAGAATGCTGACCCATGAGGGTCTGCCTCCCAGGCCCAGGGAGATGCTGAGATTCTAATTCATGAGCAATTTTCCAAAACAATTTCCCCACCTGGAAAAAAATTCAACCTCAAAGAGTCATCATGAAAACACCTGGGCTTGGGAGCTGGAGAAGGAGGGAGTTGGTTCCAGAAATAAAAACTGCTGTTTTGGTCAAAAGCAGGCTGAAAGATGAAGGGCGGGTAAGGAGCTGATTTAGGTGGAAAGATTAAAGAAGGAAAATAAACACATCTCAGCTAAGTGACAAGTGAGGAAAGAGAAGATAAAAAGCAAAGCAAATATTTAAAAGGTGGAAACTTGGCAGGAGGGAAAGAAGTGTATTTAGTCTGGGAAAAGATCAAGGGGATGTAATTAAGAAAAGGCAAGGTGGGGACTTGACCATGGGTTATCCTTCCTTCCCAGGAGGCCAAGGGAATGGGAAATACCTCCTTTCTTGAAAAACTTAGCTTCAGTGAATTAGAGCATAGTGTTGGCAAGAGCAAGGTCAGGATTTGGATACCCTTTTGTGCTTGGCATTTCACTCTCTTCCATGGCTCTGGGTCATATTATTGATCCTGCCCTGCCATCTTTGAAAGGTGTCCTCAGGGCTCTAGGAGTAGAGTGGGGAACTATCAACAGGTCCCTGCTTCTGCAAACAGCAAGCTAGCAAAGATAGCACAATGGATAGACAGTTGGACTTGCAAATGGGGAAACAGCTTTCTCGTCTATAAAATGACAAAAATTCTAGCTAGGGTCAGTGTGTGTAAAATGCTTTGCAAACTTTAGAGTACTATATTATTTTATTACTGTCACTTGATAATGCAGTTCTTATGTTACTAGTGATTTATGTTTAAATTAGGTGGGTAGAGTATTCCGGAGTGGTCCTTCCCCAGGACTTTGAGGATAGATGTATAGGAGTGACAAAAGGTCTCTACTCTCCCATGACCAAGATTATTTCTGGATCTTGAACAAATAATTTAACTTAGGAAAGTGAATATCAAGTAACAGCAGGGAGGCAAGACCTGGGAGAAGTTGGGGGAGAGGGAAGAGAAATGGGAGAAAAAGCATCATATTGGGAGTTTGGAAGCCAAGAGGCAACATGGGGTATACAAATCACTAGATATGGAGTCAAGAAGCACTGTTTAGATTCTACCACAGATACCAGCTGTGTGACCTTGGGCAAATCACTTACTCTCCATCTACCTCAGTTTCTCACCTGTCAAAGGGGCTTGGATATGATAGCCTCTGAGAGGGTCCTGCCAGTTCTAGACTTTAAATCCATGTGATCTGCTAAGTGAGCAGCTGCTAGTGACCTCCTTGCCTGAACCTTTTCATTCTTCCCTTCTTGTAAACACATAAAGCCCCTGGGGCCTCTAGGTTACCTGCCAGTAATTTCACTTAAGCCTCATTAGAGTAACTGGGCACTACTTTCCCCATCAATTACCACCACCTGAGCATGGGAGGCTTCTGGGCCTGGATTTTCCAAGTGCTTGAATTAATGGATTTATTTGTTGAGTTTATATGAAATTTAAAGGCCAGAATAGTTAGCCAGGAAAAAGGGTTGGTTTTTGTTTATTTGTTTTTAATTTCTCTCTGTTAAGCAAAGTTCCATTAAAGAGTCTGAAAAATGGTAAGTCAATAAAGTATCAACTATTTTAGTGGCAGTGGAGAGAGTGCTGGGTCTGGAGTCAGGAAGACCTTAGTTCAGATGTGGTCCCTAAGACTTATTAGCTGTGAGACCCTAAACAAACTCATCTGTAAAAATAGGTTGTTAGGATCAAATGAGATAATATTTCTGTCTGACTTCAGAAACTGTGACCCTGGGTAAGTTACTTAACCTTTTTTGCCTCAGTTTCCTTATCTGTAAAATGAGCTGGAAAGGGAAATAAATGGTAAATCACTGACATTTTTGCCAAGAAAATTCCAAATCGAATCACAAAAGGTTGAACACAATTGCAAGTTGACTCATTAACAACAAAGGTGCACATGGCTACCTTCTCCAAGAAGCTTGTATCTGGTTCTTGTCCTTCATTACTGAAGAAGACCAAAACAGCATCACACATTTCTCAGGTCTCCCCAAAAGGGAAATAGAATGGAACTCAATGCACAATATGAGTCAAGTATGGGAGAGCTATTTATTTCCTACCCACAAAAGGAATTCTTAAAGACTCAAAAGGCTCACCCCCACATTAATAAGAGTTAAACAATTGATAACTCAAAATTTCTAATTGCTTTTGCAATCTGGCAAAAGGTTGAATCAACACATCAGAACATAAAGAAGTCTATGGGACTATCCACCAGGACTCCACATTTCACCTCAATGCTGCACTCATCTTCTCATGGCCTATGTGTTCTTATAAGCTTGGGTTGAGTTGAGTTTATCTTCTGGATAATGTACACCTCGTCTCAATGAGATGATATTTGCAAAGCATTTAACATAGTGCCAGGAACTTGTCAAAAACACAAGATAGCCTCAGATTCTGTAGCCACAAATGCCATTTGGGCACCTGTATTAATGAAGAATTAAACAGAAAAGAGATTGCCCTAAACCTATGATCAAGCTCACCTAAGAAAGACATGGACTTTAGCTACCATGTTCTGATGGCCGTATGGAGGCCAGGGTGGGCAAATAGAATGAGTTGGCTTTCCTTCCCCCTCATAGCAAATGACTTGAAATGGTCCTTATTCAACTAGAAGCCAAGAAGAGAAGAGAGCCAGAGGAAAGGTCACTGTCATTTTCAAGGTTGACCCAGTCATCAGCTCATTCTGCTCAGTGTACACTAAGGAGGTGATTCCTCATTTCAGAACTGAATCACAAGTTTGGTTGACCAGAAGCATCCAAGTGCAGATGGATGGAAAAAAAAGAAGAGAGAGTTTGGTGAATTTCTTATTCACCATTCCCTTGTTTCTCCACTGACTACCTATGGGTGTGATCTTTGGAGGTCATATCTCTCTGAATTGGTTGCCTCCTCTGTAATGACCTTCCCAGTACCTTTCTAAGTCTTTATGACTTTATGTCATTAGGAGCCTTGAGGAGAATGGTTGTATAGGTGTTCATAGTTGGTCATCCCATAAGTATCTCATAGATTTTAAAGTAAAAAAGTAGCCAATGTAATACCCTCCTTTGACAATGGATGTAGCTGACCCTGACAAGGAGCAGCACTTTTCCAAGATCATTGCTTATACAGTGGGTTCAAATCCGCCTAATCACAGATTCCTCCTGTTACTACTGCTCTTGCCAGCTGGGGCCAAGCAAAACAAAGCTGATCCCTCTGTCACAAGATAGCCTTTAAGACCCTTGAAGAAAGTTTTCCTGTGTTTGCTAAATCTTCTCTTTTCCAGGCTAATTCCTTGTTCTTTCCATTGCCCCCCCCCCATGACTGCATCTTGATGACTTTCATCCCTCTGGTCTTCTCCTCTGGATACTCTCCAGTCTATCCATGACGTTCCTTTGTTCCAAACACAGTATTTCAGAAGGCAGAATTCAATGGAACAATAAATTGGTCCATTATAATCAAGCATTTGCAAAGAAACTATGGTTTTCCAAGCACTATTAGATGCTGGGGGTACACATATGAAAAAAAGAGATAGTCCTAGTTTCATGAATTTGCATCCCCTTTCCTGTCCTGGATGCCACGTCTCCTATAATGTAGTTTACCTATGGTTGTGTTAGTTTTTGAGGCACTAACATACTGAACGGCTGTTGAGTCATTCTATCAAAACCCCTAGATGCTGAGATGGTATCTAGACTCTACTGTCTTGCACTGGTAAAACTGATTGATTGATCTAGAAAACTCTACATTTGTACCCATTCAATTTCAACTTATTATTTCCATCCTAATTGAACTATGGAGATATTTTCTCCCCCCGCTCTGACTCTGCCATCCAGTGTGTGAGAGTCTTCTCAACTTTGTGCCATCTGCTAACTTGATAAACATTCCGCCTGAACCTCTATCCAAGTATTTGCTAGATCCAGATCCTTGGGGCACTCCGCTAGAGCCCTCTCTCCAAGCCGACATCAAACCATTAATGACTGTGGTGGGAATTCAGTCATTCAGTCAATTATAAATCCACCTATTGTTTTACCCACATCTCTCCATCTTGTCCCCAAGAATGTCATGAGAAAAAGCAGTTCATTAAAATGTCAGCAAACTACATCTACACAGTTCTATTATTTTATAGATTCATAACTTTGTCAAGAAAGGAGATGAAGTTAGTCATATTCTGAAGGGGTAGTAGACAGAGGCCTTCTTCACAAAACTTGAGAATTGCAAGAGATATTGGCAACCATCTAGTCCAATTCATACACAAAGGGAATCATTACTCTAGCATACCCAATGAGTAGCCATTCAGCTTATACCTGAAGACATTCAAGGAAGGGAAATCATGTACGTCTTTAGGCATATGATCCCATTTTGGGACAGTTCTAATAGATTAGCAGTTTTTCCTAACATCCAGGCTCAATTGGATTCTTTTTTTGCAGCTGGTTCTCTTCCCTCCTCCATATGTCAGTTCTTTCAATTATTCCAGATATGTATCCCCAAGTCTTCTCTTCCCTAGGCTAAGCATTCCCAGTTCCTCAAACCAGTTTGCATTTAGCATGGACCCCAAATTCTTTATCATCCTGGTTGATAAAATGCTCTTCTGAATATAGAGTTGAGAATAATACCTAGAACCGTTAGAAACCAACCAACAAGTAAGTTTGGAACTCCATTCAGAAGCTATGTAGTCTAATACACAGCTGCTTCCCAGACTATGTCACAATCCCTTTAAAGAGAGAGCTGTCCATGTTGAAGTCCTGATTCCAAACATGTTCTTCTTTGGACTTTAATCCTATTTTTTTGTTTATTTGTTTAGGTATTGGGTTTTTTTTAATGAATGAATACCTAATGGTGAATAGCAGGCAATATGAAATGAATCATAGAGGTATTCAGCAGCAAATTCAGATCAGAGTAGCTAGGAGGAGAGAGGGAGAATAGGATGAATCTTTAACGGCTAGCATGGTTATCATCACATTCCCCCTCATTCAAATCAATTCACTGGCATTTATGGAGCTTCCTATGTACCAGATACTGTGCTATACCAGATGAAACAATGGATGTAAAGTATTTTTCAAATGTTGCAGTACTCTAAGAATGAGAGCTATCCCATGTTACGAATAGCCAGGATAATTTGATGAGAGGATAATAACTCTAGCTCCAGAATGGAATCTCAGAGGCCAATGTGTTCCATGCCTTCATTTAACAGATGAGCAAACTGAGGCTTTCATTGTGCAATAGATTGCCCAAGGTCACACAGGCAGCAATAGAAAGAGGGAGGATATGAAGTGGATCCTTGGATGCTAAAGTGAATAAGTTTTCCACCATACCAGACTGCCTC
Source organism: Macrotis lagotis (assembly GCF_037893015.1). Taxonomy (NCBI): domain Eukaryota; kingdom Metazoa; phylum Chordata; class Mammalia; order Peramelemorphia; family Peramelidae; genus Macrotis; species Macrotis lagotis. Next base: position 680,868,405 of record NC_133666.1, read on the forward strand.
CCCTAATCTCTTATTCCATAGAATCACAACTTTAAAGTCAGAAGGAATCTTAGAGGTCATCAGGTCAAAGAGCCTCATTCTTCAAATAAGGAAACTGAGACACAGAAAGGGGTCGTGATTGGCTGAAGCTTATTCATGATCCTTCCAAAATGTACCCTTAACTCCTCCATCATTCACCCAGTATTCCTAGAAAATGTCCTTCAATGTACATCATTAGGGCACAGTTGAATCTAATAGCTATTTTAGATTTCTCAATATTTATCAATGAATAATGAAAAGAGAGCAGGAGATAAGAGAAACTTGTGCCACTGGCAAGCCTTGTGAGCCTTAGTTTCCTTTGTAGTATTTTGTGGTATTATAACCCCAGCAGTACCTAAATCACTAGGTTGTGGGGAGAAACAGAGAGACAGAAAGAGAACCAGAAACAAAGAGAGACAGAGATAGAAACAGAGAGAATATGTCTTCAAAATGTCTTGAAACCTTTAAAAGATGTAGAAATCTCAGATTTGATAACCTTATTCCAAGCCAGGGCAAAGTTAACCCAGCCGCTAGCAACAATCTATATTCTGATGGTTGTGGAGTTTGGATGAACTGCCAAGTTCAGCCCGAGGCTCTTCATTAAATTGTCTAACATCTAAACATATCCTTTGACCTACAGATACTTGGGCAGGGAATGGGTAGCAAGAGGAGACAGGGGGAGAAGGTGGAGACAGGAGAAGAAGTTTTCGAAATTCCTTTGAGATTTTGGGAATTCATGTATGTTTCCCTTCCAGGAATAGAGGACCAGATCCCATTGTTGTTTTTTGTTTGTTTGTTTCCCACAGGTCTTTCTCCAAGAAGAGAAGACACAGGTAAGAATCTGTTTAAGTTTTTGCTGCTTCTTTGTTCCTTGAAGCCTAAATATCATTACTGGCTCCCTTGGGACTCAGAATAACTGTGGGGGAGGGAGTCAACGGTATGAAGTTTGTGCTTCACTTTTTCATCTTTAAAGTGAGCAGGTTAAAGGGGGAAATAGTTGGAATCGATGATCTTATGATCCCTTCCATCTCTGATATTCTGTGATTCTATTGGACAGCTTGGTAGAGTAGAATGGGCATTAGACTCAGAGGTTCTGAATTCTGTCTCTGCTACTTACTTTCCCTCTCTGGCCTCAGTTTACTAATCTGTGAAGTAGCTGACTTCTAAGCTCCTTTGCAGCTCTAGAGATTTCATCACATATTGAATAGGGCACTGAATTTGGAGTCAGGAAGACCTGGTTTTCAATCCTGCCTCTGACACTTGCTAGGTGTGTGACACTGTACAAGTCTCAGACTTGCCTTATCTTAAAATTAGCTCAGAATCCATGCTCCTGTGATTCTAATTGGAAGGCCAGCCAGGGACCGCCTCTCTCGGCTACTTCCCACATTCCAAATGTTCAGTATCACTTAGACACAGTCTCCATCCAATCCCTCTCCTTGGAAACCTTGCGTCATCAGTATGTTTGTTTTTCCACTTGATAAACCTCGGGCTGGGCACCACAAGGTTTCAGTCGAATGCCAGCCTGGTCTACGAGAAGCTAGGGCACTGATGATCAGACTTAATTCATTATAGTCCCACCCAAAGGACACCTACTCTTCCCTTAGGTTCAAAGATGTATGAATAGTAGAAGAGAAGGACTGGAGTCAAATTCCTGAATCAAGGATTGTCGATCTTTGAGTTCAAGCCTAGGAAGCCCAACTTGGCACCCCTCTCCTTCTACCCCCCACTGACAAGGCTGATATTCATAATTAGTGGCAAATGGGGAGCTAAGAGAAATTTTGGGATGAGGAGCATCTGGGATGAGTAGAATTCTCAACTGGCTTAGTTCCAATGGAACTTGCAACTCATGAGCTGGCAATCTCCAAAGGTCTTCCCCACATTACTTGGAAGCATTCAAGTAAATGGGATGAATTGAGTCCTAATAATGGAGGGTTATGGAAAACTGGTCTCCTTTCCTCCTGAGGCAAGACTGGTTTGAGACAACACCAATAGAGAAGCCCCCCTGTAATATAATCAATCTCTCTCTCTCTCTCTCTCTCTCTCTCTCTCTCTCTCTCTCTCTCTGTCTCTCTCTCTCTGTCTCTCTCTGTCTCTCTCTCTCTGTCTCTCTCTGTCTCTGTCTCTCTGTCTCTCTCTCTCTCTGTCTCTCTCTCTCTCTGTCTCTCTCTGTCTCTGTCTCTCTCTGTCTCTGTCTCTCTGTCTCTCTCTTTCTCTCTCTCTCTCTCTCTCTCTCTCTCACACACACACACACACACACACACCCCTCCCTAAGCATATTTCAACCATTCCATTGGATTATAATAGCCAACAGGGTCAACTGAATCCATATATTGACTTTCCAACTTCCTACCAAGTGACTTTGGACAAGTCACTTAACTTTGCTAGGCCTCTGGTTCCTCTACTGTAAAATGAAGAAGGTGAGTCATTATGACCTCAAATGTCCTTTCAGATCTTCATCTACAAACCTATGATTTCTTTAGGTTCCGTGGGCCCAAATGGTCCACTGTTGCCTTCTCCTTCCATCATTCTATCTCTTATCCATTCAACAAGAATTCAGATGCAATTCCATTCAGTTAAGCAAACATGTATAAGTGCCTACTGTGTGTCAAATTCTTTAATGGGCACTGCAGATACATGTCAAAAAATTAAACTGTGCCTTCCCTCAAGGATCTTACATTCTACTCTCCACCATCATAAAAAATAGAACAGACAAGGACTCATCTAGGATGATCTAAAGTTACTTACCCAGGAAGCCAACCCCACTAGGATTTATCAGGCACAATTGTGGCTGGGGTCTGCATGAACCATTTCCTCCTCTCTTTTCATCAAACTCAAAATTAAACAGTAGGAACCATAGGTTAGTGGAAAGAACATTCTGTGCTTAGAATAAGGAGATATGGGTTCAAATCCCAGATCTATTTCCTAAGTGACCTTGGGCAAATAAATTACTTCTCAGAACTCTAAAGTAGGGATGATAATTCATAAACTCAAATGATTGTTGTATATCAATAAAAATGCGTTTATTAAGGGCCTGACGTTTTTCAGACACCAAATTAAGCATACAGCTTAAAAAGAAAGGCAGAAGACAGTCTCTGTATTCAAAGAGTTCACAGTCTAATGAGGGTAGGGATGAGGGACAGACATCAAACAACTATACACATACACGTTTAAATAGGATATGATTCAGAAGGAATGAATGAGGGTTGGGAGAGGAGAGACAAGAAAAGCCTCTTGAGGAAAGTGGGATTTGAGTTGTCTTAAAGGAAGCCATGGAATCTAAGAGGTGGGAGTAAGGAGGGAGAGCATTCTAGGCTACTGTGCAAAGATGTGGAGGTGGACAATGATGGGCTGTATGCTAGGGACAACTAAAAGGCTAATGTTGCTAGATAATGGAATAAGAGGAGAGGTGGAAAGTATAAGACGTTTCACAGGTAAGAAGGGGCCAGTTTAAGGAGGTCTTAAAGAAGCAAATAGAGCATTTTATAGTTGATCCCAGAAGCCATAGGGAGCCATGGGACTCTTTGGGGGAGGGAAGAGGAAAAGTGGTCAGCCCTGGAATTTTAGAAGATCACTTTAGTAGCTGAAAAGAAGATAGACTGGAGTAAAGGGAGACTTAAGGCAGGTACACCTACCAGGTGTGAAGTAATGAGGGCCTGTGCCAGGAGGAGGGCACTATCAGAAAATAAGACATGCAATCCTCAGGAGTATGAACTGAATCTCAGATTTCATTGATAAAAGTAACCCTCTAGATGAGGAAGATCCTTCAGCCCACTCTTTGTAAACTATAATCAGAGAACTTTCTAGAACATTAAGAAGTTGTGACTTGCCCAGATCCACAAAGCCAGTATATCCGAGGAAGACCCAGGTCTTCCTGGTTCCAAGGCTAACTTTTCTCCTGGCCACAATGCCTCTCCAAATTTAAGGTGTTATAGAACTGTGAGTCATCAGCATCATGGTTATTCACTAAGAGATGTAAAAGGGCAGCTAGGTGATGCCACACTTCATACAGCACCAGACCTAGAGCCAGGAAGACTCATCTTCCTGGGTTCAAATTTGACAGACCCTGGGCAAGTCACTTTATACTGTTTGCCTCAATTTCCTTATCAGTAAAATGAATTGAAGAAGGAAATGGCAAACTACTCCAGTATCTCTGCCAAGAAGTCCCCAAATGGGGTCACAGAGAATCAGACATATCTGAAAAATAACAATGGCAAAATATCTACCTGTCCATTGTGAACTCCCCACATTCCCCATAACCCATCCCTCCTCTCTATCACTCCAAGGACCAATCAACCTCATATAAATGAGCAACCTTCTTATTTTGAGAGACCTTGAATAAAGGGACACATAAGAGTGGACAGTCATAATTGCTCCTCAAAGTTCCATTTTTCACTTCTCTTTCCCTGGTTATTCTGGAAGGAAAACATCCTGAGAGTAAGGAGTCTCTGGGAAGATTCCCAGAGAAGGCAAAAGAACATGAGATAATCATCCAATACAGCCTAAGAGCACAGACCCTCCTTTATCAGTGTTTCTCACGCAAATACAAAATTATTCAGGGGTTAACAGGATGAAAAAGAATGAGAAAATTCTCAGCTCAAACTCGGGGTCTTTTGTGAGTTTGGAAGACAAAGGATGCTTAGGGATCGAGGGAGGAGAACTCCATGCCCATGGAGTATTGACTCCATTCCAGTGATTTCTGACCCACTAATTCCTGCATTTTGGGCCCTCTCCTCCAGTTACAATATTTTTTGATTCCCTACCCTCATACCTTCCTCAAGATTCATTTACCCAAATGTTTTCTTTTATTCCCATTGCCATCCTACCCCAAATCCCATTCAAAAAGTGATTCCAACTACTGTCTGGGGAAGAAAGGGGGTCAGAATTTTACACTGTGAGGGCTTGGAGGGACCTTAGGAAAAGGAATGGAACTGAAAAATGGAAGAAAAATTTTGAACACAGAATGCTAATGCTAAGAGAGATCAGAGAGCAGAATGTCAAAGATGGGATAGTAGAAGACCGAATTCAAAAGCTGAATGGAACCTTGGAAAATAAAATGTCAGAGCTGGTAAGAACCTTAGAACAGGGAATGTCAGGACTGGGAGAGAATTTAGAACAGAGAATTCAGAGTAAGGCAACATCAGTACTAGAAGAAGCCTTAGAATAGGGAATGTCAGAGCTAGGAAGGATCTTAAAACAGAGAATTCAGAGAAAGGAGGACGTTTAGAATTCATTGTCAGAACTGGAGAGGCTTTGAGACATGAACTATCAGAACAGGGCATGTTCTTAGAGAAAAACTAATCTAAAATATCTCTCTTGGCAAGCACTGATCTGTACCCCAAGTTATCTGATTTTTCATATAGTGGTTTTTGTTTGATGATGGTGGTTTTCCCACCCCCACCCCCACTTCCCCTTTGTGAATGATAAGAACAGAGCTGCAGGAAGCTTGGCATCATCCAATAACCCTGGCACCCTTAAGCCCAGTCTTTCCTGCAGAGTTTTCCCCTGGGATTCCATGCATTTCCCCTCACCTCCTGGGCTACCATCTGCCTCCACCCACATTAACTCTGTGCTAGTCCCTACTACTGTGTGCAGTGCTGCCTGAGATAATTTGACCTTTGTTAAAGAGGCTTTTCCTTGATTTTGCTTTTTTCTCTCTCTACTATTCTTACTATGTCTCCAGTTCCTTCAGTCAATAGACCCACCCCCTTCATTACTCTCAAGTTGGAGACTTAGTGCCAAGAGACCTGAGTTCGAATCCCAGTGCTTCTACTTAAGCCCAGGGCAACTTTGAACATGTCACTTCACTTCTCTCTCTATTTTTTTTAAAAACTCTAAGGCAAGGAGAATAGAATCTGTCCAATCCTACATCTATAATCCTTTGAATTCATCCAAAAAAAGATCCAAAGCCCTGCTCTTTCTCAGTGTAACAGTAACCATAACAATAACAGCACCTTCAAAATCCATGGAAGATAATTTTTCTAGATTTGTTAAGATGATGCGGATCATAGTCCAAAAAAAGCATGAATTGAGAATCTAAGTCTTGACTTCCAACTCTGCCTCTGTTTTAGCTCTCTGGGAGTTTTTTCCTTTCTTGCCTCAGTTTCCTTATCTGCAAAATGAAGGAAATGAATTAGGCCATCTCAAAAGATTTCTCCCAATTCCAAATCCTATCATCTTCTGGTACTCCAGAGCAAAAGGAAAAGAGGAAAAAAAATGTTACTCAATGACTAGGAGCCACTCTGTTCCCAGAAAGCCTTGGTCTGACTTCCTCGGCCAGTTCTATGAGCATGTGGATTTTGAGGAAAGGAGTTTGAATGAGATGGCTAGTTTCATAGATTCATAATCAATGAATGACTGGATACACAGTATTGTAGTGAGTAGCATTTTCTTGGGTTTCTGATAAGGTTTGGTCATAATGTATTCCTGACTATTTTGTGAAATAACTGTAGCTGAAGCTGCCTCTGGAGATAGAGGGGGCACTCTCTAGTGTTTGACAGAGGGGGCAACTCGGTGGAGTAGTGGATAGAGTACAAGACCTGGACTTAGGAAGACCTGAGTTCAAATCCAGTTTCAGACGCTTACTAGTTCTCTGACCCCAGGCAAATCATTTCACCCTGTTTGCCTTGATTTCCTCATCTGTAAAATGAGGCGGAGTAGGAAATAACAAACTACTTCAATATCTTTGCCAAGAAAGCCCCAAATGGGGTCACAGAGAATTAGACACAACTAAAATGACTGGTCAGCAACACTAATTTGACAAATCCTCCTAACTATTCTCATAAGAAAAACAAAAGTAGGTCAGGGAGTTGCTAGGTTAGGTGGGTTAGAACTTTCTGAATGACTCAGCCTGAGTCACTGATGGTCCTGCGTTAACTTGGAAAAAGGTCTACAGTGGAGTGCCCCAGGGAACCACATAGTTTAACATTTTTATCAGTTCCTGAGAAAAGGATGTAATCCGTATCCTTGACACATTTGCCAATGACAAACAGTTGGGTGGAATGGCTAACACAATGGATGACAGAATCAGGGTTCTAAAACATCTTGGCAGGCCAGAATCTTTGGTGAAATATAATAAAATGAAAATTGAAAAGACAGGAATGTAAACTCTCCTCTTGAGTTTTAAAAGGGCAAGATGGAGGGTGGGATTCCTAGGAAACAGTTGTTGCTTTTGTCTGGTAGTCGTTTGGTTGGTTGGTTTTTTAAAAGATCTGGGAAATGGAGAGTTAATGATTTTGAAGTTTCATGAATAACAGTGTAAAATGTCAGCCAAGAAAGTGAATGAGTTTATTCTGTATTCAGTGCTCAGGACTAGGGTGGTGATAAGTTTTCTGTACTCTGCCATAATTAGATCCCACCTGGAATAGTACATTTAGTCCTAGGGACCTGTCACATTTTGGGGAGGATGCTGACAAGTTGGAGAATGTCCAGAGGATGATGACCAAGATGGAGGAGTTCTTCAAGTTCCTGCCATATGAAAGAAAATTTATCTTTGTGCTGTGAAACAGCTAAACCTGTTTATTGAAAATTCAAGTGGGTTACTTCCAGAGATAAGGGTTTCTTCCACAATCTTGGCCTTAAGGAAAAAAACAGTTAAGGACTTGCCAAAAGATGCTATAGCAGGAATTGTGATTGAGTTTGTCATTAGACTCAATAGATTTAAGGCCTCTTCTAGCTTGAAGATGTTTCAGCATGTCCAGTTCTTCCTTCTCCCTGGAGACTTGATTGACACTTATTAGGAAAGTTATAGAGATTTTCATAAGTCCATGGGTTGAGCTAGATGGTGACTGAGGTCCCTTTTAATTCAAAACTCTGAGGATTCGATAAATTGGATGTACATGCGGTGCCTGTACTTATAATTTAGCCTAGTCATTCAGATAGCAAACCTTTGCAACAGAAGGTCTTTGGGAACTCCTCAAACCAGGAGACCTTGTTCCCAGGACTTGGATGTATATCCTCACTTAACCACTTACTTGCTGTGGGATCATGGACAAAACACTCCCCTCCTCTCATCCTCTATTTTAAGTGAGAAAGTTGGACTCAGTAATTTTCAAGATCCTGAGGTTTTATCTTCTGCCAGTATCTCTGGTTGACCATTTTAGCAGAAATAAGGAGTAGAGTAACAGACTTGAATAAAAATCAGAATCACAGAAGCTCAGAATTGGAAGAGATACTAGAAGTCATGGAATCCAATTCATGTCTTAACAGGAATTCCTTCCACTGTCCCATCTTGGTCTTGGGCCATGATTGGTTTATAATTCTACTTAACAAACCTATATTAAATGTTTAATATATAGAAAATCCAACAATGATGACAAAGTTGCCAATCTTGAGTAACATGTCAGAGGCCACAGGCCCAACCACCTCAAGCATTTTAATGTTTTGAGATTCTATTATTTGTAAGCATGCAACATCTTCCAATTAATTAGCTATTTCTTGTTTAGTTCCTCAAGCCCCAAAGGCAAAAGAAAGAAAGAAAGAAAACATCAGAAACAGTAAGTAAAACTGAATGAAACCATCCAGGTTGAGATGGTGGGTAGAGCTCTTATGGAAATGAGGTCCTTTTGGTTTCTAGATGAGTGTGTGTGTGTGTGTGTGTGTGTGTGTGTGTGTGTGTGTGTGTGAAAGAGAGAATGGTATGTCTATATGAATATATGAAAAGGATAGGGAAGAAAAGGAGAAGAAATAAGGAGGGAAGAGAGAGAGGAGAGAGGGGGATAAAATAGATGAAGTGAGGAAAAAGAGAAGGAAAGTGAAAACAGAAAGGACAGGGAAGACAGGTGGAGAGAGAGACAGAGAGAGAGAGAAAGACAGAGAGAGACAGAGATAGAGACAAATTAATTGGCTGACATAAATCTAAAAATACTTGGGTTCTAATTTTGCCTTAGACCCTTATTAACAGGGTAACTCTAGAATCTTTTAATTGCTTTCAGCCTCAGTTTCCTCACCTATAAAGTAGGTAAAATAGTAATTATAATACTTTTCTTAGATTTCTGTTAAGGATCAAAGGAGATCTTGTGAGTCAAGTACTTTGGCAACCTTTGAGCAGTGTACAAATGTCAGCTATTCTGCGAGAGTAGGGGGTGACTTGGATGAGTACCCATGCATCGCTATCTTGTATTTTAGCTGGAGTCACTGTAATCGTTAAAGATCCTAGAGAGTTGGCCCTGCAGAGTCTGGCTGTTCCTGTTTCTTTCTATTTTTTTTAATAGCTGGCAGTAGAAATTCAAATCAGAGCAGAATGATGCCTGCAGAGTTCAGTTCCCAGCCAAATTAAAAGTAAATTTGGTTACAACCCACCTATTTTATGCCCTGCAAATGTTAGTGCGTATGTTTTCCAGTCAACAAAATAATATTTTATCTCCCGCCAAGAAGCTTCTAATGTGTGGATCAAAGGCAATGGGAATAGAAGTTGGAAGACTTCTTGGTGGGAAGGATCTGGGATCAAGGAACAAATTCAGAAGAGGACAATAGAGAAGAGAGATCAAGAGTAAGATCTTAGTGTCCTAGCTGCCTAAGTTCAGTGGCCAGGAGCTATTTCCCTTATGTAATCTAGGGGAGCCTTAGTTTCCTCACCATCAGGGTTGTTGGGCTGTGGGACAGGCTACAGCAAGGAGTCATAGAGCTTGGTGTCCTCAGGGTCTCTAAAATTAGGAGACACCCATTTATTTATCCAACATGATTCTGCTACATTCTTTCCAAGTGGTCCCAGGAACATATCAGTCAGGCCAAGATTCTAAGGGATCCAGAATCAATTAATCATCCAATAAAATTCAGCTTTCTGAGTTAAATGTTGGGAACATAGATGAAAAACAAAAAAGAAGCCTTGCCCTCAAGTTGGAAAAAAAAAGGAGATGATGTAAAGGTGGTACAGTAGATAGATCACTGATCTTTGGGGCCAAGAAGATACTAGTTCATATTTATCTTAGATACTTTCTAGTTATGCAACCCCTGAACAAGTGATGTAATTTTTCTGAGTCTCTGTTTCCTCATTCATTAAAATAGAAATCAGAGGATTGGATTCAATTCAGGGGTCCTTGCAACTCTAAATCTATATTTCTTTTTGTAGAAATATATATATATATATATGTATATATATGCATATATACAGAGAGAGAGAGAGAGAGAGAGAGAGAGAGAGAGAGAGAGAGAGAGAGAGAGAGAGAGAATAATGTTATAGAAGAAAGGGCATTAACAGGTAATGTGTCAGGAAGGCAGCCCTTTCCCAGAATAGACTAAAAGAATAAAAGAGTACTTCAGGTCTCTGAAACTGGATGAGTACTGGAGATTTCTAATGGACACGGGAAAAAACAATGGACTCCAAAATTACCCAAGACAAAAGACACAGGAAAAAAAAAGAGGACACTGGGTGGTTTCTCCCAGGCAGTATTCCTGCCTTTAGAAAGAGTCTACATTGATATTTATTAAATTTACTTGGAAAGTTTTGTATTATTTATTTTTTTAAACCAAATTCTGGATTTATTTTTTGCTGCTAGGGACCTGGAGGTCTCTCTCACAAATTCCAATAGCCCATCGTGGTCTAGTCTGGCTCCATCCAATAAGGTTCCATGTGCATCATTCACATTTATTAATGACAACTTTATGGCCTTGAGAGCCACCCATTCAGAAAGTAAGTTGAAAACATGTAAAAGAACTATGTATCTTGCACAGGCTTGCCTACAAGTCATAGTCAGAATTACTTTAAAGAAGGTACCATCAGGGGCAGCTAGGTGGCTCAGTGGATAGAGCACTGGCCTTCGAGTCAGGAATACTTGAGTTCAAATCTGGCCTCAGACACTTAATAATGACCTAGCTGTGTGGCCTTGGGCAAGTCACTTAACCCCATTTGCCTTGCAAAAAAAAAAAAAAAGGTACCATGCAAGTTAGAGGCCTGCTTCCAAAGGCCTTTATTCCCTAAAGTTTTCTGTGGAAGCTCTGGGTTACTTGGTGCAGTGGAAACATTGCTACATTTGAAGCCAAAAGGGTAGGATTCAAATTCTGGGCTTTCAATGATAACTTTGGGCCATCTCTTTGGGACCTCAATTTCCTTATTTGTAAAATGAGAGGATTGGACTTAAAGACTTCCAAGGTTTCATGCTGCAGGTCAAGTACCCAATGAATTCGTCCAGGTGAGCTTGGGCTATACTGGTACAATCATATCCAATCTGCCATGACTAGAGTAAAGAAGGGAGGAGAATAATGGCGGTAAATGAAAAAGACGGATATATAGGTCAAGGAGGAATCTCAGAGATCCTCTGGTTCAACCTTCTCACTTTATTCATGAGAAAATGGAGGGATGAAGAGACTGGGATACTTACCCAAGATCACATGACTCATTGGGAATGTTCCACATAGATAGGTCGGGTTCTCAGCATTAACACCATTGCTTCCCAAGGGAAATGGCAACCCAGTCAGTCTCTGAAACTCAGTTCATGAAGATATCCAAAGGATCTTCCACCTCCTTGATATCCAACCCAAATGGTCTGTCATCCCTGATGAAGGGAACCTCTCAGAAGGAAATCCTGATGCCTCATTCTCTCTTCCTTTCAGATTCCAGGTCTCCTAGGATCACTTTTTCTGTGTCCTACTCTGATTCTTGTCACAGAAAAGGCAGTATGATGGAACAGCTAGTGAACCAGCCAGTCGTGGATCAGATTCCCAGTTTTCATCTTTGCCAGGCACGACCCTGGCAAAGCCAGTTAACTGGGTCCTGGTTTTCTAATATATAAAATGGACATAATTAAATATGATGTGATATAATGGAAGGAATGCTAGTTATGAGGTCAGAGGATTTGAATTCTGCTTCCTATCATTGTGACCTTCACAAGGTCGCAACCTCTCTGGATCTTGGCATCCTAATCAGTAAAATGAATGAGTTGTACCCTACAACCTCAGAGACTTCTTCCAGGTCTAAATCTAGGAACCAACAGAAAATGCTTCATAGTTTTTAATATTGTACCTGTATCCCTCAATCAGCACAGGGAAGGGAATAAGAGAGTGAACCTTAGAATCTGGAAGACCCAGCTTTAGGTTCTGCCTTGGATAAAAATAGGATTGTGTGATCCTGAGGAGATCACTTAACCTCTTGGTCTACCAGGTAGAGCTCAGGACTTGGAGTAAAGGAGACCTAGATTCAAATCCTAACTCACTTACTGGTTGCATGACTCTGGGAAAATCATTTAGTCTCTCTCTAGGCCTTAATTTCCTCAATTGTAAAATTAGGGAGTGGAATTTGATGGCCTCTAAGATCCCCTTTAGTTCCATAATGATACTCTTTTCTATAGCCTTATGAAGCTTCATGAGATTCGGGAGGAGCATCACAGACTGTCTCCCACTCCCCCTTAGGACCCACAGCCCAAAATCACAAGAAGATTAGCTGTGATTAGGAATGCCTTCTGGGGGTGGCTAGTTGGTGCAGTGGATAGAGCACCGGCCCTGGAGTCAGGAGGACCTGAGTTCAAATCCAGTCTCAGACACTTAATAATGACCTAGCCGTGTGGCCTTGGACAAGCCACTTTAAGCCACATTGCCTTGCAAAAAAAAGGAGTGCCATCTGGGTAGCCCAGGAATAAAATAAACTCAAGTGTAAAGTTAAACCCATATGATTCTAATCTTCTGAGCTATTGTGGTATAATATTTGGAGGACTGGACTCTGAAATAAGAAGATGATGATTCTTTCCTCTACTGACTGTGTGACCTGGGCAAGTCATTTCACCCCTCTGGGTTTCAACTGTGTAAAATGATTTCTGAAATCTACTTTAACTTTTGATCTCTTTTCCTATGACTTCTCTCAGTCTCAGTTTCCTCACATAAAATCTGGGAATAGTAAGAACACTTACTTCACAGGATTGTTTAAGTCTCACATGAGACTGAAATGAAATAATGAACTAAAGCACATTGTAAATCTCCAAGTACTCATCAATGTTCATTATGATTATTAGCAATATTATTATTATTATTATTATTGTCATGCCCAATCATCATCTTGTTTGATCCTCACAACAGCTCTGGGAAGTAGTTGATATAATTCTCCCCTTTTGATAGAGGAGAGTGACATAAATGAAGATGAAATGAATGGCCCAGAGACTCTGGGGATGCTAGGAATAAAGAGCAAACATTCAATCAACAATATTGTGTACCAAATACTGTGATAGCTCTAGGGATTAAGGACCAAAATTCAGCTTTTCCTGGCTTCAAGAAACTTGTCTTTTGCCAAGGAAACAGCAGGTAGATAGATAGATAGATAGATAGATAGATAGATAGATAGATAGATAGATAGATTAATATGCAAAATAAATTCAAAGCAAATCCAAGGAAATTTAAGAGGTGAGTTATTAGCATCAAAGGGAGATCAGGAAAGATCTCGTGGAGGATGTGGCAGTTTAATTGAGTCTTTATAAAATAGAGTAGATATTCTAAGGCGGGAAGTGAGGAGGGAGTGTATCTGAGCATAGTTCATAGGCTGTACAAAGATAGGGAGATGAGAGGTAATATGAAAGGTGTGAAAGACAGCAAGAAGGTCTGTTTGATGATACCCAAAGAGTCATCACATTTAGTCGATTTGTCAAGGGATTGTTCTGAAGATGGAATTTGTTATCATATACAAAGTGACTTGCAAATCTGAAAGCATTGTAGAAATGCTAGTTACTGTGAAACCCGGAAAAGTAATTTGAGGCTAGGTCAAAAAAGCTTTGTAAAAACAATCTACAGGGGGTGGCTAGGTGGTGCAGTGGATGGAGCACCAGCCCTGGAGTCAGGAGTACCTGAGTTCAAATCCAGCCTCAGACACTTAATAATTACCTAGCTGTGTGGCCTTGAGCAAGACACTTAACCCCATTGCCTTGCAAAAAAAAAAAAAAACCCTAAAAAAACCAATCTAAAGGATTTTGTTTTTAATCCAACAGGAAGCAGGGAGCTATTGGAACTTCTTGAGTAGAGAGATAATGTGATAAACTCTGCATTTTAGAAAAAATAACTTTGGCAGTATCTTGAAGAAAGTATTCAGGTGGGCCCATAGGGGAGTCAGGAAACATAAAAAGGAGATTATTAAAATAGTCAGGAAAGAGGTGAGGAGAATTTAAACTACAGTGGCAGCTGTATGAGTAGATGATTGATGGATAGATCAAATGAATAGATAGAAGAATGATAGATGTATAGATAGACAGGATGGATGGATACAATGGATGGATGATAGCAAAAGAGAAATAGGATAGACAAGATTGATAGAATGAATCGGTAGATCAATCAATAAATAGATGGTATATAAATAATAGAGTTAAGAAATAGAGATACAGACATCAATTAACCAATAGATAAATGGTAGGTAGAGTTAAGGAATGGATAGATAAATGGCTAATTTTGTTAGCTATACAGAGGATGAGTAGACAGATGATAGATAATCAGATGATAGGGGGTAGAGGAATGGATGGAGATAAAAAATGGATGAATGGATAAATAGATAATTAGATGACAGAGAAAACAATGCACAGAGATTAGGAGGGATGAATGGATAGATGGATAGATAGATAAGAATGGATAAAGGTAAGGAAGGATGAATGGGTGGATGATAGAGATAAGGAGGGATGAGTAGATAGATGATAAATGATTAGATGGATAATTTATAGAGATGTGGATGAATGAACATGGATGGATGGATGAATGAATGACTGACTGATGGACTAGAATACTTATTAAACCTTACTTTGTACCAGACATGAGGTGGAGAAAAGAGGACAAGGGTGAGAGATGTGGAGTCACTTCAATCATCTACACCCTCCCCTGACCTCCAACCTCACAATTTTTGGAAAGAAGGTTAGGGATGTAGGGGCTTAGCTGGGCTGCCAGCTAAATAAGCCAATAGGTTTGATGTCCCGAAAGGATAGGCAGACATTGCCCTGGGACAGTGAGGCAAAGGAAAAGTTATCTATCACTGGAGGTCCTGTTCTTTGGATTGTAGAGTAACTTTTTTCCCCAAGGTGGTAGTGGGAGATGCCAGAGACAGAAGAAAGGCCTTGCCCTCAGGAAGTAAATATTTCAACGAGGAGACAATGTGTAAATAATTATATTCTTATAAGAGTAAATGAGGGTAATCTCAGAGGGGGGAAGCATTAGAAACTAGAAAGACATCCTACAGAAAGTAAGATTTGAGGTGAATGGGGCAGCTAGGTGGAGCAGTGGAGAGAGCTGCTACCAACCCTAGAGTCCAGAGGACCCGAGTTCAAATTCGATCTCAGATATTTAATAATTACCTAGCTGTGTGACCTTGGACAAGTCACTTAACCCATTGCCTTGCAATCAATCAATCAATAACTATTCGAGGTGAGTCTTGAAGGACACCAAGAAGTGAAAAGATGGAGGGGAGAAGGAAGGTGAGTGTTCCAGAAGTGGGGACAGAAAGTAGAAAGGCATGGAGCTGGGAAACGGAGGCCAGGTTAGAGGAAAGGCACGATCCGAGGGGGCGAGAGCTCTAGAAAGGCCGCCCCAGAGTCCTCTCAGCTGCTCTGATTTTGGTCAATTTTCCAAAGATCCCGAAGCCGGCCTCGAAAATCTCACCGCCATCGTCACCGCCGCTGTCACTCGCGGTCCCCCAGCTCTGAGTCTCGCTCCTCCAGCTGCGAGAGCAGGTAAGCCCCCCACCCCTTCACCCCCCCATTCCCCACTGCCCCCCCCCACTCAGCCCTCCACTCCCCACCCCCACTCTCACCCCACCCACCCTCCACTCCCCACTCACCCCTTCCTTCCCCATCCCACCCCCCAGTCACCCCTCCACTCCCCCCCACTCCCCACTCACTCCCCCATCCCCAGTTTCCCTAGGATTGTCACACTTACAGTGAAACCCGGGAAGCAAGGTTCAGCTTAGTCTCCCACTGTGGATGCCACGATCCCTTGTCGCCCCAGCCTCCTCCTGCTGGGGAACAACTCGAGTGGGCCATTTCATCGGCTTGCCAGGGAGGATGCGGGGAAGGAAGATAAAGGATCCTTCCTGCCCCTCTTTCTTCAAGGGCTGTTGGAAGCCCTGGAAGCTTAGAGTCGCCAAGGAGGTCATACAATGCAGGAACAGCGCCCTGGTTTTGACCTATCCTTCTTCACTAGCTGGGAGACCTTGGACAAGTCCTGTTCTTCTCCTTGTCCCATATTCGTCCTCAGGATAATGAAGAGATTGAACTAACTTGATCTCTAAGGCCCCTCCCAGCTCAGACACTCCCTCTCCTAAGGCCCCACCCAGCTCTAATGCTCCCACCTCCAAAGCCCTCCCAGATCTGAAACTCCTCCTAAGGCCTACCTTCCCTGTTCCAAGACCACCCCCCCCACACCCAACCATCTCATTCTCTCTCCTAAGACCCCTAACAGAAAATGCTGCCATCTTCATATTGGGTATTTGATTTTGAAGCAATGAAAGGCTAAAACCCCGTTATAGTCTTTGAGGCAGGAAGTCAACATAGTTTGGATGAACACTGGACCTGGAGACAAGAAGACCTTGAAACTCAGTCTCAATTGTTTGACCCTGGGCAAGTCACTTGACCTGTGCTTGCCTCAGTTGCCTCATCAGTAAGATGGAGATTAAAAATAGCACCTACTTCCCAGGGTTGTTGTGAAGATCAAATGAGAGAATAATAGGAAAGTGCTTAACAAGGTATTTGAGCTCTAAAAATGTTAGCCGAGTCGCCTCATTATTAATCAGTTATCTTCTCAGTATTCTATTAATGTCAATCACCATGACTGATGGGCTCCTTTGCTCTCTATCTGGTCACCTAGACCCCCCAAATCTCTTTCTACTCTTGGCAGGCATAGGGTCAAGTCCCCCGAAGAAGGGCATAAGTCCAGGCGGAGGCGCCCCCGGCCCTGCTCTAAGGCTATCCAAAAGGGAACTGTGAGCAGTGGTGAGACCCGGTCTGGCCACCCCCCTAGCCAGTCCCTCCAGGTCTACAGCTTCCTCTCATCCAATGAAGTCGTAAGTAACCTCTGTTGCCTTCTCTCTTTGTGCTGGCCCATGCCACTCAGGGTTGAGCTTGGGGGTGGAGGGAGACACCAAAGTGGAGCAAAGTATGAACTAGTAACTCCATTTCTGAGACATGAGCTCATTATTTTAAAACCTCCATTATTCAAGAAAGACCCTACAGTGCCTGGAATCATTCTCTCCAATACCATTTGGTCTCTAGGAGTTGGAAGAGAGGATGCGAAATTACAGCCCTTTTATACAGGAATGGTTAATAAAATAGTCACCTCCTAGCAGAAGCTTTCTATGGTGATGCCTTTATGAGCTACTATAGTTCAAAGGCTGTTCAAGGGAGGGCAGGAGGAAGAGAGAGCTCTTTGTTCTAGTTAGAACCATCCACTGGTCTTCATGTGTCAGAAGGAATCAAGGGCATGAAAGATCTTGCACAACTAGGTCACGCTTGGTTGGTGACATTGGTTGGCAGCCCGGCTTCGATGCCAAATGAGAAACACAAGCTTGGACTCTCCAAGAGGCTTTCCCTCTCAGGGCTCCCCTAGCTCTTGCTTGGCTTATATAGACTTGCTCAACCTCCTCATGTCTGGGTGCAGACTGGGGAGAGTTGATTCCAACAACCCTTTCGTAAAGGGGAAAGCAAGACATGCATCGTGGGTTAGAAAAGCTGCTCAGAATTGTTAGGCAAGGCAATGGCGAAACCCAGACTCAGATCTGATTCTGCCATCTTTCCAGTCCAATGGTCATAGCAGGAAGAGAAAACCCATATCTACTTTAACTGGTGACCTTTCGTAAACATTTTTTTCCCTGTCAGGCTGGTATTCTTAACTTGGGGGGGGGGTATTTAATTATTCAATTGAAAAAATTGAAAAGTATTTCAATATCATTGGTTTCTTTTGCAATCCTTCCTATTTTGTTTTATAAATTTAGAGCCATTCTAAAAAGAATTCTATAGGCTTCACAAGGCTTCCAAAGGGGTTCAAGACACATCAAAAAGGCAAAAAATCCCTGCTTTTATTAAATCCCAACCCTCTGGGTTCATAGCTGCCCTGTATGTCTGTGATTCACTATGAACTGTGGAAGAAGAATCCCCTAAGTCCATGTGATCAGGGAGAGACCCTTTGCAACCCTCATTCTTAGAAAATATATTGTAGGAGCATCTGGGTGATGCAGTGGAAAGAGCATCAATCCTGGAGTCAGGAGAACCTGAGTTCAAATTTGGGTTCATTCACTCAATAATTACCTAGCTGTGTGACCTTGGGCAAGTCACTTAACCCCATTACCTTGCAAAAACCAAAACTATATATACATATATAGATATAGATATATATATATATATATATATATATATCTTAGAAAGCAAAAAACAGCTATAATGGAGTCTAGGGTGCTATGGTAAAATATTCATTGGGGAGGTAATAGCTCTGTAGACATCAAGACATTCTGGGAAAGGGTTATTCCATTGTCAGAGATTTAAGGTTGTCATCATATAGATGATCATTAGGAGGCAGGTTTTGCCACTTCACCGATCAGCTCAGCAAGTATTCCCAATTTTGTATAAATATCAGTGTTGGACCTCTATGAATGCCTAACTACAAGAAGCAATTAAATTTCAATTCATCGTCTGTTCTTTGACTTTGTATCCCCACTGACAGGCAGTGTAAAAAGCCCATAGGAGGAACTTAAAATATTCTCTTTGAGTTTTGATTGGTTCAGTTTAGTAATTATTTAATTTAATAAATGTAAAATAGGGGCTAGTCTTCTAGATACTGGGGATATAAAGACAAAAAGGACAAAGGACTTTGCAGTACTGTATGAGACTTGAGTTCTAATCCTACCTTGGCTCTTGTGTGACCATGGTCAAGTCAGTCTTTTTTAAAGCTTCATCTTTTGGAAAAAATGAACTATGGAGGAAATTATTTCCAGAGTCTCTTTCAGTTTTGTTAGAGGATTCTGATTATGCATCAAGAGAGAACCTTTCCAATAGAGATAGGGAACTCTATCCTTCCCGTGTTTCCATCTGGTAGCAGGCAGAAAATTTGAGTCACTCAAGTGATCTTGAGTTCATGTTTCTTTTGGCATGACCCCTTGGTCTACTTTTGGGCATGTAAACAGTGTCGACAAGAGGCAAATGGAAATAGCTAATACATCAGATGATAAAGTCAAAATAGGGATAAATGAAAAGTCTTACACTTGGGTTCAAAAATATTGGCCTCACATATAGAATATGGAGGAGGTGGGGAGAGATAGTAGTTTGTTTGAAAAAGGACATGGGGGTAATAGTGAGCCACAATCTTAACATGAAGCAATGGTATGATTATGGCCTCAAATCTAATACAATATTGGACTATATTAAGACAGTCAAAGTATCCAAGACTAAAGAGATAGCAATCTTACTGTATGCTGACTTGGTCAAAAACACACAGTTCTTGGTGCCATATTTTAGAAATGATTTTAATAAACTGGAGAGCATTTAGAGGAGAGCAATTTGGATGGTGAAAAGTCTCAAGTTCATACTTGAGGAAACTGAGGCTCTTTAACCTATATAACCTATATTCATGCAAAATTTGACAGGAGAGAGGAGGAAGGAAACAGCATTTGAAAGACTATCTCCCTGAAAAGGAATTTAAATTCTTCTCCTTGGCCCCAAAAGATAAAACAAGTAACCATGAAAGGATGTTGGAAAGAAATAAAGTTAAATCTGACATAAGAAAAAGACTCCTATAATTTAGAGGTATCAAGTGTAACAAGGTCCCCATGATCAGAGATCCTCAAGCCAAGATTGCATGTCCACTGGCTGAGGATGTCATAAGGGAATTTTGTTTAGTTTGGGGTGAGACTTTATGGCCTCTGAGGATCCTTTCAACTTTAAAACTCTGGATTCTGTGTGACCATCTCTGCCTGTCCTCTCACCTTTAGCAACACATAGATAGATAGATAGATAGATGGTAGGTGGGTGGTAGA
This sequence comes from Macrotis lagotis, assembly GCF_037893015.1. NCBI lineage: Eukaryota > Metazoa > Chordata > Mammalia > Peramelemorphia > Peramelidae > Macrotis > Macrotis lagotis. The sequence continues at coordinate 680,888,332 of NC_133666.1, forward strand.
ATGGATGGAGTGACAGACAGAAAGATACATAGATAGATATAGATAGATACATAGATAAATACATAGATATATGGATAGAAAGGTAGGATGGATGGATGGATAGATGGAAAGATAGACATAGATGATAGAGATAGATGTTCTATATCTGCCTATGGAAAAAAATAAGTATATATATATATATATAGAGAGAGAGAGAGAGAGAGAGATCTATATCTATATCTAATCATCTATATCTATCTCTCTATCTCTCTATCTCTATCTCTATCTCTATCTCTATCTCTATCTCTATCTCTATCTCATCTATTTTGCAAATTCAAGCATCTTCTAACTCCAAGCTTTCTCTACCAGCCCTGTCATCCCTAGAAACTCCAAGAGAAACTGCTGTCATACATTTTGTCATACATGGTCAGGGTTTTCTAATAAGACACTGGGACTGGTATTTGTGAAAATGTGGAGGAATTCTGCCTCTCTTCTCCCTTACAGTTTATGGCACTGACTGATAGGTTTCTGAATATAAGTCCTCCTTGAGGATGGACAAAATGATTCTTTGGCCTGTCAGGTAGTCGGACTCCTGTATCAAGGAATTTTTAAAAATTACAAATTAAATGGAGAAGGCATTAAAAATGCTTTATAGGTCCATGAATTCAGACTCAGTAGGTAATGAAGTCCTTCCATTCCTTCCCTCTGCAGAACTGTAAGACTGCAGAACTGTTGGGTGTGTTCCAGGAAAAAAAAACTGTGCCTCCATCATTTCTTTTGCTATCTGTGTATGCCTCAGACTGTGACTTCTTTTGGGGCTGCCTAATTCAGTACACACCCCATAATTCTTTACAGAGCCTAAATTATCCAGATTGGATGGAGATCTAGATTTCTTCAGATCTCAGATTACTATTCTATTCTCCCTTCATTTTTTAATACTTGCACAGGAGAGTTCTAGTCTTTGGACTCTCTGTGGTACAAGTAACAAACTGGGTTTGGTCAGAAGTCCTGGGTTCAAGTCCCAGGTCTTCTACTTACTACCTACCTATGTGACCTTACACAAATAACTTTCTCTCTGGAGGAAACATATTCCATGAGACAAGATTGAATTAAATGACCCCAACCAAATCAAAATCTATAACCCCATAATCTTTTTTTTGGACGTTATTTTAAATTTTTCAATTATGCCAAGATAGTTTTCAACCTTCATCTTTCTATAAACTTTCGAATTCCACATTTTTCTACCTCCCTCCCTTCTCCCCATGTCAGCAAATAATCTGATATAGGTATAACACCATAAATTTTATGTGGAGCAGTGGAATGTGGGCTCAGAGGACTTTAGGTTCAAATTCTAACCTTGTCACTAAATACCTGTATGAACCTTGGGATAGACACTTATCTTTTGTGCCTCAGTTTGCTGATTTGAAAAATGAAGGGACTGAATTGAGAAACCCCTGATGTCCTTCCAACTTTAAATCTGTGAGTAACGAGCCTATTATGAGATGTGATGGAAAGGTCATGGAATCTGACATCAAAGGATCTGGGTTCAAATCCATACTCTGATGTTTGCTATCTGTGTAATCTTCTCTTTGTGACTCAGTTTCCTCCTCCATAAAAAAGAGGGTAGACTTCATAGTCTTGTGGGGATCTTTCAGCTCTAATTCTAGGATGCCTCAGCTATAATCTTGACCATATTTTTTTTTTTATAAGCACTATTGTGACTGGATGTTTTTTAAAGGACATCCCTACAGAATGGAATATACTTTTTCACCAGAGTAGGTGCTTAGGTTGAATTATGTTCCTTTGTTGTAAGGGAAGGATTCAGCTTAGGGTGTGGAATAGACATCATGAAGAAGGGCTGTGAGAGAAGAAATAAAAGGCATCAACAAAACATATTGAAGAAGAAGAAAAAAGAAACAGAAAGGATTGCTATCTAGCTTTGACATCTCTCCAAAACTGCTTTTCCTCTGACTGCTCTCTCCCTTTTTCTCATGGCTTGTCTCCTAGTTCTTGCTTCCACTTCTTTGGAGCATTTAATAGCTAAAATCCTGATTTAAAATGTATGAGAATGTGATACTGAATGTGAGCTGCTTCTTGGATACCCCAAAGCTGTCCCCCTCCACAGCTTCTATTTTTAAATACAATCCCCTTCACCCCCAAACACAGTGAAAGACTGTCTCCCACCACTTCTACCTTGGAACAATGAAAAGGGAGGAGATACTACAGCTGAAAACAAAACTGGATGGGCTGGCATCTGAGAAAGACCCTAGAGTCACAACTGGCCTCAGTTTTCTCCTCTGTAAAGTGTGGGGGTTGTATGGGGTGATATCTACTCAATTAATCAATAATTAAACATTTTTTAAGTGCCTACCATGTGCCAGAAAATGTTCTAGCTGCCGGAGTTCTAAGGCAAATATGAAACACTACCTGCCCTTAGAAAGTTTATATTCCAAAGTTTCTTGTAGCATTAATCTATGTGTGTGTGTGTGTGTGTGTGTGTGTGTGTGTGTGTGTGTGTGTGCATATGTCTCTTTATATTTTTCCTCAGCCTATAGATACAGTATGTGTGTGTATATATACATATAAATATATATTTTACACACACATATATTTTACACACACATATATGTATATAAATATACACACATATATGTATATCTGTGTATGTATTCTTAATTAGGGATCTGTACATTTGAGGTTTTTTATTTCAACAATGGTATTTAGATATAATTGTAATCCCATGTATTTTACTTTAAACATGTTAAAATATGATTCTGAAAAGGACATAAACTTCTTTCGACTGCCAAAGGGGCCCAGGTTACCAAAAAATAAAATTAAAAATTAAAAATTAAAAAACCCTGTGTTATGACTGAAAATTAGGAGAGACCTAACAGGATGCCAAGTTCAGTCTCCCATTTAAAAGAATATAAATTTTATTAATAATTTAAATTTTTACATGATAATTATTTCTAGTAATAAGAAAATAAGTTTTATTAATAATTCTAATTTTTAAATCATAATGATATCTAGATTTCCTTCTCCCCTCTCCCATTTTGAACCTATCATTATGGGAGGTGGGAAGGGGAGGATCAATCAACTCTATCCGATGTAGGGACCATTTTTTGTTAATGTAGTCATTCTGCTTAATAGTGCCTGATTTCTCTATGGAGATGAACCAATTCTATTTTGTTTTGGTTTTTTACAGAAAAAGAAACTGAGGCTTTTAGATAATCAGAGAATTCTAGAGATATTATTTTAAACTTCCCTCATTTTACAAATGAGGAAACTAAGGCTTAGATTGATGAAACAATATGTCCAAATTCACCCATGTAGTATGTAGAAAGAGCTCCATTCAAACTCTAGTGACCTACCTAGTCCATGGACCTTCTCTCTCATGCCATGGGGAAATGGTTTTCCCAAAGTCACAGTAGTTGATCAGTCACAGAACCAATCCCCAGGATGCTCTGCACACTAGGCTACATCACCTCAAATTCATTTCATTGGTGGATATTTGCTGACATCTATCAGTGAAAAGCAAGGCAGGGGGAAGTTGCTAAGTTAGACAATGAGACAGCTCCACAATAATGGTACCCAAGCGGTTGCCTTCAGCCCTCCCTACTGAGCTGGTATTTTCCAATCTGTCATTTTTAAATGGCAAAATCAGACTCCTTCAACACCCTGCTGCAGCAGCCCTTAAAAAATCAAGGACAAGACCACTAAATCAAGTGGGGGTTTGTTTGCATAAATGAATATGCAAACCCAGGCTTGTGTCTTATTTAAATACTAGGCAGGGAGCCAAGCTAACTTGAGGCTATCTCTAGGTCTATGGCAAAATACAAGTGATGTGGACAGGGCATGATCCGACAGGACAGCAGAATACTGGGAAACAAAAGAGGCTGGGGTAGGGGAAGGAGGGGGCGGAGAATGGGAAGGGGGGAATGAATTGGAGATGGAAAATAAAATACAGAGTTCCCAGGGGTAACTGTATATTTACATATAAGCTCCCACACACACAAACACCTATGCCCTAAATTATCTCTTTTCCCTCATCAAGATCAAACCCGAACATCTATTATTTGTAATGCCTTATGTTAAGAGATAGGATGGGAGCACAAAAATAATACCAGCAAATAATAATTATAGGTAACATTTATGAGGTTTCTGAAGTTCTGAAAAATATATAAATATATATACACATATGTTATTGTATGTGTATCTACTTATATAGAAAAATATAGTGTTTATATACACAGATGAATATATGGGTATGTACATAGAGAGAGAGAACTTCAGAAACCTCAAAGTACCATTGAAATGTTACCTATAATTATTATTTCTTCTTATTATTCTTATCGTTTTATACTCCCTCATTATCTATCCATCCATCCATCCAACCAACCAACCAACCATCCATCCAACTGTCCATCCATCCATCTATATATATATATTATATATAAACATATATATATATAATACACATACACACATACACATATATACACACACATAGACATAAATATCTTTGTATCTTTGCAACAACCTTGGGAGGAAGGAAAGAGCTATTAATATATTCCATTTGACAGACAAGAAAACTGAGGCTTGAAGAGATTAACTTTTCCCATTGCAGACAACTAGTGAATATCCGAGGTATGACTTGAACTCAGGTCTTCTGGCTTTACAATGACTTTTCTAACATGATAGCAGAGTCATTAAGCTTGTAACCCTCTTCACTCAGATTAAAATGTAATTTGGTAGTGTTTAACAAAATAAATAAAAATGCATTGTAGATGCCATTAATTTTCTAAGATAATATGTAGCCTGTTTCTAATTGACTCCACTGCACTATTCAATCCAGTTCAATAAACATTTATTAAATACCTACTATGTGCGAGACACTATGCTAATCAATGTGCTATTATTTATTTATATATTTAATATTTCTATAGTCCTTTAAGGTGTGCAAAGGATTCTCTATATTTTATCCATTTGGATTCTCATAAAAACTGCTCTGCCCATCTCTGTCCCCTGGCAGCCATAGTGAACAAAGGCCTTCAAAAGAAAGTTCTCCATACCCAAATCTTTGGTACAATCAAATGAGCCACCATTAGAAAAACCATATGGATTCCTCCTCAACAAGAAATTCAATGTCCTCATTTTTCTGAACCTTGATTTCCTTATCTGTAAAATAAGATCTGCTCAACCAACATCTATTAAGCCAAGCCCTCTGCTAAATGCCAAAACCACAATGACGTAAGTGAAACAGGAGGAGCTTACGTTCTCTTGGGTTAGGGATGAGGAAAAATCATATTCTCACATAAATTAATGAAAAAATATATATTATAATTACAAAATATATACCATAGAATATATATAATATAATACATGTGTATAATATAGTAACTGCAAAAATGCATATTATAACATATATGCACATGTAATGTATACAATATAATGGAAGAACATAGATATGATTTACTCTTTGAGTCAAAGAGAACAGAAGATGCAGAATGGCACATTCTACTGGCCACACTGGCCATCGGTAGCAATCAGCTGATAGGCTTAGCCTTGTTTTTGAGACATAGTTACTGCTGAAGACAAATCAATATTCTACTTGTGTCTTAGACACCACGAGAGCTAAGATTGCTCCTATTCAGCTGTAGAGGCCACATGGATATGAACCTTCATGTGGAACAAATGGGACCAGACCAAAATGGAGTAAGACTTGTCTAAACTGGAGGGAGGGAGAGAGAGAGGGAGAGGGAGAGAGGGAGAGAGGGAGAGAGGGAGAGAGGGAGAGAGAGAGAGAGAGAGAGAGAGAGAGAGAGAGAGAGAGAGAGAGAGAGAGAGAGAGAGAAATTTAAGAGACATAGAGACTCTGCCCCTACCTTGCAACTGATACCTCTTCTCTTCACAATAAAATATGAACTTCCTGAGAGCAAAGATTGCTCAGTTGGGGTTTTTTTCCCTATTTGTACCCCCACCCAGGACTTAGCATACTGTAGGCACTTAATAAATGTTTGTTGGTATTGTAATTATGCCAGGCACTGTAGTAGATGCTGCAGATGTGAAGACAAAAATGGAATTGTCCCTGCCCTCAAGAAGTTTGGATTTTATTCAGGGAATATTTCTTTCCCCACCTCCACTCCTAACTTAACTCAGACCTACATTTATTGGTTCCATTAATAGACTTCAAGTCTGAATGTTCTGAAGGCAAATTACTCATGAAGTCTGCAGTGATATGCCTTATTGTCATCCCCCAGGTCTTCTCTCTCCTCCCCTGTCTCCTCTTCTCCCTTCCCAGTGCTTCCCAGTCTACTTCCCCCATCAACCCTCCAGTGAACACTGGAGTTTATACAGGGGTCAGTGACATCAAGTCTCCATTGATCTTCAGTATTATCCCACAAAGGGAGATGAAAAGCAGCAAAGAGAATAAACCTAATGTCCCTTAGAAACGAGAGCTCACAAAAGATATGAGAGTCATCCTTCCAGCTAAAAAGCCAAGCCACACAGCTCCATTCACAAGAGAATGTTGCATTCCCCATATGGCGGGGGGGGGGGGATTTATAGCCATATCTCTCCAAGGGGCCATTTGAAGCCCAGTAAATGGCCTTGTTCAATTTAATTGAAATTCTCTTCCTGATTGTATTTTTGTAACCTATTAGGTCTGGCTGCCTCTCGATCTTGGGTTTCAGTTGAAATTAAATTTTGAAGTGTAAGTGAGAGGTTGCCTATTTTTCCCCATTCTTGATTAAATAATGATTTGAAACAAAAACAATAAATAACTACACAGACTTTCCCTGAGGGCTCGGAGACTCCCTGTGAAAATTGAGGGAACTGGAGTTCATAGCGGGTATTTAATTACTTATTAAAAAACGCTCTGTGTTAACACCAGAGCATTAAGGACAGAAGAGATGAGGCAGACACTAAAAGAGAAAAAAAATCTAACATGAGATAGAATGCTTAATGGGTGTGGAAATGGGAGGGGGGGGAAGGATAGCAAATAAATGATATTTTTGATGGCCATTCTTTTGTGAATAAGAAAAGTCTATCTATACCACTTATGAGCTGTGACACTGGGCAAATCACTTCATTTTTCAGAACCTCAGTTTCCTTATCTGTAAAATAAGATCAGCTCAACAAACATTTATTAAGCCAGGCCCTCTGCTAAATGCCAAAGATACAGTGACATAAATGAAGCAGCCCCTGCCCTTGAGGAGCTTACATTCTATTGCGTTAGTGGTGAGGAAAAAAATATTCTCAAATAATGAAAAATGCATACATTATAATGGCAAAACATATAACATAGTATACATATAATATACATTAAACACATACTGTAAAATGCAGGTTATAACATGTGTGTACATGCAATATAGGCATTATAATTGAAGAACATACATATAGAAGTGTTTCTATCTACATACACATAACTGTAAAACATTACGATAGTCTACATACACATAATTTAATGTAACATGTATACATTAAAACTACAACAATACATATCTTTAAACATATTAAACATGTCTATAACACACATACACACAGCATACATACACCCTAAATACATTATAAATGCAAAATCATTTCAAGGGCAAGGGTTAATGATTGAATGATCAGAAAGGTTTCTCAGAGGAAGTCATATTTGAGATGAACCTTGAATGGAGGGAGGGATTGAAGGATGTGGAGGCTCAAGCTAGGGAGCATCATAGGGAGAGGGCACAGCCTGGGCGAAGCCATGAAGGTGAGAAGTAGAATGTTGTATATGGAGAGGAGATACGCACCTTCCCTGCAGAGTCATTGTGAAGATTAAAAGAGATGAAATAGGCTAAATATTCTATAAAACTGAACATATTTTTCAGAGCAGTGATGGTGTTTCTGCTAAAAAGCAGTGATTACAAACTTTTTATTTGAATTGGAAAGGTTTGAAAAGCTTCACAGCATCTAATTACCCCCTTTCAAATTCATTAACTCTTTAGGCACCTTCCTTTGTCAGAGTCATGGGAAAAATGGTATGTTAGATGTTTAGATATACACTTATTTTTAAGAGTTTTAATTTAGTATATTTCTAAAGGACAGAACTTTCAGAGTTCAGGATATCATATATATTGGTATTAGTTCACTTTGTCACCATCCAGTTTTCATATCAGGACCCAATCTCTGTACCTTCCTATAGAGTGCTCATGAAATAATGGGGACCCAGACTGAGGGCTAGGAAGCACCCAATGGCCATCTATTCCAACCCTCTCACTGTAAAGGTGAGATATCAGGATTACTCCAATAGATAAATCACAGGGGCAGGATTTGAACATTAATTCACTGACTCAAAATTCAGTCTTTTTCTACCATATAACAGATTTAGAGTTGAATGTTAGGGGCTATATCATAACTCCCTCATTTTAGGGATAAGGAAACTGCAGTCCAGATTGGACACTGGGGTAAAATTTATTGCATAAAAGGGCCCCTGAAACTCATCTACATACATTTCATTTATAAAGATTAGGAATCTAAACCCCAGTATGGACAAGTAACTTGCCCACATTGTCTCTAGTAAGTGGATTTGGGAATTCTGACTCTAAATTATTTTTCCTATCATATCATGCAACCTCCTGTTCAGATGGATGTCTTGGTGGAGGTTCTGGATAAAGTATAAATGCTATGATAAAAGAATAGAAGGGGAAAATGTTAAAATGATTGGGCAATGATAGAGCTGGGGGAAGAGATAGGGTCAAGGTCCCATAGATATACTCTCACTGATCATGAATTGTTCAGAAGTGAGCATCTTCCTGAGATATGCCCATTTGTCTTCCATATCTTTATGACCTGGCCACTCATCTAATGATCTTACACAGCCTAGAGAAGGTGCAAGGGGAGAAGTGCAGAGTAGTTAACATGTTAAAAAGAGAGAATTCAGAAGGAGAGGCCTAATCAAGAAACTCTAGTGTGAATTCTGAACAACTATTTTCCCAAAGTGGAGATTGGGGCAGTGTAATGGGGAGACTTCGACAGCCAATGGATGTGAAGCAGTCCATGGCTTGCATCAGCTTTAGGATGCTGCCAGAGTCTACATCCAGAGAGTGAGGTGCAGAAGAAAAAAAGGAGGGCATAGACAGAGTCTTCCTGGGGTGTGTTTGGTGGGATAGAGTGAGGGAGGAATTGTTGCAAATTCTAGAAAACAACCCATTCTCAAATCTGCAAATAGCACATCCAGATGTCAGTGGGTTATGTATTGATAATGATTAGCCCTCCCATCTGTTGACTTTATTTCATTTCTAGTACCTGGAGTTCTTACTTCTGATGAGATGATGATGATGATGATGATGATGATGATGATGATGATGATGATGTTTGTCCTTCATTCTCAAATCAGGGAGATGATGCCATGACAAGCATATGAATTATATTTGAGTGAGGGGGGCTGTGCTTAGTCACCAGCCTCACTTTCTCCTCCAAAGCCATCTGGATCCAGTGGCCAGATAGGAATCAGGACAAATGCTATTAGAGGAGAAGTGATACTTTTGTCATTCCCCACCTCTCCCCTCCAAGGAGAAGGTTGACTCAATCTGAAGGTTGACTCATCTTCGGTATCTAGGGCTTTGTTCAGCCCAACTTAAACTAGATCCAAATCTATTTTTGCTATTTTTGAAAACTCAGTTCAAGAACTACATGAGGTCTCTCCCCAAAAGTTAATCATCCCCCCCCCCTTATGTGGTATGTAGTGTCATGGCGTCATAGTATAGCACCAGAAACTGAAAGGGACTTTAGAAGTCTTCTACTTCAGCATTCTTATAGATCAGGGTCACACAACTCATAAGGGTCAAATAAAGATTTGAAACCCAATCTTGATTCCAAGGTCAGCAGTCTATCCACCATGTGACACATCCTCTCTTTTCTTTTGTATTTATTTTGTGAGGTTATATGTATACTTGGTCATACCTCCAATAGAACATAAGCTTTTTTGAGGGCAGGGGTTGTTTCATTTTTGTTGTATCTTTAGCACCTTCTCCATTATCTGGCACATAGAAGGTTCTTGATAAATATCTGTTGGTTAATCGATTGATCCCTACTACTAGAAACTCAAGCTCACTAAACAAAAGGCAAAAAGAATAGAGAGAGCAGGGTTTCAGGGTTAATAGAGAGAGGATATATGTGATAAGACAGCTAAGGGGTGGCTAGGTGGTGTTAGGGTGGCTAGGTGGTACAGTGGATAGAGCACTGGCCCTGGAGTCAGGAGGACCTGAGTTCAAATCCAGCCTCAGACACTTAATAATGACCTAGCTGTGTGGCCTTGGGCAAGCCACTTAACCCCATTTGCCTTGCAAAAACCTAAAAAAAAATAAGACAGCTAAGAAAGAAAATGAACAAATGAATGAATGAAAATCATTTATTTACTTGCTATGTGCCAATCACCATTTTAAGCCCTGGAGGGATACAAAAAGGAAAGCAGAAATAGTCCTTACTCTAAAGAGACCCACATTCCAAGGAGGGAGAGAAAAGTATAGCTGAAAGTCACATGGGAAAGTTCTGATGGTTCATAGGGTAAAGCAGAAAGGAATGCTTCATTCTTGAATGTCATTTCCTTGAATAGAAACTCATCTTCCTCTGATGATGAAGCATTTGACATTGCCAGGGACTTTGGTTCCTAGACTTTGGGGGAGCAGAGGAAGTTAATGTAGTGGTAGATTTCTTCTTGAAGAGAGTCATGGTATCTGGGAATAAGGAAACAGAATCTTTGTACTCTGTCACAGTCAAGTCATTCTGAAGTATCATGTTCACCGTTGATGGAAGACATTGATAAGCTGGAGACTACCCAGAGGGTGATGAGGAGAGCAAAAGATCTTGAGATCTTGCCATGTGAGTTTTGGTTGAAGAAACTGGGGGTGCTTAGCCTGGAGAAGAGAAGCCTCAAGATGAATGTCATTATTTTCTTCAAGCATCTGAAGGACTGTTGGGTGAAGGAAATTAGGTGCATTTTGCTTAATTCCAGGGGCCAGAATATGTAGAATGGGAAGAAGCTACAAATAGCAGGAAAATGAAAGCAATACCAAAGTGGTAAGCACTTCCTGGGGAGGTAAGGATTTTGCTCTGGTTTGGGATCTTTAAAAAAAGGATAGATGGCCATTCGTGTGTGTCATAGAGAAGATTGCTTCAGGACAAGTTGGACTAGATGGCTCCTGAGATTTTGTTTGTGTGCAAGACTTGTTTTTCCTGTTCCCAGAGATACAAGTAAGGACTTTGGGTGAGTATTGCAAATGAACAGATTTAGGCTTAATAACAAAAGCAATTTTCTAACTAGAGATGTCCCAAAGGGGAATGAACTGCCTTGGAAGGTAAATAGATAAATGGATAGATAGTAGATCATAGTAGATCACTAGATAGGTAAGTAGTTAGATAGATTCATATATAGCTACATATTTAATAAAATGATAGATAGAAATGATGGATCAACAGATACATGATAGATCCATCCATCCATACATACATACAAAGATGATAGAGATGATGGATAGATACATGATAGATGGATGAATAGAGAAATGATGGATAGATAAGTATATAGGAAAAAGTAGGTGGATGAATAGAGAGATGAAAAGACAGACATGCAGACAAGCATAGACAAATGATAGATAGATAGATGGAGGAATATCAGAGAGAAGATAGATAGACAGATGGCTATATTGACAGAAGGCTTCCTGTGTACCAGGCCTGAACTAAGCTCCAGAATGCTCCAGTCAAGGGTTAGGTGACCCCTTGCTTGGATTGTTGGAGAATAGATTCTTGTTGGAATTCTAATGCAACAGATGACCTCTAGGATTACTCCCAATTCAAAGAATCTATAATTTTTTTTAAGATGACATGGAGTTTTTGTCTTCTTTACTCTCCCATTCTACGTCTTTCCACTGGCAATAGAAGCATCCACAGATCCTCATCCATTCTCAGTGGTTGTCAATGAGACTTCTAGGATGAAGAGAAATATTTGAGACTACATTAAGTGGAGGAGGGCACCGAGAAACCAGAGCAAGAAAAGGTCCTGCTCAAGGCCTGGGCCATAGTAGCCCAATCCTCTGACTCTCAGGCCCTTTCATCATATAATGTAACCTCCTTAGGAAAATAAACCATGAGAGAGAAGGACATCATGGAGTCATTGTCCCTGGATATCTTTTTGAAAAAGAAAAGAAAACTCTAGACCCTAGACAATTTAGACATTGTTATATAAACCCTGAACAAGTCACCTACCCTCTGAAGAGGAGCTAGGTGATACCATAGTGGATAGAGCTCCCAAGATGTAGATAGGATTCCTAAGTTTAAATCTGGTCTCAAACATTTACTATCTATTGGATGCTAGGCAAGTCACTTTTCTTCTGTCAGTCCCAGCTTCCTCAATTGTAAAATGTGGGTAATAATAGCACCTACCTTGCAGGGCTATCGCAAATATCAAATAATAAAATATTTGTAAAGTGCTTAGCGCATAATAACCAATATGTAATACTTATTCCCTCCCTGATTCCTTTGTGTTAACATAGATAAGTCACTACTATTTAATACTCAATTTCTTCATCTTTAAAATGAGAGTTGAGCTAGTTGGTCCCTAAGGCCCCTTCCAAATCTTATGACTCTTCAGTTGATTTGTCAGTATTGTTACTTTTTTTTGCTAATAATGATAATTTATTGTTAAATAATGATGTCTATTAAATAATATTATTAATGCATTTCTATAATAATTTAAGAATTTAAAAGTATTTTCCTCACAACTATCTTGTAAAATGTTGTTATTATATAGAATTATCCAAGTATTATTATTGTATATAATCATAGGAGATTATTTCTCTTCTCCATTGGAAGGGAATGAGGGCCTACATGAGTGGGAGGGAGAGGGGAGAGGGGGGAGAATCAGGGAGTGTAACCATAAAAGAATTTCTTATTCAGATGACCTGGGGGGGGGATTCCAAATTCTATGATAATTCTCTTTGAAACCAGAGGATCTGGGCAGTGTAGCATGGTGGAGAGAGCATTGGATTTGATGTCACAGACTTGAGCTCAAATCTTGTCTCAGATATTCTGTGACCTTCACAAAAGTCACTTAACCAATCATCATTAAAGTCACAACCAACTTTCTCATCCGTCAAATGGGGATATACAAATTCTAGAATTAGAAGAAACCTCAGAGGCCAGTGAATCCAATCCCCTTGTTTTACAGATGAGGAAATTGAATCCCATATTGATAAAGTGACTTGACCAAGGTCACACAGGCAATAATCATCAAAGGTGGGATGGGAATCCAGATATTAGGAGCATTTTAGAGCTGGAATGGACTTCCTCAGAGACCAATTTTGTAAATGAGAAAATTTTGTAAATGAGAAAATCACTTCAGAGAGAGTTAAAAGAATGCCTGATTTAAGCAGTTTAAATTATTCTTAAGGAATCGAGACGAGACGTACATGTCTGAGTACATACAGGATGTATACAAAATAAATACAAGGTAATTTGAATGAAGTGGCACTAACAACTGGGTGGGGGTGGGGGAGGTTTAGGATAGCAATCTGAGCGCTGAGCTATCACTTATTCACTAATCTACATTTATTAAGATTTGGACCTCCCCATTCCCAAAAATCTTTGCAGGTTAAAGGAAGCAGATAAAGTAGATGACTTCAAGTACCAGAATGCTGGGAGAATGGAAAGATGGAGGGGAAAAGAAAGGGCAAGGAATCCTGGTTCTAAGTTCACTAGAGACTTGGTAGGAAAGATAAAGTATCTGAATCAGGATAACTTGGATCCAGGTCTTATCTCTGATTCATTACTGACTGTAGAACCTTGGACAGGGTATCTAATCTCTTGCTGCTCTCAGACAAGGTTCTTCCAAGACTAGAACTTGTATGAGCGTAATAATCTGCATTGATAGAGGAAAATCCCTTCCCCTCTCTGCCAAAAATGACAACACTGTGGGTCATGTAGTTTAGTTTGGACAGCTAGGTAGCATAGTGTATAGAGTGTTAGACCTGGAGTCAGAAGTACTCATCTTTCTGAGTTCAAATGTGGCCTCAGATACTTACTAGCTTGGTGATTCTGGGCTAGTCACTTAACCCTATTTACCTTAGTTTCCTCATCTGTAAAATGGGGGTAATAATGCCACCTACCTCTAGAAGGATCAAATGAGTCAATGGTTTTTAAGCATTTAATATAGTAGGTCCTATATAAATGCTAGCTATTATCATTATTATTATTATTATTGCTGTGGTTGAAAAATTAGACTTCAGAGCCAGGAGAAAAGAGGCAGGTGATTAAGTATAAGGTGTTAGGTTTGAAATATGCCACTGATTTTCCTGGAAAAACTAGTCTGAGTAGGTTCACTGATGTTCCCTTCAGCATGGTCACCTTCAGTGTGTAGAAGTGGGCATGACAGACGTAGCCTAGTAGTAAATGTCTCCCATTTGGGCTCTGGGCTCACCTCACCTTTGGGAGAAGAATATAGGCTAGTCCATCTAGGTCCTAATAGAATAAATAAAGAATCTTGGGAAGAAGTCACATTATTTGAACTTACATTACCTATTTCCATCTACTGGAACCAATAACCATGTTTAGCATAATTATAACTTTAAATATTATGGATTCAAATACATTTGATCTCTTCATGGGATTCACTATTTGCCCAAATTGAAATCTGGATGTTTTCCCCATACCCCAAATTCCGGTCTCTTTCCTCTTCTCCCCCTCCAGAGCCAACTTAAGCCATTGACCACTAACAGAGTGGATTTGGAATCAGGTAACTACTCTGAATGGCTCTCTCATCCCATGAATTCTTGGTGACACTGACTGGCCTCATGCATGGATAGTCACTGTCACTCTCCTGTCTCCATGACTGAATCATCTTCCCTGTGGTCAGTCTCCAAGTCCCCAAGAAGGGACTTCACTAAGCCAACTTCTACGTGAAATAGTCAGATAAATTAGACAAAATCAGGAATTGATGTTGGTTGAACACATTTGTTCTTTGATCAATAAATATCTGGCAGATGGAAACCAAACTGGGCCACCAAGCCTTTCAAATGTCACGCTGTTCTTACGAAGCATTAGTAGAAGGAGTTCCATCAACTATGACAACACAGATCCAGTTTGTGTTTTCTTTTTAATTCACAAAGACTTGGACTATATCTCCAAGATGTGAAAGGTGAAAACAATGGTATCCCTCTTTCTGGATTCCCCTTAGTCATTCCCTAACAACACTGCCAATCTTTCTAATCCAGTCCAACTGTTGGCCAACCACTATAATCATATCAGTTTCTTCTTCCTCTTTAACAACCTGAAGTAATAGGTCTACTCTTCTGGGTGTTTTTTCCTTGATTTCTTCATATATATGTGTACCCCCATATACATATATATATATATATATATATATTCAGTCTGTGTATCCATGACCCAACTTAAACAGTAATGGTGATTTAATGAGATTGGTACCTTGAGGTTCCCAATGAGAAATCAAAGAGAATGGACTATCCCTAGTGGCAAACAGCCAAGCTTAAAAAATACTTAAAATTTTAAAAGAAACTAGAAATTAAAAAAAAAAAGCAGAGAGTGAGGATTTGAAGAGAGGGTTTATGTTTTTTCTTGTAATTTGAGACTCTAATGATGGACTGATGTTCCCCGCTCTTCCCTTTTTCTTACACCTTACCTACTAAAGGAGGAAATCTTGATTGGTAAGTGGATGCTATCCGCTAAGACCTTAGGGATTATATTAGAGACCACTCCAGAGCTTTAGCTACCTTCTCCAGGGGGAAAAACACACATGCACACACACACACACACACACACACACACACACACACACACACACACACTTACACACAAATCTCTGTATAGACCTTTTTTAAAATTTTTTTCAACTGAGGATTTCATTTTCTTTTTTTTTCTGTTCTTTTCATTTTGTTGGTTTTTCTTTTTGCCCTTAGTTGAAAGGTGATAAATATTAAGTTGGTTTGCAAGTTTTCCTTTATATTTAAAGTCTCCCCCCACCTTTTTTTCCTTTCTTTTTTCTTTTTGTGTGATGTTTGTTCCATGTTCTATTCAGGAAATGTTTTTTCTTTAGAAAGAAAGTCAAATTCATTGAGAATTTGGTTCGACTTTAAAGTTTGGGGTTTATTTTTTTTCCCAAAAGAAAATATTTTTTAGTCGACATATCCCTGTTATTTTGATTTTTTCTCCAATCCACAACTCACCCACCCCCATCTTTTTTTTTGTTTGTTTAAGATTGCCATGAGGGATGTTGAATTCCCTCTCTATTTACTTTCCTTTCTTTTGTTTGAGTTCATTTATTAGAAAACAACCCTTTTTTTTTCTTTTGTTCAGTCTGGATCGCATGCTATTGATCTGTGCATGATATTTCCAAACTTCCAGTTTCCATATAAGGGGGAAAACAAGTGTCTCCTTTCTGTGGTTTTCTTTCAGGGATATGTTCTTTTTGTCTGGGCTTCTCTTCTCTCTCTCTTTTCTTTCCTTTTGTTACAGTGCATCATGAAGGTAACATTTCTTGGGTTAATTAGTCACAGCCCAGGGGAGCAAGTGCTCAGCCTTGCCCAATGGGTCTTTTTACTTTCAGATTGCTCAGTCGGGGTCTACCGTTGACCTCTTTACCAAAACAGTCAGCCCGCTCAACAAACTCGCGGCTCCCCGAGGAAGGTCCCAGGAATATGACTCAGGAAACGACACTTCCTCCCCACCCTCCGCAAGGACCAGCTCTTCCAGCCTCCAGGGTAGCCAGGACAAGGGGAGCCCTGGCCGGCCAGGCTGCGGGAGGGGAGGCTCTGCTGCTGGCAAACCCAAACTACTGCTCACCAGTGATAACAGCTCCGACTCCGGCAATTCCTTCACCACTTGTGCTTCCCAGGCCAAGGGACCCAGTTTGGAGACTCTCTCTTCAGAGCCCCAGGCCACGGACTCAAGGTCAGTGCCAGCAGATGAAGCATCAGCCCTAGAGGCAACTTAGCACAGCATCCCCCCCTTCAAATCCAATTCATGTGCTTGTCAGGGCATCACCTCCCTGATGTAATCTTCGAGATTCACGGACAAACATTAGGTGGCAGGATAGAGCATTGGCCTTGGAGTCAGGAGGAAGACAGTTCGAATCCGACCTCAGACACAACACTAACTAGTTTGTGTGACTTTGCGCAAGTCACTTAACCCTGATTACCTCATATCCAGGACCATCTCTAGTCATGCTGATTCATACCTGGCCACTGGACTCAGATGGCTCTGGAGGAGAAAGTGAGGCTGGGGACTCAGCACAACCCCGCCCCCTCCCTCAAATCCAATTTATGTGCTTGTCATGGCATCACCTCCCTGATATCGTAGTCTTCTTGGAAAATGAAAGAAAAACATTATTATTGCCTCCCTGATGCCATGGTCTTCTTTAAAAATGAAAGACAAACTTTTTTTTTTTTAAGAGAGTTACCTCCTAAACCTAGTCCTGGGCAAATGTGCCTCAAGTTCTTTCCTGAATGAATCAATAATGATCCTGTGTCCCCTTGGGTATTGTAAAAGGAAGGAAGGAAGGAAGGAAGGAAGGAAGGAAGGAAGGAAGGAAGGAAGGAAGGAAGGAAGGAAGGAAGGAAGGGAGGGAGGAAGGGAGGAAGGGAGGGAGGGAGGGAGGGAGGAAAAAGGGAAGGGAAGGGAAGGGAAGGGAAGGGAAGGGAAGGGAAGGGAAGGGAAGGGAAGGGAAGGGAAGGGAAGGGAAGGGAAGGGAAGGGAAGGGAAGGGAAGGAAGGGAAGGGAAGGGAAGGAAGGGAAGGGAAGGGAAGGAAGGGAAGGGAAGGGAAGGGAAGGGAAGGGAAGGGAAGGGAAGGGAAGGGAGGGAAGGGAAGGGAAGGGAAGGGAAGGAGGGAAGGGAAGGGAAGGAAAGGAAAGGAAAGGAAAGGAAAGGAAAGGAAAGGAAAGGAAAGGAAAGGAGGAAGGAAGGGAGGGTGGGAAGGAAGGAGGGAAGGAAGAAAGAAGTAAAGGAAGACAGGAAGAAGGAAGGCAGGAAAGAAGGGAGAGAATAGAAAAAAGCAAGAGGAAGAATAGAGAAAGAAAAAAGAAAGGAAGGAAAGAAGGGAGGGAGAAATAGGAAAAAGAAAGAAAATAGATAAAACAAAAAGGAGAAAGAAAGGAAGTAAGGAAGGAAGAAAGGGAAAATAGAAAAAAGGAAAAACTAAAAAGAAAGAAAATAGAAGAGAAAAAGAAAAAGGGGGAGGGGGATATGTCCCTATCTTTGGCCTCTAGGCCTTCCTTTCCATCCTATGTTTGTGCAGTTACTTTTGAGAAATACAAGATTAGGTCTGGGCCTGGGTAATGAAACTTCATTTATTTGGGGATCTCCCTGACTCTCCCCATCTTCAGAGGATTCCAATCACCGTGCCTTGGCTGCTCAGAGGTGAAGAAGCTGAGTCCTGCCCCCTCACCAGCTCGGACTTCCCCACTGAGAGCCTGCTCCCGGGGGAGCTCCTCCAGCAGCCCTGCCAGATCCTCCCCAGCCTCCAGCCACTCCTCCCCTTCACCGAATCACAGGGGGGCCTCCCCCAGATATACCCGAAGTCGCTCGAGCTCCTCAGGGAAGAGGTCAGTAAATCCCTTCTCAAATTTGAACCCTAGTTCTTGGGACCTAGGACAAAGAAATACTCTCTTCTCTTTTCTGGAATTCTCCCTAGAGAGTCAGGAGAGGGGGCTAGGAGTGATCAACTTCATTGGCACAGACAATGGTCATTCCAGTCATTTTCTTGGGTCACTCCAACCAACAGGTCAGAACCTTGATCATAGCTCCATCAGTTGGTCCCACCCTAGGATCATAGATTATATGTCTAGAATTAGAAGGCGGCCTTCAAAGAATAGTCATAGGCTTCTAAGTCTAGAGCTGAAGGCATCTCTGAGGTCATAGAGTTTCACTGATTCCATTTTACAAATTACAGCCCTGGGTTTGAAGTCAGGAAGACCTGAATTCAACAGGTGGTTTGATCATTGACTCTGTAACCCTGAGCATGTCACCTAACCTATGTCTGCCTCATTTTCTTCAACTGTAAAAGGGGAATAAATAATAGGACCTACCTCACAGGGTTGTCATCAAGTTCAAATAAGATAATAATGATAACACTCTTAGCAAACCTTAAAGTTTATATCCTATGCTATCATATCACATCACCTCACATCATATTCTATTCTATTACATGACATGTATTCATATACAATCATGTAACATAATATACTACTTTATATCTTGTTATATTACATTGTATCCGATCATATATTATATTGTATCACATTATACCATATTATATCACATTAATTATATATCACATTACATTATATCAAATTATATCATATCATATCCTCTATATATTCTACAGATTAAGCAGGGGTCTACTGGAAGAGAATGTTGTATGTCACTGTCTGAAGAGGTCTCTGTACTGGGAGAATGGGGGAGCATAGTATTCTTGATTGTCTTTTTTCTAAAGCTTCTTTTAGGTAGAAAGGCTGGCATGGGGAGGGAGGGGGGGATGAAAGGGGAAAGAGGCACAGAAATGACTGGGATGTCAAAACACATTTCAATGATGCTTTTTTTAATTAAAGGATGTGACTAGATGGACTTAAAGGTCTTTCTAAATGTCAAATTGATAACTCTGATCCTGGAGGATACAAAAGAACCCTAGGACAAGCATATCAATAAATGCTGATGGAAAAACAGAAAGGGAAAATGGTTGCTTTTCCAGGGGAGATGATAGTAATGATGAAGGAAATATTCTTATTAGCAATAAATGGTGAATATATAAGTAATTATTTCCCTATTAAATTAAGAATAGTAATTTTTATCATTTTAATATTAATAATAATCTCGGGATTAGAGAGACTCAGAGAGCCTGAAGTCCAGTCTTCCTCCTAATACAAGCAACCCTCTTACAAGACACACCTCCAAATACTTCCCTACTGGGGAGTCACCTACCTTGGGCAGAAATTAGAGGCTTTTACTAAAAGGACCTGACAGCTGACTGACTCCAACTGCTCCCCTTCATTAAGTATAATCCTCCCTTTGTGTCATTCAAACAGGTAAAACTGGCCTAATATTAATAATGATAGCTAATATTCATCAGGCACTCTTTACAGTTAACATCTCATTTGGTTCTCACAACACCCTGGGAGGTTATTATTATCCTTATTTTACAGATGAAGAAACTGAGGCAAAGAGATGAAGTGACTTGCCTAGGGTCACATAGCTAGTAAGCGTCTGGGTTGGATTTGAACTCAAATCATCCTGGGCCAGACCTTAAACTCTGTCTGCCTCAATTACCTCAGTTGTCAAGTGGAGATTATAACAGCACCTCCTTTTTACAGGTTTGTTATGAGATTCAAATGACATGACATTTGTAAAATACTTAACATAGTGACTGGAATATATTAGGGGTTATATAAATGTTTATTCCCTTCCCTTCCCTTCCTCTTCTTATAAACACATACTTTGTACTGGGGCAACTAGGTGGCACAGTGGATGGAGCACCAGCCCTGAAGTCAGGAGGACCTGAGTTCAAATCCAGCTTCAGACACTTTTAGTTGTGTGACATTGAGCAAGTCACGTAACCCTGATTACCTTACATCTAGGGCTATCTGCAGGCTTTCTGATTCATATCTGACCAGTGAATCCAGATGGATCTGGAGGAAAAATAGAGGCAACTTAGCTCTGCCCTATCACTCAAATCTGATTCACATTCTTGTCACGGCATCACCTCCCTGATACCCTGATCTTTGAGAAAGAAGAACAAACATTCTGGACACTACGTTAGGCACTGGGACACAGGGACAAAAGTGAAATAATCCCTGCCCTCAAGGAGATTACATTCTATCAGGGGGAAACATGTCCTCAGATAAGTAAATACAAAAATCCATTATCAAATCCATAAGGACATTTTGATAGGGTTCTTCTCTCATCAAACAGCAACCAGGGGATATAACCTCCAGGGCCCACTATTGTCCTTGACCCCAAAGCTATCTATCAATCACTTCCTAT
Organism: Macrotis lagotis; assembly: GCF_037893015.1. NCBI lineage: Eukaryota > Metazoa > Chordata > Mammalia > Peramelemorphia > Peramelidae > Macrotis > Macrotis lagotis. The sequence goes on from NC_133666.1 coordinate 680,909,327, forward strand.
ATATTCTGCATGGCTCTCCCTCATTAGAATGTAAATTCCTTTAGAATAAGTAAGGACTGGTTTACTTCTGCCAAAACCCAGCTCAGAGTCTGGAATATATTGGCACTTAAAGGAAACTTGGGTATTGAAAGCTGATAGATCTTAGGAGAAGAGCCTTGAGCTTAGTCTTAAAGGGAAGCAGACATTCCAAGAGTCCTGGATGAGGAGGGAGAGTGTTCCTGGCACCAGGGAACAAGCTGTAGATCGAATGCCACAGAGACAAGTTTTGCTGCAATGTGGAGTGTGTGAAATAGTCTCTCTACCTCATCTTCCACACTGTCATTAATTCTTTCCCTTGTACCACACCTGTGTTGTGCTGCTGACTCTTCTTCAGTGGGCGAAGAGAGTCCTGAGTGCCAGTTCTGCCAAGACCGTCAGAAAGGTTATTTCTCCTCATCCAGGTCCTACACACGTTCTCCCAGCTACTCATCCACATCTGGCAAGCTGAGTCCAGTCAGCAGAAGTCCCAGGCCCCGGCGGAGTCCCAGTTACACCCGCTATAGCCCTAGCAGGTACTTGATTCAATTTCCCAGATGTGAATCTCTCCATATTCTCCCCATTGCTTCTTTGGGGAAGCTAGGTAGCACAGTGGGTAGAGTGCTGGAACCAGAACCAGGTTGATCTGAGTTCAAATCCAGCCTCAGATACTGACTAGTTATGTGACCTGGGCAAGTCACTTTACATGTGTGCCTCAGTTTCCTCATTTATGAAATGAAGATATTAACTCCTATCTCCCAGGGTGTTGTTTAATTGAGATAATAATTGTAAAGGGCTTAGCAAAGTGCTCTATCAATCAGTCAGCAAGAACCTACTGTGTGCCAGACTCTAGGGATACAAAAAAGAGGTAAAAGATATCCCCTGCCTTTCAATAAATGTTAGTTATTTATTATTATTCTGTCTAGAAAAAGGAAAAGTCTTTCATTCACCTGGGTTCCTGCTCCCCCATGTCTATCTAGACTATGTCCACATTTCGCGAGTCTAACTCATAGAAAAGCTTGGGAAAGCCTATGTAAAGATTTTTATTTTCTCATCAGGTACCGCCCCAAGCCCATAAAAGATGCAATAAATATGAATGAAAAATAGGTCATTAAAATAAAGCATTTTTCCCTTTCTAATTTGTAGAATCAAGGGTTAACCTAATTGGCCCTTAGGGATCTTTTCCAGGCCACTTATTTTGTCATTACTATTGCCTCCTCATACCCATGCAAAGGGAAATAAAAATTGAAGCCCAGAGAAGCAAACACTTCTCCAAGGTCACACAGCAACTGGCAGACAGAGCCTACAAATGTCCTGAGGGATGGGGGCCCCTATCTAAGTACTTGGCCATAACTATTTATCCCATGATTCATCCCTACCCACCTAGTAGAGACAGAGAACGAGACCACAAGTATGGACCCGGTGAAAAGGAGACCCCTCGGGACCGAGAACGGAGACGACGGAGGTCTTATTCCCCCATGAGGAAGCGCAGGAGGGATTCCCCCAGTCACCTAGAGGCTCGTCGGATCACAAGGTGAGGGGGGCCTAGGAATTGGGGGGAGCAAATATGGCAGAGTGAGTACTGGACTGGACTTGGGGTCAGGAATGGGTGAGTTCAAGTGGGTTCAGATCCCACCTCGGACACTGACACGTCTCCACCTTAGTTTCCTCATCTGCAAAATGGGGAAAATATCTGAAGTGTCACTAGACTAGCTTGAGGCTGAAATGGGAAAATGGATGGTCAGCCAGGATTTGTTACGGATGAACACAGGTGCGGTGATTCAAAGGGAAAGAGGGAAAACCCTAGATAAATGTCAGCTATCAGACGGAAATTGTCCTGATGGCGGTATACCCCTCTATCTTCCTTTACTCTTTTCGGTCTCCTTTCTCTTTCATTTTTTTCCTTCCTCCTTCCTTATCATTACTTCCCTCTTTATTCCTTCCTTCTTTCTTCCCTCCCTTTAGCTTTCTTTCTTTCATTCCTTTCTCTCTCTCTCTCTCTCTCTCTCTCTCTCTCTCTTTTTCTTTCTCTTTCCTCCTTTTCATTCCTTCCATTCTCTTTCTTTTCCTTCCTTGCTCCCTCCCTTGCTCTCTTCTCTCCTTTCATCTTTCTTTTTTCTTCCTTCCTCCTTTTCTTTCATTCTCTCACTTCTCCTTTAATTCCTTCCTTTCTCTTTCCTTTCATTTCTTCCTTCTTTCCTTCCTCTATCCCTCCCCTCCCCTCCCATCCTTTTCCTTCTTTCTCTCTTTCTTTGAAGTGGCTTCCCTCCTTCCTTCCTTCTTGCCTCTCTCCCTTCTTCTTTTCTTTACTTCCTTCCTCCCTTCCCTTATCTATCCTTCCATCTTTTTTCTTCCTTCCTCTTTTTCTTTCTTTCTCTTCCTTTCATTTCTTCCTTTCTCTTTCTTTTCCTTTCTTGCTTCTTTCCTTGTATCCTTCCCCTCCCATCTTTTTCCTTCTTTCCTCTCTTTTTTTTTGAAGTGGCTTCCCTCCTTCCTTCTTCCCTCTCTCTTTCCTTCTTTCATCCCTCCCTCCCATCCCATCTCTCCCCCTTTTTCTTTCATTTCTCTTTCCTCCTGTAATTCCTTCCTTTATTTCTTTTCATTTCTTCCTTTCCTTCCTCTACCCCTCCCCTTCCATCTTTTTCCTTCTTTCTCTGTTTCTTTGAAGTACCTTCTCTCCCTCCCTTTTTCTTTCTTTACTTCATTCCTCCATCCCTTCTCTCTTCCTGCATCTTTCTTTTTCTTCTTCCCTTCATCTTTTTCTTTCCTCTCTTTCTTCCTTTCCTTCCTTTTTCTTTCTTTTCCTTTCTTCCTTCTTTTCTTTCTCCCTCCTTCCCCTCCCTCTTTTCCATCTTTCTCTATTTCTTTGACATGACTTCCCTTCTTCCTTCTTCCATTCCTCCTTTTATCTTTCTTTCTTCCTTCCTCTCCCTTCCCTTCTCTTTCCCTTCATTTTCTTTTTCCTCCCTCCCTTCCTCTTTGTCTTTCTCTTTGCTTCTTCCTTTCATTCCTTCTTTTCTCTTTCTTTTACTTTTTTCCTTCCTCCATCCCTCCCTTCACATCTTCTTTCCCTTCTTTCTTTTGTTCCCCTTTTACAAAGGAATCTAGGAAGCCTAGGAAGTTTCGATGACTTAACCAAGGTCACAGATTAGGCTTTCATGGCCAAGGTCACCTGGGCTTAAGGATTGGTGTGGCATTGCAATCTAGGTGGATTTCAGCCCTGACTGCCCATGATTTCAGGCTAACCAAGTCACCAGTTCTTGTCCTTAACCTTTGCCTCTCTTTGCAACCCCTTCCTGGCTCTATCTCCCCATCAGTGCCCGGAAACGCCCCATCCCCTACTACAGGCCCAGCCCATCCTCCTCCAGCAGCCTCAGCAGCTACTCCTCCTGGGACAGCAGCAGCAGCCGCAGTCGCAGTCGAAGTTACTCACGTAGCAGTAGTAGCAGCCGCAGCCGAAGTAGCAGTGAGAGCAGCAGCAGCGACAGTGATGGTGCCAGTGAACCTGGGAGCCACAGCAGGAGCTGGAGTCACAGCCGGAGCTATGCCTCTGAGGGCAGCTATGAGAGCACAGGCCGCTAAAGGAGGTCTCCCAGCCATGGCCTCCAGACTTTGGCCCTTCTTCTTACTGACAGAAGCCTTGTGCCCCGGGGAGACTCTAGGTCCCCCACTCACCCCAACCCCTCCCTTTACTCCAAGGAGAAGAGAAAACCACCAGCTCCACTCTCTTCCCCTTTGCAGCCAGCCATGAGCCACGCATGCCCTGCCATTCTGGACCAGAATCTAGTGGGGGAATGGGGAAAAGAAAAACCCACCCAAGGCAGAGGGAGCCCTTTGTATGATCCAAGGACCACCAGCCAATGGTTCAAATATGGGGCTTCATGGGGGCACCAGGGATGCCACTAGGCTTACAATATCCCATTCAGTTAAATCTTTTTCCATAATAAGGGCATACCCAATGGGTAGATGGACCCCACTGGGTGCCATTTGAGTCTTTTCCTCTACACTGGCACACACAGACACTCTGCCATCATTTTCACCATCCTAATATCAAGCTGCTATTTTGCAGCTCATCTTAAATCCAGGTCGATAGAAGAGAGAAAACCAAAGGGCAATATTACCCTGGGGAGTAGAAGCTTATTGGGGCACACATCCCTCCAACTTTGCTTTTCCTCACTTAATGAAGGAATGTTGAGTAGCCACACCATCCCAGTGGGTACCTCTGGTTATGGTGACTAGGGAGGATGAAGTGAGAAAGAACCAGCTGTAGCATTTTATTTAGAAATTGTTGAGCAGAAGGTGGGTGGGAGGAATGTTTGCTAGAATGGGAAGATGGAATGGGAAGGGAGACCCCCACACTGGCTCCTGACCCTGTGGAGGTTTCAAGGCCAAGAGACCTTTGGCCCAGAAGGAGGAAAGAAGGACTATCCTTGTCAGCCAGATTATCTCTTGGGAAAGGAGAAACAGCTACTTGGTTTGACTATTTCGAGTTCCAACTTGCTTCCGAGCTTGGGCAAGTACTCACCTCTCTGTGGGAATGATATCATGAAAGATGCCAACCTGAAATCACACTGGGTAGAATCTGCCTTTGGAAGGCTCCATTGAGGCAGGGAGTAATGATCTTGGCAAACAAGAGGAAGACCAGACCAAGGAGAGAGGATAGTCCCCCATTCTTTATTGTACCTAGTGTTTCCCATACAACTAACCTTCTCACCAGGCTATCTAAGCCATCAACTCTGGGGCTCCAAAGAGCCACTCAGCAGGAAACACTTGCCCAATCTCCTCTAGGCCTTTCAGCAAGGTCCCAGTACAACAGGCACCGACATTTCCATTATCAACAGGGCTTTCCAAATAGGGGAGGCAAGTGATAAAAAGCCACCTGCAAACGAGCAGCTAGATCCCAAGTGACTCATAGAACGTGTGATTCTTTTCCTGAAGCCCAAGGACAGAATCTGATTCATGTCGCCCCAGCTGGCACCTTCTTCATCTCATTCTAGACACCAATTGGAATTACCTTGAGTGTCACTGAGCTATACCAGTAGACATTGCCTGCCAGTCTGGCCTCACTCTTCCCACAACATCCTTCATTCCCAAATCCCATCCCCCAGGCTTCAAACACCCCTGAGTCATCTTGTGATACCTCTTGGGTCAAGGGTGGCATCAATACCACTATTTCTCTGCTTAGATCCATTTTCCCAGAACCCACCTCACCTCTAGGGAATTTAGCTTAGTTCAGCCTAAAATACTTGGTCCTGAAGCACAGATCATGTCCAGCTGGGGTGGGAGGGGTAGAAGTTGCCAACTCACAGCTCTGACATTCAGCTGTTGCCAGCTTTCAGTTAGGGGGAAGCCCCATCCTGGTCTAGCCTTAAACCCTGCTCCTTGATGTCACAGGCAGCCTGGTGCCAGGTGCATCTGTAAGCTGATCACCAAACCATGGACTGAAATCATATGATGGGAGGAAGAAGTTTTAAATAACATGCAGGCAGATCCGTTTTCAGGAGTGGGGGAAGGGTGAGAGTCTCACTGCTTAGGGCAACAGAGACAGGAAAATAAGGTGAGGTGGAAGGGGCTGGGATGATATTCCAGTTTCTGTTATTCCTCTGGGGGTGGGGATGATGATTGACAGAAGACATGGTGTGGAACATTTTGGCCACTCACAGCAGCTGAGAACTTTAATTATTTTGGGATTGTTGGAGTTCTCACTGCCCCTTCACCTCATTTCCCATCCATTACCCCCACCCACCCCCATACCCACATCCACACCCCACATACCCCTACCTTGGACTGGCAGGCTCTCTGGGACTCTGAGCTCTCAAAAGCCAAGTACCTGGTCCATCAAAAACCATCAGATAATCTATGGGGGAACCTATTGGTATTCATACTTTTTAGAGAAGAACCAAGTTAGTCCAACTGAAGTTTCCTCAAGATTATAAAGATTGCTAATTCTTGGGATTTTTCAATGGGGAGAAACATAGGTGGGGGAAAGCAGTGATATTGTGGGTAAAATGGCCAGGAGTCAAGGAAGACACACCACCCACCTTCTCACATACCTTGGGGGTATCTAAGAGGTCTCCCCTTACTGTTCCATCCTCACTTGCTTCTGACCCCCTGGCTTCCTCCTTCTGCTTTAACCCAAATCCCCCCCCCCCACCTCCTGCTTCCAGGGTCAGACCAGTTCTGCTCCTAGTTCAGCTTCCTGACCTCAAACTCATGACATCACCACCATAGAAAAACAAAAACAAAAAGACAAGTTGTGTCCCAGGCACCAGGAAGGACCTTGATGGGGAAGTTGGAAGGGGTGTATAGATAATGTGTATATATATATATATATCCACCAGAAGGTGGAGACCTGACTTTCTTCCTGGAGATCTACAGACAAAAGGTCATCAAGTGCCATCCAGTCTCCTCTGGGAAGGCAGTGAGCTAACTAAGGAAAACAGTCTTAGGAAGCCAACTCTCTATGAGGTCAACACTGGAATTGGTTTAGACCATTTTTCAAGGACTGGTTCAAATCGTTATTCTGTGGAAGCTACTACATGTTGGGGTTTCTTGGTCTGCTGAGATGCTGGAGAAAACCCTACTAACTTATTTATTTATTTATTCTAATTTGTTTTTGGAGGCAACTGGTCACCAAATAGCAGTATTTATTTATTTATATGGAGGGATAAGCAGGGGGGGTGGTTGGGAGGGCACTTTTAAGTTATTTTTATGTTTAATTTATTCATGTCACTGTGGAAGTCTAAGGGTTTACAAGAAGGATCTTGGGACACCTCAAGGAACTAGGTTGGGAGCCTTTGACTCTTGACCTTTCCAATGGTGTAACCAAAGTATTGGCTCCTATGAAATCTTACAATGAGAGCAGCATGGGTAAAGGCACTTTGTGGGATAGGCTGGAAGGACAAGCCTGCTGGTCTTTTCCAACCTAGCAGAAACCATTAGGCTGGGAGGCCCATCCAACCAGTCACCTGCTACCTCACTGGGAGGTACATCTGATCGAATTATTTACTGTGGTTATAATTCTGGGTGCTGTGAATGTGGAGAGGTCCCATTGCTCCCTGTGATGAGCAAGGGGGAATTTCAGAAGTTCAATGTCCTATTGAGAGATTTCTACCCTCCAGCAGCTGACTCGAAGATTCAATTTTGACTCAAGGGGGTCGGTTTCCAAAACACTTCACTTATAAGGGACCCAGAAATCATGTGACTGACAACCCTGGAGAGAAAAGAGAGTCACCCAGATGTTTGTTTTTGAGTCAGGTGACTCCAAAGACCACCTCCCACCCCCAATGCTGCCCAATAGGCTATTTAGATCTTTTGCCCCTCTTTTTCAATATTGCAATTTCCAGCCCCAGAGACATTTGCCTCTGTCAGATCAACCCATTAAATTTGGGTCTGTTTCTAAGGTCACTGTTATTCTTCTCCTAGTGATGTGACTCTGTTAAATACAAACCTGTTTAAATGATCTGGTCTTGGGTTTGAAAGAATCCTTACAGTATGGTTTATATTCCTGAGTATGTGTGGGGGCTCCTATGAGGAGCCATGTTTTTTTGTGGGAATTAGGACACTGAACTACTGTATCTTATAAATATGTGAATAATTGTGAATTGGAAAGAAGTCAATTGTCATCAAGCATGGTGGTCCCCCAGAGGACTCTGGGAAGGTCAGAAATGGTTCAAGGTCTTTGTCCAAAGACCTAAAATGTCTCAGCTAAAAATCCTCATGTCTCCCAGGAAACTACAGAGTTTTTCCTTCCCATTCTCTATCAATCTTTCTTATTTCTTCCCTCTGTCCTCTAAGTGAAACATAATCCTTATCATGTCAATAAAGAGCCTCAATTAACCAGAACCCAGTTAACTGGGAGTCTCTTTTGCCCAGAATTTCTTAGCATTCTGCTTTTAGGAAAAAGAATGAAGACCACAAAGGAACAAGTTCTATCAGAGTTGGTCTCTATGATAATAAAAACCGATATATCCTAAGGTTCTGGCACATTCAACTCAATATCCTGCCCTTTCTGAATCTCCACCCTGTCTGAGACAATGTAGAATTGACCAAAGATGATAGGATTAGAACTAAAATGGATGGTAGTGACCTTCTAGCCCAAAGTCTTAATTTTACATATGAGGAAACCAAGGCACAGAGTCACCATTTGTAGATCTAAAGTCCCACAACAAGTAGGAGAAATCGTGCTTACACACAGATCTCCCAGATTCAATGTCAATATGCCATGCCATTAAGGACAATGACTGAAGTGTTTCTAATGCATTAACATTTAATTGATTATATTAGATCAGAAAAGACTGAGATTAACATTGATGACAAGATCTCTCTGATACAGTCTAGAATAACTTTCTCTTACAGAAGAAGAGATTGAGACATAGAGCAGAAGGGACTTACACTATGATTTGTACAATTTAGAAGCATTTTTAGCAAGGCTCAAAACTGAAAATTGGTGTTACCTCATCCTAACTTAACAGAAAAAATGAGCCAAGCAGTATCCCTCCCATTGGGTATAGAGTCAGGAAGGATGGTCTGGGTTCAAATTCCTAGAAGCTTCCTAGCTGTGTGACCCAGAGAAGTCTTTTAAGTTCCGTTTGCCTTACTTTTCTCAGCTGTAAAATAGAGATAATTATAGTTTTTACTTCCCAGGATTGTTGTGAGACTCAAATGATCTATTGGGAAAATGTATCTGGGTAGAATGTAAGCACCTTGAGGGTGTGAGTATCCCAGTCATTTTGGGGTTTGACTCTATTACTCTAGATTGGGACCTAAAGTGCTAATCCAAAAATTCCCAAGTTTCAGAAACCCAAGGGAATTTAAAGATGTGAGATTCGTGGTCAAATCTTTTTTTAAATGCATTGTATTTTGGATGTTAATTCTCTTCCCCCCCAAAAAAAACCTTTTGCCTCTGAAGTTAGTGGGTGGGGCAGTGCCTAGAGTGAGTGGAGACAGAAGGATCTGAATTCAGATTCTGAGTCAGTCATTTGCTTGCTGCATGACCCCAGGCAAGTCACTTTACTCTGAGTAGTAATCTATTTTCTCCTGCACAAAAATGATAAGATCAGATCTCATTACCTCCAGAGTCCACTGGTCAGTCCAATATCCTTCTCAGCCTTTTACTTCTCCCATTCTTGAACAGAGGGAAATTTCTGTCCCATTTCTCTGAGTTTATTAATCTCTCACCATTCAATAGGAGTTATTTACATGTATGTATCAGTATGTATTCATATATTTATGGAGAGAGAGAAAGAGAGAGAGAGAGAGAGAGAGAGAGAGAGAGAGATTTTGGTCCTTCATTCTCGAAGAAGACCATGATATCAGGAAGGTGATGCCATGACAAGCACATGAATTGGGTTTGAGTGAGGAGGTCTGGGCTAAGTCACCAGTCTCACTTTCTCCTCCAGAGTCATCTAGGTCCAGTGGCCAGATATGAATCAGGACAACTGGAGATGGCCCTGGATGTGACGCAGTTGGGGTTAAGTGACTTACCCAAGGTCACACAGTTAATGAGAATCAAGTGTCTGAGGCTGGATTCAAATTCAGTTCCTCCTGACTCCAAGGCCAATGCTCTATTTTGCACACACAATGTGCATGTGTACATTTACATGTACATGCACGTGTGTGTACACATGCGTGTACACACACGTGCATCTTTGTGCATGCCAAAATCTCCACAATATTCAAATCAACTGATTGGAAAGCAGCAGTGGTTAAAATAAGGCTCTGAATGAAAGTTAAAAGATCTGGGTTCTCATCCTATTTTTTTTTTTTTAGGTTTTTGCAAGGCAAATGGGATGAAGTGGCTTGCCCAAGGCCACACAGCTAGGTAATTATTAAGTGTCTAAGACCAGATTTGAACCCAGGTACTCCTGACTCCAAAGCCTGTGCATATATTTACTTATTTAAATATTTCTAGTTTGGACTATAGTATGACCACTGTTCATCTAGATTATCTCTAAGGCCAAATCCATTCAAAATGAATTTACTTAGCTCCTACTAATTGATCAACACTTATTAAACACCTACTGTATGCTAGATGCTATGCTGATTGCTAAGAACACAAAAAGGCATTGTGACCTTTGTTGGGGATACCCATCGGTAGGTACTGCATCAGCCATTGAGAATACGGAGAAAAGATGGGGTAGGGGGAATATCTGCCTTCAGAAGAATTGTTTGCAGTCTTATCTGACTCTCCATGACCTCATTTGGAGTTTTCTTGGCAAAGATGCTGTAGTGGTTTGTCATCTCCTTCTCCAGCTGATTTTACAGATGAAGAAACTGAGGCAAAAAGGGTAAAAGGGCTTGTCTAGGATCACACAGCAAGTAAGTGTCTGAGGCTGGATTTGAACTCTGTAAGATGAGACTTCTTGACTTCAGCTCCAGAACTCCAAGCACTATGGCATTAGCCAGTGGCCCCAATATAAATGATTGAGTAAATTCAAGAACCTTTAAGGAGGGAAGAGTTCTAACAACTAGATGCATCCTACAAGGCTTCCCCTGCAAAATGCTCTATCTGAGGCACCAGGTCCAGCCCTCTTTGTACTAAACTACAGAAACCTCAACCAATCATCAAGCACTTATGAAGTATCTGCTATACAGAAGGCTCTGGGCTGAACATGTGGGATACAGTGCCAGGAGTTAGAGCCTGCCCTCAAGGTGCTTACATTCTACCAGATGCATTTTCCCAATAGATCTTGTGGGGGTTATAAGGGGCTCTTACTGGAAGATTCTTCCCAGTTCTAAAATTTGAAGAGAGACAGAGACAGAAACAGAGACATAGAGACAGTGAAAGAGAGAAGGAATGAAGGAAGGGAAGGGAAAGAAAAGGAGAGAGACAGATAGAGAGAGAGAGGAGGAATGAAGGAAGAGAGGGAAAAGGAGAGATAGACAGAGATAAAGAGAAGGGATGGATGAAGGGGGCAGAGAAAGGGAGACAGAGAGTTACAGAGAGAGGGACAGAGACAGAGTGAGTCAGTGAGAGACAGAGAGGAGGGATGAGGAAGGGAGGAGGGAGAAAAGGAGAGGGAGAGACAGAAAAGGAATGAGGAAGGGAGAAGAGAGAAAAGGAGAGAGACAGAGAGAGAAGAGAAAGAGAGAGAGAGAGAGAGAGAGAGAGAGAGAGAGAGAGAGAGAGAGAAAGAGAGAGAGAGAAAGTATGAGGAAGGGAGGAGGGAGAAAAGAAGAGATAGATCCAGAAACAGAGAAAAGGGATGTATGAAAGGAGAACAGAGAAAGGGGAAAAAGAGACAGAGACAGAGAGAGGGGGATGAGGAAGAGAAGTGGGAGGGAGAGATAGAGACAAAGAGAGATAGAGAAAGAGAAAGAAGCAGTTGAAAAACCTAATGAAGTGAATAGAAAACAGGATTTGAAGCTCAGAAAGACCTAGGTTCGAATTTTGACACATAACTGTCTATGAGATCTGATTTTGAGTTCTCAGGGTCTCCCAGTCCTGTAAATTAAAGCCTTGATTTACAAAGGAGATGTGAATCATGGGGAAGAGAAAGTCCATGCTGGGAGTTCCCTATAACTGCTGAAATCACAGGTTTGAACCCCACTCCCAAAATATATAATGGGAAAAAATATATCTAAAGTCAAAAGAAATTCTTGCTATCTTTCTTATTCCCTACATGTCACTTTCCAGTCCTCTTTGATATCCTCTTCTGCACACATATCCACATACCCATGAATGGCTGTATACACACAACTTTCTCAGAGAAATAAACATTCACTTATTTGCATACATATTCACATTTGTGTGCACATGAATGTGTGTGTCTGCACACATACATGCCACACACACATTGACATATTCATATAAGTACACATCTCCACATGTGATTTGGGTTTGCATGTCTATCTGCATGTGTGCGTATATGCTTACATAAATTTCACACAAGCCACATTGGTTTTGATTATTTCCATACTTAGAATAAGGACTTTTCACACACACACACACACACACACACACACACACACACACCTTTGTTTAGCCCGGGTTCTGAAACATATTAAGCTTGTTTACTAAAAGATCCATCACCTCCATGACCAACTGAATAGGGTCCTTTATGCCTCAGTAATACTGCCTACATTCAATGAATTCATAGGGTATCATTAAAATTGCCCCAATTTAAAATAATCAACCTTTTTTGAAACAGAACTGGGTCATATGACCATAAAAACCTTGTTTGAAAATCATAGTTTCAAAGATTCAAAATTGACTTGGACCTCATGGATCATTAAGTTCAATCCCTTCATTTTACAGAAAAGCAAACTGAGACCCAGAGAGGTCCCAGTAGGGGAAGTGAATAAATATTTCTTTTTTTCTTTGATTTTTTTTGCAAGGCAATGTGGTTAAATGACTTGCTCAAGATCACATAACTAGGTAATTATTAAGTCTCATGTCAGATTTGAACTCAGATCCTCCTGACTCCAGGACTGGTGCTGTATCCACTAAGCTACTTAGCTGCTTCAGGGATAAATATTTCTATAGCACTTACTATGTGCCTGTAGCATTTTTAAACCCTTTATAAATACTACTTCATTTGATCCCCACAACAACTCTTCAAAGTAGATACTGTTATTATCCCTATTTTCCTGAATAGGCAACTAAGGCAGTTTATGGTTTACAAAGGGCTAACAAATTTAGAGCTATAAAGGACCTCAGAGGCCATTAAGGCCAGTCCTCTTATTTTACAGATAGGGAAACTGAATCTAAGAGAGGTCATAGTATGAGAAAATAACAGATTTAGAACTGAGACAGAAGTGATTTGGCTCACAACTACTAAGTATCTGTGACTGGTTTTGAACCCAGGTCTTCTTGACTCCAAATCCATTATTCTACCCACTATACCACTTTGCTATTCCCAGACTTAAAGATGGACAGGATCCCAGAGGCCATCTAGTTCAATCCCCTCACTTCATAGATGAGAAACTCGAGCCCAGAGAGGTTAGGTGATTTGTCTTCAATCACATGGTAATCATTCATTTGACTTTTATGTTATACTAAGCTTCAGTCCATCCATTAAAATACGCCTTGGCTATACTTTGCAAACACCATGAAGCCTGGTGTGCAATAGGTCATCATTTACTCCTTAATAATTTATTTTCTATTTATTGAATGATATGGAAAAAAAGATTGACAATGTCTCCTGCCATTGGTTCTCTTCGACAAGCCCAAGGCTGCAGGATCGACCATCAACAGGCATCATTACATAGTTAGCAGGAGCCCAAAGCATACCACAAATTGGAACAGGCAGAAATGGAGGCTTCAGACAGAGAAATTAAGTTCCAGTAGAACTAAAACACTGGTTATCTCCCAGAAAACCTCATTTAGATGGAAATTAATCGCCGAGCACAATTCCTGTGCAGGCACCAACTTCTATTAAAAAAGTCACAACTCCCTGAAAAAAATGCTTTCTTAGGTTACTAGAAGCCGTGTATGACTCCCATCATAAGAGGAGGCAGAAGGCTTCTAGAGCCCTTCATTTTCTCACCTCTGAATTTAAAGATCACTAGCTCAACTCCTTCATTTTTCAGAGATAGAAACTCAGACCCAGAAAATAAGTGATTTCCCCAAGGTCACAGAAATAACAATTAGAAGATTAAATTAAATTAGTAGGATTCCACAATAAAAGCAGGTTCCTCTATGTCACATCATCTCTCAAATTTTTTTTTCCATCTCTGACATTCCATGGTTCCATGTCCCAATTTTCTTCTTCCTTTGATCTCACTTCCTTTGATCTCAGTTTCCTCATCTATAAAGTGAAATGGCTAGAATGAATGACTTCTGAGGGGCAGTTAGGTGGTACAATGGATAGAGCGCTGTCCCTGGCGACAGTAGGACCTGAGTTCAAGTTTGACCTCAGACACTATATGCTTACTTAACTGTGTGACCCTGAGCAAGTCACTTAAACCCATTGCCTTGCAAAGAAAACCAAAAAATAAAAATGAAAATGAAAAATGCCATCTATTATGTCTCAATTTAAAATCTCTTAGATTCAGTTTCCCTATCTGTAAAATAAGAGAGTTGGATTTATTGGCCTCTGAGGTCCTTTACAGCTCTAGAACTATGATCCCTTTTGTAAATCATAAAGAAACACACTGATATTTCTGAGTTTTAATAGAAATAAAAGCAGTCATGTCCTTGTGTATAGTAATAAATATTTGTTGACTGAGTGATGAACAGAAATCATAGAGTCTACTCTCTCCTTCATTTTCCGGCACTACAAATTTATTCACTTACCTAAAGTTGATGACGAGGAAATACTAGAAAGAAAACTTGTGCTTTTTTATGTTAACTTGTTATCAACCAAAGAAAAATGCCCATCCTATGTAACTGAAAAGTATGTTATGTTTTTCTAACATCTCCGGGAAAATATTTTTATTTTGTGCCTCTCCTTGAGCTGATAGAGATTATCTCACATACTCTCTATCTAATCCCCTTATCATGTACCCTAACATCTCCCATACATGATTTCAAAGCTATCATGCCCCAGAGTGGACCACAACCATCTGGCCCTCTAAAGCACACCAAGAATGTGGAGATAACAATGTTGCCCAAACAATGAGCAAACTAGCCTTGACATTTCTGACGTGATCCCCTAAACCACACTTGTACAGAAGGAATCCTTTCCTAAGTCCTCCCCAATCTCTTTCCACTCAACCCCTTACTTGTCTTTCCCTTGAAAAGTTCTGTTTACTCTTCCACAAGTTGTTAATTCTTGGAACTCAGTCAATTCAGAAAAGTATAATAAACTTATTTATCATCCATAACTTTGGACGCCTTGTGAATTCTTTGATTTGCTCAACCCAAAACCAAATTTCAGCAAAGGCATGTAAGTCAACAGAGTCTAGCCTAGAACTCAATTTCCTTCAAAGGCAAAAAACATTGCTTTTCTCAGACATATCTTATTTCCCTTATACATCACCCTCCTGTGATATCATCTTCCCACTACTGGCCAAAAAAATTGGGGGGGGGGGGAGAGACAGACAGACAGAGACAGAGAGAGACAGAGAGAAAGAGACAGAGAGACAGACAAACAGAGAGACAGAGACAGAGAGAGAGGGAGGGAGAGAGAGAGAGAGAGAGAGAGAGAGAGAGAGAGAGAGAGAGAGAGCGAGCTATTCCCCTGGAGAGTTTTTAGATGAGTGGGTTGGGATTGCCCTCTCCCTACAACAGTTCCCTCCCATGACCCTAAGGAAAACAATAGCTGTTTTCCCCATAGAGGAGCCTCTGCCCTCACTCAGAGTAGGATAGAGAGCTTTGGAGTTTGGCAGTTCTTAAGCATTTCTTAGTTCATCCAACCTGGGAGACTCTATTCCCTTATCAATCCAAACCCTCAAGTCCTGTCCAAGAACCAAATTTCCTCTTATCTGAGACCAGTCTCCATCAAAATCCAACTCCAAAGAGACCCAGTTTGAGGATGAAGTAAGACATTAGAGAAAAAGGAAAGTGGGCCTCCTGAATGACTTCTCTCCATGTTTTTTCCCTTTCTCTTGAGTTCTTTCACTGAGGGTTGTTGAAGCTGTTGGGCTTGTTTTATTTCCTTATAAAGCTACCTGTGATCTCCACTGTTAGGCATTCTATCCTTTAGTCTCGCTGAGTTATTTGATTTGATGGTCTATATAAAACAAACTTTTTTAAGGCTAGGTTATAAATAAAAAGTTTACCATGTTGAGTTTTCATGAAGGGTTTGTTGTCTTCCCTTGGAATTGGGGCTTTTAGAAGGGAAAGAGCCATTAAGGGAAGGCATTTATAACCCTGGAGCCTCAGAGAATTTCTCAAAAGCAAAGAAAAGCCCCACTATCCTTTGCCCTGATCAGACCACACCTGAAATAGAATGTACACTTCTGGGCACCATTTTTTAGGAAGAACACTGATGAGCTAGAGAATGTTCAAGGAGGGTGGCCATGTTGGTGAAGGGACCCCGAGGCAAAGCCAGGAACAGTGGGTAGAAATTGCAAAAGAAAGAAAGGAAACAAGCATTTATGAAAAGCCTACTATGTACCAGCTAACTTAGTTTTTATGGACTAAGCATTCCTTCATTTGATCCTCACAACAAACCTGCAATGCAGGCACTGTCATCATTCCCATTTTACAGTTGAGGAAACTGAAGTAGACAGAGGTTAAGTGACTTGCTCAAGGGCTTACAGCTAGTAAAGGAGAGGAAAAGAAATAAGCATTTATACACCACTGATCATTGTTAGGCATTACGGTAACTACTTTATCAATATCTCATTTGATAGTAAGGGTCCAAGGTTAAATTTGAACTCAGGTCTTCCTGAATCCAAGCCCAGTACTCTAGCCATTGTACCTCTTCTTAGCCACAAAGTGGAAAATTTAGGCTTAATAGAAGATTGGAGGGGTGGAGCTTGTGGCGGGAGGGGATATCTTTCCCAATATTAGAACTATATCAAAGTGGAATAGAATATGTTTTGAGGTAGTGAGTTTTCCCTCATCATCTTCAAACTGTATTGGGTGATGCTTTACTGGATATGTTGTATTGAACTAGGTGGCCCCTGAGGTCCCTTTCACCCCTGAAATGCTTGGATTCTCTGATTCTAGAACACTGCATCTGAACTTCTGTTCTGAATGGTTCATAGAACTAGTGAGGAGAGCCTAGAATGGTGAAAAGTCTTGGGTTCTTACCATATAAGAAACAGTTGGGTGGTGCAGTGGATAGAGCAGTGGTCCTTGTGTGGCCCCTGAGGTCCCTTTCACCTCTGAAATGCTTGGATTCTCTGATTCTAGAACAGTACATCTGACCTTCTGTCCTGAATGGTTCATAGAACCACTCAGTGAAGAGAGCCTAGAATGGTGAAAGGTCTTGGGTTCTTACCATATGAGTGACAGTTGGGTGGTACAGTGGATAGAGCAGAGGACCTAAGTGATTCTCACAACAAACCTGAGTTAGGTTTATTATTATTATAATATACATTTTAATGTTTGTCCCTCATTCTCAAAAGAAGATCATGATATCATGACAAGCTCATAAAGTAGACTTGATGGGGGCTGTGCTAAGTCACCTGCCTCACTTTCTCCTTCAGAGCCATCTAGGGCAGATAGGAATCAGGACAACTGGAGATGGCCCTGGGTTCAGGACAAACAGATTGAAGTGACTTGCCCAAGGTCACATAGCTAGTAAGTGTCAGAGGCTCGCTTTGAATTCCCATTTTCCTGATTTCAAGGCCAGTGCTCTCTCCACGGTGCCATCTAGCTGCCTTAGTCATATCAGTTTGACGGATGAGGGATGACCCTTTTGAACTCAAGGCCTCTAGACTCCAAATCGAGTCTCTATCTACTTTATCAGCTCGTTACCCATTGTGACTGTGTGAGCCCAGGAAAGTTTCCTAGTCAACTCTGTTGGACCGTAAGTTTCAGAGGGAGTACCACTGGAGGAGGAACGACCCCCTCAAGAAGCATTTATTAACCACCTACTATCAAATGAGGTAACCTATATAAACTTCTTTGTCAGTCTCAAAGCAATATGTAAATTCTAGCTATTATGATATTGTCTTACAAGCAAGACTGGAACCCAGGACTTTCTGATTACCAAGTCGGCACACTTCCCAAGCCTCTCACACGTGGGTCTCACTTACAGCCAAGCCTTTGGCATTTATTGTTTCAATAAGTCCTTATGGCAAACCTGCCAGGTATGTCCTACAGGTATCATTGTCCCCATTTTCCAGATGAGTAGCTAGAGACTCATAGAGGTGAAGATACAAAATGTATACAGCGCAAATTACAGTCGCTGATCTTTCTTGACAGGGAGTGTCACGTTTGTAAAATATCTCCTTGGGATAATGTTTTGAGATTTTGAGGGAAAAAACTAAAAATAAGAACCAATCTGGTAGTTCTTTGTGTCCCCGCCAAGAGCAATGACAGGGGAAATATTTGGGGAAGGATAGTAGGAAGAACCCTAGATTTGAAGTCTCTAGATCCATCATGCACTCACTGAGTAAGCCTTGGACCAGTCATTTCCATCTCTGGGGGAGTTTTTACCATCAAAGAGTCAACTGACCAACCCACAAGCATGACTACATTGCAGATACTGGATGAGGTCTTGGAAATACAAATACAAAAAAAGATGAAAATCACTTTTTGGAATTTTAAATAAGCCTCATTTAATTCTCAGCATGACTCCCTGAGAAAGGCAAGGGAAGAATCATTATCTCCTTTTTATCCAAGGAACTTTTTGGAGGGGGCAGGCCTGTATACTCTTATCAAAGACTGTCAGCTTAATATCAGCTTAGCATTCATACAGTTCCCTGAAGTTTGTAAACAACCTTGTTGAGGACCTGTGATTTCCATGGTGTGAGAGTTCCCAGTGTGGAAATCACCTTCTCTGGTTTTGATCGACAACTCCTCAATAATTTACAGTTTTATAGAAAAGACAATGGCACTTAAAGAAGTGTCACAGAGTGGGTACCTATAAGATAGCAACTTAAATTGGCTACTTCTGTCTGCTCTACTTCTAATCTGGTATTATACTCATTTTACAGATTGGAAAACCGAGGGCCAAAAAGATCCTAGAAATATCTAATTACAATTGGAAAGTCCCTTAGAGATCATGGAATCCAATCCTTTCATTTTGTTGCTGTTGAGTCATTTCAGTTACATCTGACTGTGAACTCACTTGGGGTTTTCTTGGCAAAGATACTGGAGTGGTTTTCCATTTCCTTCTCCAGCTCATTTGACAGATGAGGAAACTAAGGGAAGCAGGGTGAAATGATTTGGCCAGGATCACACAGGTAGGAAGTGTCTGAGGTGAGATTTGACTCCAGGCTGGTTCAAGGTTCTATCCACTGAGCCATTGCATTGCCCTTCATTTAAGAGACAGGAAACAGAAGTCCAGGGGGTCACCCAAAGAACAGATGGCAGGACTGGGGTCTCCCAGTTCCTTTAAACCTAAAGTCAGCATTTTTTTCCTAACATGTCACTCCCAGGTTTAGCCCAGGACAGAGGGACAGGGCAGCTCCCAGAAAGCCCAGGGAGGAGAAAAGGCTGGGGAAGCTGGGATTTCTTGACTACAATCCAGACCTCCTCCCTTAACCCTTCCCATTGAATTGCTCCAAGCATACCAGTTCCCAGTGATTGTTTCCCATTGTACCTCTCACTTTAAAATCCCGGGAAAATGATGAGTGAGACTTTGACATAGAAATTATGGGGAACTCCCTTTCTTTCCCTGCCCATCCTCTGTACACACACACACACACACACACACACACACACACACACACACACTCCAGTGGACACACATGCTCACAATAGGCATATATACCATACATATACCTCATCACACTCATTCATACACATCCAGATTCACACACACTCTTACACTCAATCATACATCCACACACACACTCCAGTGGACATACATGCTCACAATAGACATATAGAGCCCACACAAATGCACTCGCACACACTCATTCACACATTCATACCTATATAGACTCTCACACATGCTACATGTACCCATACTCATACAATACACACACTCATACACCCACATGCACTCCAATGGACATATATACTATACCCACACATACTCACATACACTCATTCACACACATGTGTAATCAAATACATACCACATGTACACACTTATACAATATACACACACACACACACACTCCAGAGGGCGCAGAAGTTCACAATAGACACATATATACACTCACACAAATATACTCATAACATATTCATTCACATTCATTCATATACACATATACACACATACACACACACACACACACCAGTGGGCACACATGCTCACAATAGACATATATGCCACACACATATGCATTCACACAAGCTCATTCACACATTCATACCCATACAGACTCTCAGACATGCTACATGTACCCACACTCTTACACAATACACACTCATTCACACATAGACACACACTCAAGTTGACCCAAATGCTCACAATGGACATATATACCACACACACACACACACACACACACATACATACACACACACAAACTTGCATACACTCATTCACACACATACACAAACACATACCATGTGTATACACCTTTACAGAATATATACTCATTTAAACACATACACACTCCAGTGAACCCACGTGCTCACAATGGACATATATATTTCACACACACACACACACATACTCACATATACTCATTCACACACATACACAATCAAACACACACCACATGTCCACACCCTTACACAATACACACCCTCCTTCACACACAGGCACTCCAGTGGACATACAGGCTCACAATAGACATGTATACCCCACAATACACTCATTCACACACATGTGCAATCATACACACTCTTATACAATACACACACTGCATCTTTCATTAGCTCCGCTGCCTGGTGACCGAAATAAATTAACAACATTTCATGGCAAGTGCCTCCTCGCAGAGCTAGAAATAGAACAAATTCCCCCTGGAATGATATTAATACTGAGCAAGTTCTCTGGGATTAATGTCATTAGCTTGAACAAACACTGGAGGAATTAAGTCATGAAGTATTTGGGGTCCAAATGGCCCCTCCTGCTTCTCTCCAGAAATCGGCAATGAAATGCCCATAGGACCACCTGAATTTTGATCCTGCTTCAAATACTTACTGGCTGTGTGACCCTTTGGGTCTCAGTTATCTTTTCTTCCAAAATGAGAGTTGGATTCAATGGCCTTGACGATCCCTTCCAGTTTAAAGCTGTGGGGCAGTGCATAGAGCTAGGGGTCTAGAGTCAGAAAGATTTGAGTTCAAATATTTACTAGCTGTGTCCCCAAAGGCAACTCACTTAACCTCTGCTTGCCTCAGTTTCCTCAGGTTTTAAATAGAGATAACAATAACATCAACCTCCCAGCATTGTTACAAGGTTCGAATGAGATAACACTTGTAAAGGGTTTAACATGTTGCCTAAAGAATATTTATTTCATTCTTTAATTTTTATTATGATCTAACCAACTTTCTGTCGATAGGATCCTCATGGTAAATGGTACAGCTAATCATTGCTATGTATAGAGTACTTTAGATAAATTACCTTTTCTGATCTTTAAAAAGACTCTGTGAGGTGAGACACTTCCATTTTGAAAATGAGGAAACTGAGCGTCAAAAGGTAACGTCATTCACTCAAAGTCAAGTTGTGTTGAGGGTCAAAGGCAGAATTAGAACCAGCTTTTCCCAAATTCCAGGAAAATTTCTCCTTTCTGACTCTCAATGCTCTGGAGACTTCAATGAACTATTCCCAAACCCAAATCACTCTTCCCTGGACTCTGACTTGTGGTGTTTTCTTCAAGCTCTCTAATGAGAGGAGCCCACAATCGTATCTCTGCCTGTTATCTACCTTTTCTGCTTAGTTCTGCATTCTGGGCTCAAATAGAATAAAGTTAAACTGTGTTGCATATGATAAACCTTTAAATGTCTGAACATAGCTCATATTCTCCTCCTCCAAGCAAACATCTCCACTTCCCTCATCATTGAGAAGAAATTAGATCTATCATTGAGAAGGGCATTGAATCCTTTACTGTCCTTCTCAATAATGTATATAATTTAGGCTAAATATACAAAGTCATTGACCTCACATAGGAAAACACTGAAAAGAGATGAAATTCAAGTAATATAAAACTGCCCCGATGTATCCCCTTCCCTTTTCTTAAGTTACAAACCATGGTAATCTCTAGCTCTCTTGTCAACTAGTGATTAGTTGGAGAGAAATGGAGGAGACTTGATGAATTGGATAAAGGTATAGATAGCATGTTCCCAGACAAAGATTAGGGGCAGGGATGGCTAACAGCCTGAGTAAACATTAGAATCTAAAAAAATATCTTGACAAGCTAGAGAAATAGACTAAATCTAGTGAAAATAAAATTTAGCAAATGTAAAATTTTACACCTGGGTAGGAGGAAAAAATCAATTTCCCAAGTACAAGGTGGCAGCAACATGATTACATAATAGTTTGTCTAGACAAGATCTGAAGGCATTAGTGGTATGATGTGGTAAGCCAATTAGCCAATGTGCTCTTCATCATATTAAGAGAATCATGATGGGCCAGCTAGGTGACCCAGTGGAAAAAGCACCAGCCCTGGAGTCAGAAGGCCTTCTCAGACATTAGTAATTACCTAACTGTGTGACCTTGGGCAAGTCAATTAACCCCATTACCTTGCAACCCCTCCCCCCCCAAAAAAAGATAAACATGAATTATCAGAGAAAGGTGATAGTCTCTTTGTTACAGTGCCCCATTCTGTGTCTAATTCTGTAAACCACCATTTAGGAAGGATGTTGCTAAGCCATAGAGTATCCAAAGGAGGATAATCAGAATGATTAAGGGTCTTGAGTTCTTGAGATATGAATATCAATTGGAAGAATTGGTTATGTCAGGCAGAAAGAAGAGAAAACAAGGGACATTAAAAGTTCCCTTAAGAATGAGAAGGGCTGTCACATGGACAAGGGATTATACTTGTTTTGTTTGGCCCCAGAAGGCAGAATTAAAAACAATTCATGAAAACTGCTAAGAGGCACCTTCACCATCAATAAAACAATCAAAACTGAATCCTGTCAATGTTATGATCAGTCTTGACCCCAAAGATGAAATGTAGGAAGGCATCTTCTTCTCATCCCTAACTTCTTTGCAGAGGTGAGGCCTCTGCATGTAGAATGTTGCATATGGATAGTTTTTCAATAGGTAGCTTCTTTTATTTAGTTTCCTCCCTCTCTCTTTTTTATTCTTCACTAAAGGATGGCTCTATGTGGGTAGCTAGGTGACCCTGTGAATAGAGCACTGGTCTTAAAATCCAGATCTTCAGACAACTCTATCTGTGTGACTCTGGACAATTCATTTAATCCTATTTGCCTCAATTTGTTTCAATTGAGTTTCAATTGTCAAATGAACTGGATGGAGAAGGCAATGACAAATCACTCCAGTAATTTTGTCAAGAAAGCCCCCAAAATGGAGTCACAACAACAACTTTATGAGGAAGAAGGGGACATATATTCAAAAATATTGGTCATGAAAAACAAAGCATATCAATAAAAAATAAAAACAAAGACAAAAGTGATGCTCCAAAATTTCTGAGAATCAATGCTACTACACCTAGGTGATTAAAGCTTTTGGCATCAACAATTCTTCAATTGCAGTACAGTTTATTACAAGTAGGTGGCCCAATGGCTAGAGCACTGGGCTTGGAATCAGGAAGACTATGAGTTCAAATGCAGCCTTAGACACTTAGAAGCTGTGTGAGCCTGGACAAGTCACTTCACCCTGTTTGCCTCATCTGTAAAATGAACTAGAGAGGGAAATGGCAAACCATTTCAGTATCTCTGCCAAGAAAAACTCAGATGGGGTCACGAAAAGTTGAACATGACTAAACAACAACAAAATTATCTTTTGAATTCTCAGAGATATTTTATCATTTCTTTTTTTATAGAAGGATTTGTCATATGCTATTTTATGAAGGATAGAGGGTTTCTGGTAGAATCTAGGATATTTGATTATGCCTTTCTAGAGCTTAGAATCATAAATTTAGAGCTGAAAAGGACCTAAGGGGTCAAGTCCAACCCTAGAATTTTACAGAAGATGAAATAGAGGCAAACATAGGTTAGGACTTGCTCAGGGGTAAAACGGCGATTTTACCTAGGCAAGTCATTTAACCTCCATCTGACTCCAAGTCCGATGTTCCATCCCTCATAAGATATTTCTCAGATAATCTAATAAATGCTAAAGTTTTCCAAACTGTTAACATGTTGGACAATTTCTACCTTTTCTTTTCAAAGTCTTCACTGACCAGCTAGTTCAGAGTCTTTACAGATGAACTTTCTACTCTTCCCAAAGGACAAACTGTGCTTACCCTTTTGACCCAGCAGTATCACTACTAGACCTATATCCCAAACAAAGGGGGGGATGGACCTATTTTTACAAAAATATTGATAGCAACTCTTTTTGTGTTGGTAGAGAATTGGAAATCAGGGAGATGTCCATTAATTGGGGAATAACTGAACAAGCTGTGGTATATGATTATGAATATTACTGTGATATGAGAAGTAATGAGCAAGAAGATTTCAGAAAAACCTGGAAAGACTTACATGAACTGATGCAAAGTGAAGTGAGCAGGACCAAGAAAACATCGTACTTAATAACAACAATATTATATAATTATCAACTGTGAATGACTTAGCTACAAAATGGTCTAAAATGATTCCAAAGGTCTCAATGAAAAATGCCATCCACATCCAGAAAAAAGCTGATGGAATCCGAATGCAGATCAAAGCATACTATTTTCCCCCTTTTTTCATGTTTTTTTTTCCTTTTAATCTGTTTCTTCTTTCACAACATGATTAACAAGGAAATATGTTTTACATGATTATCCATATATATAACTTGTATTAAGAGGGAAAAATCTGAATTTTTTAAAATGAATTTTAAATTTTTTAATGAATGTTAAAAATTATCTTTACATATCATTGGGAAAAAATAAAATACTATATTTTTAATGAACTTTCTATATTTAGTTCATAGTAGCAATAGCCTGATCTTCTATCAGTTTTAGGAACACCTTTGACTGGGTTCTGTTGAACTCAAATGATTTCTTTGATGCTTCTTTCTTGTTTGAATTGATGTGGGTGTTACCCTTAGAGGGCCTTTTGATTCTTAGCTATTTCAAAGGTTCCATCTGAAAAGAGAATACTAGGTTCATAGAACCATAGCTTTAAACATGTGGACACCATAGAGGCCATCCAGTTGAACTCCCTTCCTACATATATGAAAACAGAGATTAAGAAATGTCAATTAACCTCCCAAAGCCACAAAGGACAATGCAGTAAGAGGCAGAGTTAGAATCTAAACCCCAATTCAACACCCCTTCCTATACCATGCTCCCTTAAATATATTATTATCAAAAATGTAATTTTAACTCAGATCTGATTCTCAATTCAGTGTTCCTTCTGCTATGCATCATAAGTTACTTTAATAGTTACAGTGACCTATATCCATAGTAAGACATTATTATTGTTACCTCGTATTCATACAATAAATATTTATTGATTGAATGAGGGAGAATTTATTGAGGAAATATTTCTATGCAGTTTTAAATTATTGATCATGCAGTCTAAGAATTTTTGTCAATCCTCTTCCTCCTTTCAGACAAGGAAGCATTGATCTTTCTGTAGCCACCATTGGGGTGGCAAGCTACAAATAAACATATTTTTACTTATAGACTTTCCAAATCCTTAGGAATCTGTTTTGCTGTTCCAAAAGTGAACTTTGACTACTATTTCATGGGTGTTAAATTAACCTAAAATGTTTGTCTTGCTTGACCTTTGACTTCAGGATACCTTTCAGGGTAAGTTGTTTGAAATTACAAAGTCACAATTCTTTCCTGGATAACTCTGTGAACAAGGTGACTTGCTGACAGAAGACTGAAATGTTCCATGTTGCTATTGTTCAGTCATTTCAGTCATGTCTGACTTTGTGATTTCATTTGGGATTTTCTTGGCAAAGATTTGGGACATTTCCTTCTTCAGTTCACTTTACAGATGAGAGAACTGAGGCAAACAGGATGAAGCAACTAGTTCAGGGTCACACAGTAAGTGTCTAAGGTTGGATTTGGACCCATATCTTGCTGATCTAAGGCATAATGGCCTATACACTGTGCCATCTGACTGCTCTGAGATATTCATAGCGCTCACCTTTGTCTACTGGTTCTGTGACCTCCCAATTCAGCTTCAATCTTCAGCCTCTATTTGTCCTTAGCGTATTTAGAGAATCTTATACTTACTAAGTCTAAATGACATTTTGACATTGTCAAAGCAGGTATCAGGTAGAATATCACTCCCATTGGCAATCTATAAGCCCTCACAGCACAGATGATGTTGAGTTTTGAGGGACTCATTATCATTATTATTATTATTACTCTTCCAACTCAGAGATTGGATCGAAAATTCTTGATTCCCTAATGGTCTGTGTACAGAGTTCAAGTAATTCATTAATTTATTCCCAATATTTTAATAACTCCATTTCAGTATAATTGGTTTTCTTTTTTATCTTCTGTATTTTATTTTGTGAACTTCAAAAAATTATTCTGAGAAGGAATCCAGAGGCTTTACAAAACTGCCAAAGGAGTTTGTGAGACAAAGTGTTAAGAACCCCCTGTTGCTGGGAGCAATAGCTATTGGGGCTCACAGTGGGTAAGGGCAAATCCCCCAACTTTATATCCAGCCATGTGATTGTATCCTATGTTCATTTATAGAAAAACAAGGCTATGTTGTGTTGCATTCCACCTCCACCTTGGATTCCCAAGGAAAGCTATTGCTTAGAGAGTTTAAAATCTTGAAAGGTAGGATTTTGCCCAGCAAGGAGAAAGTTTGAAAAAAATGTTATCTTGTGTGCTAACATGGGTCAGGAAGGGATGTTTATTTGCATTCAACAGTAAAGAATCAGAGAATGAAAAAAAAAGAAGAAAAAAAGAATCAGAGAATGATTAGACTAGAATCCAGTAACATCATAAGTAGCAAATCTTTGGGAGGCTAATATTTAAACCTCATGGGGACACCAGGACCACAAGGCTGACATTTTTTGTTTCTTATCTGTGAGATAAGCAATTTTATGGTCAACCAACAATCAAGATTTTCCTCCAGGGGCCTCTCAATGTGTTCCCTGTCACAAATCCTATGCAGTGATCACCACTGCTCTGGTAGATGCTACCCTTATCACAGGCTCTTTCCAGATCCAGTTACTGATGGAATGAAAGCTCCTGCCATTGTGAGAAGGTAGAAAAGAATCCTTCCTTCCTACAGTCTCCACCTAAGGTCCTGTCTTCTTTTCTCAAAAGCTAGTTGGCCAACCAGTCATACATACACTGCCACATTTTCCATGACTGCCATCCTTCAGACCTCCTTCCCCTCCAAACCTTCACTGGTTCCCCTTTTCTCTGGGGTTTCTCAAATTAATAGGTATTTGACTAATGTCTTCTAACATGTGGATCCAGTCTTAAGAGCTAGATTGAAAACTCCTTCAGGGCAGGGATTGTATTTTACTCATCCTCCTTCAAATAGAACTGAGCTTAGTGCATACTTTTGGAATGACTAAGTCGAGATGTTGCTGACTTTAATGACTGAGCCAGATCCCTAAAAGGTGGGGAAGGGGAGAAAGCAAAAAAGGATTTGGACTCTGATAAGCAAAAGCCTCACTCTGGCTGACATCATCTACCAAGTCAAGTCAAATCAAGTCAATAGGCATTCGTTCTATGTCACATTTAGAATGGATCAGACTCATAAAGCTACCAGACCACAGACTTCTGACTCCTGGAGAGATATAAAATTAGGTCAGTCCCTTTTTTCCCCCAAGGCTGACCTAGATTCATGGGTTTTTTGAGCAATAGAATGTAAACCCTTTGAAGTCAACAACAATTATTTTCTTTTTCATCTTTTTTTTTTGTTTTTTGTATCACCCCACCTAGCCTCTCAGTCAGTCAAATATCATTTTTTAATGCTGTGTTTCAGGCCCTATAGTAAGTGCTAGGCAAACAAAAAAAGTAAAAAAAAAAAAAACACAGTCCCTGTTCTGAAGGAACTCACAGTGTAATGGAGAAGACAACATGCCAAAAACACACACACACACACACCCACACCCACACACACACACACACACCCCACAAGGATAACTAGTTGAAGCAGTGGAGAAATCATTGCCCCTGGAGCCAGGAGGACCTGAGTTCAACTCCAACCTCACTTACTGTGTGACCCTGAGCAAGTCACTGAACTCTATTTGCCTCAGTTTTCTCATCTGTAGCTGGAAAAGGAAAGGAAATAGTAAAACACCTAACTTTGCCAAGAAAACTCCAAATGGTGTCAGGTAGAGTCAGTCACCATATAGACAAGATAAACTGGAGGTATTTTCAAAAGGATGGCTTAGATTAAGGAATATTAGGAGCTGACAAATAATAAATGTGTAACTTGAAAAATGCTTTGCAGCCGGGTTGCCAAGTGGGGAGAACACTGAGCATGGAGTCAAGAAGACCTGAGTTCAAATCCTGCTTCAGATACTTCCTAGTTGTGGAACCCTGGGGAAGTCCCAACTCTGTTTGCCTCAGTTTCCTCAACTGTAAAATGGGAAGAATAAGAACACTTATTTTCTGGGTTGACTGTAAGGATCATACGAAATAATATTGGTAAAATACTTTGCAAACCATAAAATGAAATATAAATCGAACTGTTATTATTATCCAAAGATTATATAAACTTCTTCACTCCCCATAGAGAACAAAGTCTGGGCAATCAACAATGAGGGGATGGTTATAAAGTCAAGAAGCTACAACACTTGCCAACCCCACCCCCCTTCTCAAAGGCTGAGACACTGAAGAAAGTGTCCCCGCTCCATATTAGGAAATCTTAGGAAAGACTTCTAGCCAGATTCCCCATGCTGAAATGGGGAAGCCTTCAGGGGGTTTCAGGGTTACTGGAGAAAGAGAAGGAATTTCTCCCAGAGCCTCCCTTCAAACACACCCAGAGGAAAATAACACAGACACTTTCCCCAACAAATAAACACTGCCACATTCTTATCTCCTAACCAGTTCCCAGAGAAACCTATTTACAGTCAAACATCTCTCCAGAGAAGCTCATTTCTCCCCCTCTCCTCCCTTTTGAGATTAGACTATTCGATAAGAAATCAGATCATGGACCCAGATGCCCATAGCAAGGGAATCCTTGGGTCCCTTCCCACATGTTTTTCCTCTGGGTACAGAACTGGCTTGGATCAAGGTCGGAGCCACCTGCCCCATTTATGAAATCAGCCCAGTCTGAAGCTCCCCAACTCAGCACTGGTTTCACTGAAAGAGCAACATTCAGTTTAGTCAGCCATCCCACTGGAAAAGGCCACTTGGGTTAAGTCACCCACAGCTTCCTGCTGAGCCAGTCTTTCGGGGGAGTGTTTGGGAAGGTGGCCTCCCACGATTTTTATTTTTATTTTTAAGCCTCCTACTAATAAAAGCAATACCTACCACCTGTTGTGGATGGACACTCATTAAGGATTTTAAAACCCTTCCCCCAGAATAGCCCTGTGACCTAGTGGAGGGATTCCCAACTCACTTGACAGGTAGGGAAACTGAGGCCCAGAGAATTGAAATAGGAAGTAGCATTTATTATATAGGTCCCTGGGCAGGTAAGTCACTTCAACTTTGTTCCTCAGTTTCCTCATCTGTAAATTGAAGGGATTGAGTTTTGAAATTCACACTCCTGGCACTACATCAACCTACGAAAATGTATTCTAGGTGTATGGGAGTAATTTATAGAAAAGGGAGGTGGAATGTCTTATATAAGGAATTTGTCCAGTTCAGTAGCAAAAAGGAGTTTATCAAGGATCTTACTATGAAAGAAAACCAGAAAGGTAGGTTATGTGCATGTGTGTGTGTGGGGGGGATATCTTTTACAAAGGACTGATACTGTAAGAGCTCATGTGTTTGTATCCCTAGGACTTAACTCTTGATTTTCTTCAAAGGAGACCCTCCATTTTATGACTCCAGGAATTTTCTCTGAATGCTGACCCTCTTCATCTCTGACGTCAGCTTCCCAGCTAAAATTCTGTCTTCTAAAGGAAGTCTTTCCCCTAATCTCCTTACGGGGAGTTCTTTCCTTCTGTTGAGACACCTTCAGTTTGTCCAATGGACTGATCATGTTGTTGGAATGTCAAATGTACATTTGCCCAAAAGACATTTTATCAGGAAATCATGTAAGACAAGTATTTACAAGGTGATTAGAAGTAATTCAAGGACACTCAAGGTCTCTTGGAGTTTTGGTATTGACTGGGAGACCTGGGAGACACTGGCACAGGTCCACCCAAAATGGTGGGCCAGGATCAAAGAAGGCACTGGGCTCTATTAGCAAAGAATTGTGGTAACTCAAAAGAAATGAGATGTGAAAATGTAGGTATTTCCACTCCAAATGTTCATGATGACTATTTGTGCCAGACCTGTGAGAGAGCCTCCTGAGCTCATATGCGTCTGATCGGCTAGAGTTCAACATACTGTATCTTGACCCCAATACAGTGATGTCATTTTGGTCCTCTTAAAGAAAACTAAGAATGGCAACCAGGTGTTTCCATATTGAATACCTCCATTAGAATGTGATCTCTTTGAAAGCAGGGACTGGTTGTTGCTCCTATATTTGATACTGGCTTCCTTTGTATCTCCAGTACTTAGCACGGTCCATGCACATAGTAGGCTGTCAGTAGATGTTTATTGACGTTTTGAGCATCCTTAGCTACCTGTCTGCTCATGGGACAATATGATCCCAAAGGTTACTTCCAGATCTGCATCTAAGGTCCTATTCTCTCTCTGTCTCTCTCTCTCTCTCTGCCAGCAGAGTCAACTGGAAGCCCATTGAAGGTTTCTGCCACTGTTGGCGAGTCTGCTCTGACCCAGGCCTGCAGCCGTGGCTGATGGCCAGATGCCTTTTTCTTGCTCCTACCCTTCTTCCCGCCTAAAGAGAGAGACCCTTTCAAGGATTTGTCTCTCTCTGTACAGAGAGAGAATCACCTGTAGTGAGGAGGACTTGAGTTCAAATTCATCTTAGACATCCAAGACAAGTCCCATAACCCAGTTCCTTATCTGTAAGATGTAAATAAAAGCAGCACCCATCTCTCAGGGTTGTTGTCAGGATTAGGTAATATTTATTCAAAGATGTGCAACTCTGCAAGTACTTGTACATGCTGCTACTATGATTATTACATTTCTTGGGGTTGCTGTGAGAATCAAATGAGAAAGCTTATCAAATAGGTTGCAAACCTTATATACATGTTATTGCTATTATGGAAAGGGGAAAGGACAGGAGTGAAGTGGATTAAGCTCCTACCATGTTGGAGGCTTTGTGCCAAACCTGCTGTAGATATCATCATCATCATCGTCATGGCTATTGTCATTATCGTCACCATCACCATCATTATTACTATTGCTGCTGTTAGTACCGGTACTATTATTGTCACCGTCGGTTAGTAGGACTGTTGTCATTGTTACGAGTAGTTACTGGGACGCCGTCATTGTCAGTGGCACCATTACTGTTACGGTTGCTGTTTATCGCTGTTATCGGCATCATTGCCGTGGTGGTTATCCCATCATTTTTAACACGGTTACTGTTATCGTCACTCTCGCGGGTATCGTTCTTGCCATCAGCGTTGCTGGTATCGCGGTTGTCATCATCCTCGCCGGCGTTCTCTCCTGTCTAGGCCGATCGTGGTCCTCATCGCCGCCCTGCTGACTATCGCGATTATCGATCGTCGCACGCCCACTGCCCTTCCCGCGGCCGCTGCGGCTCTTGTGCCATCCCCGATTGTCCTGAGGACTGTGAGCGTCCTTGCCCTCATCAGCGGGACAGACGAGGAGACTGAGGCAGAGGGCCGCTTGCCAGTCTCCCAGTTAACGGTGCCCCTTGCCCCCGAGGCTCTGAAGCGGGGGGGGGGGGTGCAAAGCGATCCGCTCCACTTCTCTTTCCCAACTCTGAAGCCCAAGGCCAAGTGTGTCTCGAGAATCTTCCGGCCAGGGGCAGAGGGAGCGGGGGCCAAGGGAGGGGCCCGAGGAAGAGGAGGAGGGAGGTTAAAAATAGCGGCCGGGTTGCTGGGAGCGGCCGCAGACGAGTTGGTGCAGGGTGGGTCCCTCCTTGCTGGCGGACTTGGGCTGGGCCGGGGGGTCCCCCCAGCCCGGGCTCCTGCGGGCCGGCAGTCAGCTGTCCCCCGCGCATTGCTCGGGGGGTAGCTCATCGGCTCCAAAGCAGAGGCTGAGCCGGGAGATTGCCCAAGCTCCCCCCCTCCCCGTTCCCTCCTCCCCTCCCCGCCCCCACCCCTGGCCAGCACCAAAGGACCTATAAGCGGAGGCGCCCTGGCCGGCCCTGGAGAACACGAGAAGCTTCTGGGCTCCGAGGTTTATTTAAGCCTCTGCCTGGACTGGGGGCAAGGACAGAAGAGAAGAGACAGCCACAGAGACAGGCGGGCCCCTAAGGCTCCCGGTGCCAGCCTCTGCCCGCCTGCCTGGCCTCCACAGAGCTCTAGGAGGGGCTGGACCCTCTGGCCATCGGCTGGACCCTGACTGATCCGCCCCGCCCCCCCCTCATCCCACCCTTGGAGAGTGTTGGCAAGGGGTGGGCACCATCTCTGGAGGGATCCCCGGGGCTCTGGTTTGGCTTCCCTGCCCTCCTCCTGGGCTGAGGCAGCCTCTCCGAGGGAGGACTCTGCTACTGGGGAGGGGCCTTGGATGGTTATTCGCTGAGAAGCCACCCAAGCAGCCCGAGGCAGGGCCAGCAGAGTCAACTGGAAGCCCATCGAGGGCTCCTGCCACTGCTGGGGAGTCTGCCCTGACCCAGGCCCGCAGCCATGGCTGATGGCCAGATGCCTTTTTCTTGCTCCTACCCTTCTTCCCGCCTAAGGAGAGACCCTTTCCGGGACTCGGGTCTGTCTAGCCGGCTTTTGGACGACGACTTTGGCATGGCCCCTTTCCCCGATGACCTGACTGCGGACTGGCCCGACTGGGCCCGGCCCAGACTGTCCCCATGGACAGGCACCCTGAGGGCCGGCATGACTCCCCTGGTCCCCAGCATGGCCCCTCCAGTCTATGGGGCCAGATATGGGCCTGTGGAAAACCGAAGCCCACCCCCCTGCCCCGGGGAACCTTGGAAAGTCTGTGTCAACGTCCATAGCTACAAGCCAGAGGAGCTGACTGTGAAAACCAAGGATGGCTTTGTGGAGGTATCAGGTGAGTGGGTGCTGGGGAAATGGGAGAGACAGAGGCAGAGAAGGGAGAAGCAAAGACAGGCCATCAGTCCCCCTGTTTATAGGTGCCTACTAAGAGAGAGAGAGGGAAAAGAAAAAAAATCTATCAATCCATCAATCATCAAATCTTTAGTAGGCAATTAACCACCAAGCATTTATAAGTGCCTATTAAGATAGAGAGTGAAAAGAAAAAGCAATCAGTCAACAAATCTTTAGTAGGCAATTAATAGGTAGTTGGCATTGGTCTAGCTCCTGGAGAAATTAAGGAAAGGAACTAATCCTCACCCAGGAGTCGATGCTTTATATATGTCTGGATGTATACATGTCAATAGGTATCGGTTTTTATTTATGTGTATGTAAATAAGTTCAGAATAAATAGGAAATTATTATAAGATTGTCTAAGGATGGAAAGTACTAGTAGCTGGAGAAAAGCTTCATGGAGAAGAAATAGAGACCAGAAATAGACAGGGAGACAGAGAGGAGAGAAAAAAGACTGACACAAAGGGGGATGAGACAAAGAGAGAGTAGAGAAAGAAGGAAGACAGAGATAGAGAGGGACACAGAGAAATGGGGAAGGAGGGAGAGACAGAGAGGGACAGGCAGAGAGAGGAGAGAAAAGAAAGAGGAAAAAAGGAGAAGGGAGGGAGAGAGAGTAAGATGTGAAGAGAAAACCAGACAGGGGAGAGAAAAACAGAGAGAGGAGAGAGCCAAAAGAGACAGAGATACAGACACAGGGAAACAAAGCTGAAATACACAAAGAGTGATGATAGAAAAAAGGAGGAAAAAACCTTTTCTATTAGATAAAAGTCGTAAAGGGAACTTGCCTAGTCTTGGCCAGAACAGGCTCCCCAAGCCCCCTGGAATGACTTCAGAGTTTAAGAATTCACTTGCTCTAGGTAGGTAGTTGATACTTTAAACCCCTACCCCCTCCTTGGGAGATAAAACATCTGGGGCCTTGAGAGGAGAAACAAAGGGAAAACATGTGAGAGGAGGACCCTGGGATTTAGAGCTGGAGGGAAAGTTAGAGCTCATCTTTAGATGAATCCTCATCTTTCAAATGACAAAACAGCCTGGGAGAGGTTGGGCTTCTGGCCAACAATCACACAGGCAAGATGGGAGCCTGAGATTAAGCTGGAAAGGTCAGCTTTACAGTTGAGCAACAAGGGTCCTGGATTCTCAAAGTGTTTTGGCCAAAATCAAACAAATGGTCAGGAGGAAGCAGAGTTCGGATTCAAGCTTAGATCTTTGGGCTCCACTTGGCCGAGTTTTCTTTCCTACTGGTCGCCCCTGGCAGTAAGGGAGGATTCAAATTCACATCTTCTGGCTTTAAACTTCCTCCTCTATCCACAGCCTCAAATAGAAGGCACATCTTTGGAACCTGCCCGACCTCTCCTTACTCATCAGCTGGTATTCTTGTTCTTCTGGTTGTCACCATCATGGCTGGCTATTCTGGTCACCAGGCCTTGCCACTTGGGAAGGAGAGAGCAGGCCCAAAGAAAGGGTTAAGTCTAAAATGAGACCAGGGACTGGACAGACCCAGGGCGGGGCCTTCCGTTTTGTTTCTGATCATTAGCTCATCTAATAGCCACTCCAGAAGAATTCAATTGTACCTCCTCACCAATTACTGGGCCATTAGAGAGAGAGAGATAGGGGAGGGAAGAATGGGTGAGGGAAAAGAGGGAGAGAAGGGGGAGGAAGGGAGAGAGACACAGACTGAGACAGACAGAGACAGGCAGAGAATAGAAAAACAAATAAAATTGTGATCAGAGAAATGCAGTAGCTAAACCTGGTTCTGGGAACTGGTGCCAGGGCCCACCTGCTCTACACTTGTTTGATCTGTTCAGACAAGACTTTCAAAGATACAAAGGGCAGAACACCAAACATCAGAGCCTTGGGACTACTGGAGAAGGAGACAGACTGGGCTGGGCTGGGTAGGGCTGGGACTGTTTGTGGATGGGAAAGGAGTCTCTAGAATTAGGCTGATTCTGATTGAAGGGAAAGAACCCTGGGCTAGTTTATGGTGGCCCTGCCTCAAACTATGTCTAAGTTACCTGTCTAGAAATGAGTCACTCTAAGATGTGATGTCCTCATCTGTCAACTAGGGATGAATGAGCGCCCCTAGAACTCTCTATCATACCGTATAGCATAGCTCTTTGAAAAGTATAATCCTGTACTAAGAAGCAGTGATTATTAGATAGAAGATAGATAAATCACTGTATCTGGGAGTCAGGAAGACTTCAGTTCAGAATCTACTTCCAGGTGGTGTGATCACAAAGAAGTTGCCTCAGTTTCCTTATCTGTAAAATGGAGCTAATATTTGTAACTCTAAGCTCACAGCTTATTATGAAGTTCAAGTGGAAATTTATGTAAATCACTGTATTATATATATATATATATATATGCCCAGTCTGATTTTTTCTATCATTTAAATATATATAATGGTATCCAAATTTGCATAGATATGAATATGTATAAATACATACATTTGATCTATTCTCCTAAGAAAGGAGAATTGACCCAAATAATAATGATTTGAAAGGATTGGGGGAAGTTTAGGGGTCCCAAGGATTAGGGGAGGGGAATAAAAAAGGAATGGTTATCTGGGCCACAGATGGAACATGAGGACCATATAATGAAAAAGCAGCTTCAGCTCAGGGGGAGGTTGAGTTACAAAACCCTGGCCTGGGAATCCAAGCTTTGGGGTATGACCCTGGACCCTGGCCCTGCCCTGTTGTATGACTTCAAACACACAAGTTAGAATCTATCTGGATCTCTTTGTGACATTTGCTAACAATGGCTCCATAGTGAGCAAAGGCACGAGGAAGTGATTATCAAGAATAAGAAAATTCATTCTTGACCAGGGCTAATCATTGATCCGAGTCCACAATAACCCAACTTTCTAAAGTCACAACACAATGCATGCCATTGAGCCTTCTCAACACTCTGTAGAGTAGGGTAGTATAGGTAGAATAATTAGCCCTACTTTATAAATAAGGAAACCAAAGAAACGGAGGATAAATTTAGAGCCAGAACAAATCTGGAGCAACATTGAATCCACTCCCTTCATTTTACAAAAGAGGAAACTGAGGCAGTTTTCATGACTCTATGTCAGAGAGTGGCTCCTATATTAATAATATTTATATAATGTTTACTGTGTGCCAAGGACTTTATCATGATTATCTCATTTGATCCTCACAACAGCTCTAGGAAATAGGTGCCATTATTATCCTTATTTTACAGAAATTAAGACAAACAGGTCAAGTGACTTACCCAGGGTCCATAATCAGTATGTGTCAGTGGTAGAACCCAAGTTCAATCACTCTACTCCATGCTACTCCCTTGTCATAGGGAGGCTTTCATTTTACTCTCATTGTCATAGACCTGGCCACTGCTGACTTAATTTTAACACGAATTCAGAGGGAAGGGCAACGTTTTAGCACCATAGTGTATATATATATATATATATATATATATATATATATATATATATATATATATATATATATACATATATATGTATATATATATATATAGATTCATCTTCCAGAGTCAAATCCAGCAAATCCAGCCTCTTATACTTACTAGTTTTGTGACCCTGAGCAAGTCACGTAACTTTATTTTGCCTCAGTTTCCTCATTTGTCAAATGAGATGGAGAAGGAAATGGCAAATCTCTTGCAATATCTTTGCCGAGAAAACTCCAAATGGGATCACTGAGGGTTGGATGTAATTGAAATAACTGAACAACAATCAGATGGAAGAGAGATGGAGGAGAGGGAAGGGAACAGAAAGGCTACCTTTAGAGAGGTAAAGAGAAGACAGCTGTCTCTTTTGAAATCTTGAGAGGAGTCTGGGTCAAGCAGGGACAGGGGGAGGGGCAGAGATGGCCAGAGGGTCCTCGTGGGGAAAAGGAATCTGATATCTAGGCCACAAGAGAGCTCTGGCTCTTTGTTCTGTCTAACTGGGGGCGCAGAGGCAGAGGGAGGTTAAAGAGTCACTGCCTCTGGCTTCCACCATCTGCCCTTTGGAAAGATCTACAGATACAAGCTATTGGGCATGCATTCAGTAGAGGCTCGCTCTCCCCCCTCTCCTCCCTGCTATCATCCATCAGAAGGAGCATTCTGGGCATTCCTAATAGCTTCCTCCACATTCTTTTCCCTGCCTACTCAAGAAGACAGCATTTACAGGAATCAATTAACTGTGAGGAAAAGCAAAACAACATCCAAGCTGGAAAAAGGTTTCCCTTAGATTCCTCCAAGTTGCCCCAATCTAAGAAGCATTTATTAACTCCTCACCCATCATGTGTGGAATAGTATGAATCTCACAGTCAAAAAGACCTGGGTTCAACTCCCACTTCTGACATACCTGACTGTATGAACCTAGACTAGTCACTTCAGTTCTCCATGTTCCTAAGCAGATCACCAAGCTTTTAAGTTTTAGAAAAGGTGATGGCCTGAAAAGAAGGAATTTGGTAGAAGCATTAAGTAGAAGGATTTTCTTCACCTGGAGTACCCTGTAGTGATGAAATCATGAGTCCAGAAACCAGCAATCTTAGACAATTCCCTTTAAAACATGATGTACCTCAGTTTCTCCAATTAGAAAATTGGAATAAAGAATCAGGATTTCACTGGGTTAGGTCCTTGGAATACAGAGACAGAAAAATCATGGTGCCTATCCCCAAGAGCTTATATATCTATTGATATACAGATATATGATATAAAATATAAATATGTAGAGCATATTTAGGGTGATGTATATACCCAAATAAATAAAGGCAAAATATATAAAATATAACACAAAGCAATTTTAAGAGAAAAAGAGCACTAATGATGGGGAAAGGGAGCAGTAAATTAATCAAATCAAGGAACATATATTCTATTTCTGCCTTGGGTCTCTCTATTGTCCTCTGGGGGATGACACCCATCTTTAGTCATTTAGAGAGAGTTATGTCTTCCATGTCTTGTTGTGATGTAGCAGGGGTGGGGAACCTCTGGATTTCAGATCATATAAAGCCCATTAAATCATTTAGTCTGGGGCTACCAATGCAAGCATGAGCAGGACTTGAAATTCAATAAATATAGAAGCTTTTTAGGGTTAGGATTGTTAAGGTGATAATTTTGTATGACCCTTGAATGATGTTATAAATATCCAAATGGTCCTTGGCAGAAAAAAAAATTTGCCCACACCTATTCAATAGTAATGCCACTAAAGTTTTAGTTTTGAAAAGATGGACCTTTGTTTTTGTGGGAAACGAGGTGGGGTTACTTTGCAATTTCCCAAAAGGAGCCCAGTCTTCTTTTCTTCTGTTTAATTTTGGGTCCAGATCACTGCCCAGATCCACTATTTGGCCCACATGTGATGATGATGATGATGTTTGTCCTTTGTTCTCAAAGAAGATCATGACATCAGGGAGTTGATTCCATGACAAGCCAAGTGCATTGGATTTGAGTGTGGGGGTGGGGGTGGGGGGTGGCGCTGTACTAAGTTACCAGCCTCACTTTCTTCTCCAGAGTTTGACAAACTCTATAGGGTATCTATTAAAATACATGGTGAAATCTAAGAAATGGACAGTTGTCATCCATTTGGTTTTTCTTGTGTAGATAAGCAGTTCAAACTCCTTTGAATGATTATATCTCTCTTCCAAAAGGCTCCTTTCTTTGATTTGAGAGATTGGTTAGTAAGACAACTGTTTTTCCCTCTTTTTTTATTATTATTTGTTATAAATTGTGACTCTTTGGTATTGACATATATATTTATTTATATATATATAATATATATAATACATTCACCTATGTATGTGTGCTTATATATATGAATATATATCAGGAATTAGATCATAAAAATGAAATATATAAATAGCAATTCATAAAATTAAAATAATTATATTTGGGGAGGTATGGTTAATGAATTGACTTGAGACTTGAGAAAGGAGGGTTTTGCCTTAGACCTGAGCAGAAGTGATCATGCTCCAGATTGGAAAAGAGGAAGAAGAAGGTCTGAGTGGGGAGAAACGACAGGGACCAAAGAAACCTTGCTTGGTTTCCTGGTCCCTAGAGGTGGAAGGAACTTTGGGTCTTTTTGTTTTACAGATAGGAAACTAAGGCCCAGAGGCTGAGTGGGGAATAGTGAATAGAAAATATTGTGGCTAGAAAATCCAAAGCCTGATTCCCTATACCAAATTACCACTAGCTTAAGACATATGGGGAGGAAAGAATATTTTCTCTTTGCTGAAAAACGTAATATATGAATACTTTCAATGAATGAACAAGTAAAAAGAAAACTTTCAGGGACCAGGTTGACGTTAATAATCATTTTCCTATGCCTTCTGAATCTAAAGGCCTGGCCAAAAATAACAATAGTTCATGTTTCAAAAAATCCTAGAATGTCAGAGCTGGGAGGGACCTTAGAACTGAGAATGTCAGAGCTGGGAGGAGCCTTAGAACAGGGAATGGCAAAGCTGGGAGGAGCTTCAGAACTGGGAATGTAAGAACTGGGAAAGGCCTTAGAACTGGGAGTGTCAGTACTGAAAGGGACTCTTTTTTGAGCAATCTTACCCCCTCAATTTATAGAAAAGGAAACAGGCTAAAATGGTTCATAGGTTAAAAAAATATATTTTTCATTTATAGTATCTCTTTTGGTCCCTACAACAATTCTGTGAGGTCAGTGGAAAGATAGATCTGACCCCTTGACAATACTAAAGGATTTTCAAAGGTCTATCATTCCAAGAATCCATGGCAGAGGTTATAAAAGCATTATCATCGTTCCCATTTCACAGAAAAGGAAGCAAAGGTTCACTGATCAGGTTTCTGATAAATACTGAGATGGAAAAGGAATTTAAAACCTATGGTCTACTGAAAAATCCATTGTTGACGGGCTTCTGCAACGATACCTCTATGGAATGAAATGAAATTTTTTTGCATTTTTGATCTTGGAAAATAGGCTTGGAGGACTGAGTGTTGTTAATAGCAAAGTTATATTAAAAAAGGAACTTTAGTCCAAGAGAAACAGTGGCATTTGGAAATTGTTTGAACTAAATCTTATCTGAAAGTTATGACACATTATGCCACCATCCCACCCCATCCTGTGTGCCACAATAAAAAATACCTTAAGGAAAAAAATCTAGAGTCTAAAGGAGAGGCTTGACTGTCTGGTCTAGGACAATCCCCCTAACATCCCCTTGCCTCAGTTTTCCCATCTGTAAAATGCAAGGAGATAGATTGACTGATCTCTACAGTCCTTTCCACTTCTGTTTCTATGAGTCTATGAGTCTGAAACGTGAGCCAGTGAAAGAAGGAATGGCTGGAAAGGGAAGAGAGAACATTCTAGGAGGTCTCTTGGGAGGCAGTGCAGTACAATGGTGGGAGCACTGACTCTAGAATGAGAAGATCTGAATTTTAGTCCCGACCATGACATACCTACTGCCTAAACCTAAGGCAAGTCGAGATGTCCCCATAGATTTGGGGCTTATGCAGATTTGGGTCTGATGGGGCCCTGGTGCTACTGGGGTTTCTTCATCAATGCCCTCACCCTGAAGTAAAAATCCAGGGAAATATATTTTTCCAAATTTAGCTGTAGCTCCTGTTGACCGTTTACCCAGATGTAGGCAACTTGAGGGTCAGTCTTTATACTGATTCTAAATTTCTCTGCCATATCTCCCAGCTATTGTAGACAATTCATGGTGTATTCCCTCCTAGGAGTATAGAGAATAGGGGTTCAGAAGACCAGAGTTCTAATCTTGCTTCAGATACTCCTTAGACTCATAATATCAGACAAATCACTAAACCTCTAAGGCCTTGGCTTCCTCATCTATAAA
This sequence comes from Macrotis lagotis, assembly GCF_037893015.1. Taxonomy (NCBI): domain Eukaryota; kingdom Metazoa; phylum Chordata; class Mammalia; order Peramelemorphia; family Peramelidae; genus Macrotis; species Macrotis lagotis. Next base: position 680,949,879 of record NC_133666.1, read on the forward strand.
AATGAGGAGACTGGACTTCCATTTGATCTTCATAGAAGCCCTCAGAGATAAATGCAATTACTGTTTTCATTTTACAAATGAGAAAACTGAGGCACACAAAGGTTAACTGACTTAGCAGAAAGTTAGTATCTGAGGCTGGATTCGATCTCAGGGCGTCCTGTCCCCACATGTGACATTCAAACCATTGTACAGTTTAGATGAAAGTTATTAAGTTCCCCCCCCACTCCCCCCCCAAATTATTCACCCCAATAGGAGCCCATCCCATTGAGGAATCTATTCTAACTTAGCCAGTCCTCTGCTACAGGTATATTGTCAGGTCCCAGAGGCCTGGAGGAAGGAGGTTTTTTTTTTTTAATAATTATCTCATTGGTGCTAGCAAACAGTTCTGGATAGCTGGATAGTACTATAGGGATTGTTTTGACCACTTTACTGATGAGGACATGGAGATGCCTTGGAGAGTTAGTGACTTCCCCTGTATGAGAAGGGAATCATTATTTTTTTTTTTTTTTTTAGTTTTTGCAAGGCATTAGGGTTAAGTGACTTACCCAAGGCCACACAGCTAGGTCATTATTAAGTGTCTGAGGTGGGATTTGAACTCAGGTACTCCTGACTCCAGGGCCGGTGCTCTATCCACTGCGCCACCTAGCTGTCCCTGAATTATTTTTTAAAAAGCAGAAAGTAGGAGGTGAGATGGTGAGAGGTTCATCCGAGGGATGGCCAGGTCGACATTTTCTAGCTGAGGAATAAAGAGGAATGAAGATAAGTCACCAACAGACCCTCCCTCCAGTCTTGGGTTTTCTTTTAATGAGCAGCATGTGATGGTGGCCCACGTTATCAGCTCAGCATGAAGACAGCTGTGCCAACCACATCAACGGAAGGGTTTGGCACAGAGGGACCCTACCATGGCAAAAACAGAAAGGAGCTCTGGGCATTCAAACTGGGCCACAGTTAAAAATGTTCCCTTTTCGCTCTGGGTTGATCTACAGGCGCCTTTGCTCTTAGGCAAGGGTGGTGGCATTGGCCTGGCTCCTTGGTGGAGTACAGCCCTTCCCTTGGCGCCTGTAAGAGGCTCCCACCTGTTCATTACCAGGGACCATCCCTCCCACCCTTCAGCTGTCTGATCTTAGAATATATTTTTGGCAGGGGCAAGGCACAATCAATCCTGGCCCTGGGAAACCAGAGAAAACTAACTTTCCATGTTATCCTTAGCATCAAGATGGCATCAGATGGAGAGTTAATGTGGAATTTTTTAAACAAGGGAATTTGGGGGTCCTGTTTCACCTCTAATTATGGATTATTGGATTTAAAGGTAACAAACACCTTAGAACCCCCTCATTTTACAGATGAGGAAGGTCACATAGATAATAAGTGTTCACAAGACCCTAGATTTAGAAATGGAAAAGACCTTAGAGATGATCTAATCCATCATATTCATTTTACAGTTGAGGAAAGTGAGGCTGAGATTGGAGAGGTGATTGATTACATGGGTCATAAAGTGGCCCTTTTGGGATTTGAACATCCATGTTCAAATCTAACATTCTAGGGTAATCTCTAAGCCTTAGGTTACTTCAGGGGTAATTTGGGGATAAAAATGCTCACAAAAAAGTCTCACAGTGGGCAGCTAGGTGATGCAGTGGTTAGAGCATCATCCCTGGAGTCAGGAGTCCCTGAGTTCAAATGTGGCCTCAGACACTTAATAATCACCCAGCTGTGTGACCTTGGGCAAGTTACTTAACCCCATTGCCTTAAATAAATTTTTCAAAAGGCCTCACAGGGTGGTTGTGGGACTCCAATGTGAGTCAATCAATGGAAGACCCAAAGGAAAAATCAGCAAATGAATAAACAAAAAACCAGTTCCTGTCCTCATGTAGCTTGTAATCTATTTAGGGAAATTTTTGAGTAACAAGTTACCTAAAAGCTAGATTTCACACAGAGGCGAATGATAATCTGAAAGAATACATGAAAATATTTACATAAAATCAAACTTTGCCAACTTTAAAAGTAGAAATCACCTGTTCAGCCAACTAACTAACATCTTTTTGAGGAGTGGATGGATTAGAGGAGGGTAGAAAGGAGAACAGGGACCTATGATTTCATCTATTAAATAGCAGATAAGAGTTCTGGACTTGAAATCAGAGAATTCCTGATACAGCCTCAGACACCTCTTAGCAGGGTGACCATTGTCAGCTGCAGTTTCATCATCAGTAAAATGGGAATCATTTTACACTTACCTAAGCAGAGGCAAATGAGATAACTTGGGTAAGTCGCTTTGCAAATCTTAAGGCACTATGAAAGTGCTAGTTATTATTATTTATAATTGTTATTCATCATCATCATCATCATCATCATCATCATCATCATCACCATCATCATCATCATCATAGGACTTTCTCTATTCATGCGCAATTTGCTTTGCAGTCTTTAGTCCTGTAGCACCAATAGTTTAAATGACTTGCCCATGGCCACGTGGTCAGTCAGGCAGAGAGCTGACATCTGGATGCTAGAAGCCTCTCATTTTATAGGGGTAGGTACCTAAATTGGCAAGATGACGATTCCCAAACACCACCTCTTGGTTCTCCTGCAGTTGTAGGCCTCCGCATCCCAACAGACTTGTTATTCTGTGCCCAAGTTAGTTGTTTTACTTATCTGACCAATGGACTTCTCCTTCTGCCCTCATCTACTCCCCCAGCCACAAAGAGGGGCTCTTTCCTGGTTATATTTGTCTTCTACCTTCCTCAATAAATTATTCAATAAACATTTATCGAGAGCATGCCTGACACAAGGCACTGTTCAAAGTACTGAAAGTACAAAGATTAAAATGACTCAAAATTTAAAACCTTACCAAAAATAAAATAATTGTTGAAAACTATCTTTATATGCAGTTGGAAAAATGAATAAATATTTAAAAAAATGAAATAAGCTCTGCCTTCAGGGAGCTTACATTCTGCTAGAGGGAAACAAACTATATACTATCTACTATACACTATATACCATACATATATATATTATAATCCATATACTATGTAATATAGGTTGTCAATTTATTGAGTGACAGTAATGTACCAGGCAGCCCTGAATATACATATAAAGACAGAAAGGATATAGTCCCTGCCTTACTGTCTATGGCAGGGATTCTTTTCTTTTTAGGTTTTTTTGCAAGGCAATGAGGTTAAGTGGCTTGCCCAAGGCCACACAGCTAGGTGATTATTAAGTGTCTGAGGTCAGATTTGAACTCAGGTCCTCCTGACTCCAGGGCTGGTGCTCTATCCACTACACCACCTAACTGCCCCTACGGCAGGGATTCTTAACTTGTTTTTCCCATGGACCTCCTACCCCTTTGGCAATCTGGTTAACCCTTCTAAAATTTTAAATACATTTTTTAAAAAAAGTATTACAAAGGTAAACAATTATAGTAAAAAACAAGTTATTAAAGTATCCTGACAAACAGATTCATGCCTGTCCCTGAGACTTGGGAGGGAGGGAAGGATAGAGAAATATCTGTTACAGAAAACAGGATCTAGTTGACTGTTGAAGGAAGCCAGAGAAATCAAGAATCACATATGAGAGAGGAGAACCTTCCTGGCATGGAGGATGGGCAGTATAAAAACATGGAGGATGGAGAATGGAGTGTTGTATTCAAAGAACTATAGACAAGCCAGCCTTGCCAACTCTTAGAATACAAGGAGGGGAGTTGAGAAATCCAGAAAGAAGTGATATTGGACTAGAAGATAAGATAGAGGAGAAGCAGGATTGGGCAGTATTGGAAGACTCATAAAGGAGAATGTATCATTGCCATCGTGGTTGTTTTCCTCTGTTTATGTTCCTTTTATAAAAACGTTATTCCCAGAATAGAGGGCTCAGGACTGAACATGATACTCCAGTTGTGGTCTGACCACATCTGCTTAGAATTCTGGGATCATTCTAGAACTGGAAGGTCATCTAATCCAGCCCCTTCGTTTTGCAGAGGGAATTTGAGGCCAGGCAAGTTCAAGGCCCTTATCTCTAGTGTGACAAGGACACACAGATAGTGAGTGTCAGAAGCAGGGTCTGAACCAACGTCTGACTCCATAACCAATGTTCTTTCCATGTTGCAGGCACAAAGACTGTTTTATTTTCCATCTATTGCTTGCTTATCTTTCCCAACAAGTTTTCAACACCTACCAACTCTTTGTAAGGCACGTGTCTAGGCACCAAGGGGGGAACAGAGAAGTTGAAGACATGTTCCCAAGTGGGTTCTTTTCGTAGCTCTGCTGACGTCATATATTCGCTAGTGGGAAAAGGGGTAATGGGAAAATGAGATCTCTTGACTCCCCAAAATCCAGGCAAGGAGAGGCCTCCCTAGTTTGCTGGAATGATGATTCCCTGGGCACACTGACAAGTTGTATTTTTCTCTCCTCCAGGCAGACATGAAGAGAAGCAACAAGAAGGAGGAATTGTTTCCAAGAACTTCACAAAGAAAATCCAGTATGTATTTGCCAAGGGGTTTTTGAATGTTCTATGAGATATTCCTGGGTTCAAGTTGTACTGAATGTTAGCAGGGAAGAAATAGTTTTCCGAGTGTTTGTCATCAGAGGCCTTAGGTTTCCAATCACAGCTCTGTTAATCACAGGAAAAGAAAATCTGGAGATGAGGTAGTTCTTCTTGCCTGAGTACAATATGTCCTGAAGGTGGAGAGCAGCCAGCCCTGTTGTCCTCTGCCCTGGACAGATCATAGCATTCGGGAAAGTTTTGGAGGAGCTGGAAAGCGTCCAGAGAATGGCAAGGGGCCTAGAGAGATTACCATGTAAGGTGGTCTAAGGGAACTCAAGATCATAGCCTGAGAACTAGGAGAAATCTCAGGCACCATCTTCCTCACCTGACCAGGGTCCAACAGTTATTTTGTTGAGCAACTAGATGGCAGGGTGAACAGTGTCAAACTCAGAATCAAGAAGACGGGTTGGGATCCTGTTTTAGGAATTTAAAAGTGTGATCTTCACTTTTCTGATATTCAGAAAGTCATTTAGCCTTCTAGGACCTCAGTTTCCTTATCTGTAAAATGAAAAGAGTGGACAAAAGGGCCTCTGAAGTCCCTTCCAGCTCTCTAATTGGAGCTATAAGCAAGCTGAATCTCAGTTTCCTCATCTGTAAAAAAGGAAGGGATTGGACTTTAACTCTTTGATCCTCTGAGATATCACTTCCCCAGGTCTCAATTTCCCCATCTTTAAAGGGAAGGAATTAGACTAAAGGAATTCAGTGGTACCCCCCCCACCAGTTCCAGAGCTAAGTGACAAATTCTGGGACCCTTCTCTAGTAAGAAGGTAATAAACCCTACTCTGTCCACTGAGCTGATGGGAGAACCGATAGAGGGAAGCATGGGAAACAACTTTGAAAATTTTCAAAACATAAAATCTCTACAAATGAGGTAATACCATCCTCCTTAGGGATCAAGAGTTCCCAGAAGATGATTTTTTTAGCTTTTTTTTTCTCTCTGAGAGAGGTGCTATCTTTGAAGCTTAAGGGGCCCTGCCCCATGAATAGGGGGCCAGTCTGGGCACATTCCTGAAGGAGATTATGGCCCTGAAGACATGAATGAGCAGAGCAGCTGGCTGTTGGCACCTGGAAAGCGGGTTAGGAGAATGATAAACATTCCAGATTTGGAACATGATACTCAAGGATGCAAAGAGGGAAGAGTAGGAAAAAGAACAAAGAAATTAAGAGAAGACCAGACTCAGAGGAATCTGGGGGGAGGGCAGGTAGTGGGTGATCTGTACAAATCCAAGGGACCCTTAACAACATTCTCCAGGGTCAAGTACATCCAACAAAGCCCAGGACAGGGCAAGACGACCTTCTATAGGTGGAGTTTCCAGGGAGAATAATAGCTAATAGTGCTTGGCATTTATAGGGTGATGTTTGCAAAACATTTTTGAGTATCATCTCATTTAATCCTCACCATCATCCTAAAAGCTAAATGTCACTATTGCTATTTTATAGTTAAAGAAACTGAGTCAAAAAGAGAGGTTAATGACCTATCCAAGGTCACACAGATAGGAAGTATTTTGGATGGAATTTGAACTCAGTTCTCTCTCTCTTTTCCTCTCATCTTCTCATTATGTGTTTCTTGAGAAAAAACTATACAAATCCTCAGGAAATAGAAGATTCTTAATGAAAGAAAAAATGGATTTGCAGTAATATGTGCTAGATTCATAATCCAGTTTACTACTTGTGAGATTTGGGGGAATTATGTCCACCTTCTCTGGGCCTCAGTTTACTCAATTGAAAAGTGGCAGGTCTCGGATTAGCTTATTTCCTTACCTTCCAGCTCTAAATCTGGTACAAAGACAAAGCATCAAACTCTGGCATCTCCAAATTGGTTCAAATCAACAGCTTCCTTTCTCTGTGGCCAAGTTCATCCTGAGCAGCCTTGGAACTGATACCAAGGGCTCCCTAGGTTGTTAACCCCCTTGACATCTCTTTTGTGGCAGGGAAACATTCACATTGGGGAGGGGCAGTGTGTAGCAAAAGGAGAAGGTGGGCAAGAACTCCCTTCCCCCATCCTAGATTTCTTCCTTTGCCCACCCCAACTCCCAGCTCAAAACTTTCAGTAACTCAACAGCTCAACCCCATCTTTATCTCACTCCCTTTATCTTTATCTACCCCCCTCCCTCCCTCCCCAGCCCATACACATACACACATATATTCAGAACAAAGACAGAGGGGGTCAATCATTCCATAAGCCCTTATTAAGTGTCCATATGTGCCAGGCACCATGATAAGCACTCTCTCTGTCTCTATTTCTGCAGCTCGTCTTTCTTTCTGTGTCTTTTCCCTGTGTATCTCTGAGTTTCTCTGTATATATCTCCCAGTCTGCCTCTCCCTATTTGTATATCTCTTTCCCTTCTGTCTCTATCTTCTCATTCTCTCCCCATCCTCTTCTCTCTCTCTCTCTCTCTCTCTCTCTCTCTCTATATATATATATATATATATATATATATATATATCCCCCTCTCCCCTCTCCTTCCCCTCTCCCTCTGTCTCTTCCCCCTTTTCTTTCCCTCCTTCTTTCTCTTTCATCTCTTCCCATGTGCCCTCCTAGTAACTTTACATTTCTTTCTCTTCTTCCTCCTCTTTCCTCCTCTCCTTTCTTCCCTTCTCTCTCCCTGTCTTCCCCTTCTTTTATCTTCTTCTCTTTCATTTTGTATGTAGACTCCATATAACTTTTTGCTCCTCCTCTTCCTTCCTCCTTTCTCTCTCCCTCTTCTCTTTCTTTCCTTCTCTCTTCCAAGTAGCTTTATGCAGTGCCCCTCCCCCCCTCCTCCTCCTCCCCCTCCCCCTCCCCCTCCTCCTCCTCTGCTCTTGAAACTCAAAATGTGATAAAGTTCCAAGTCAACCAAGACTTTGTGGCTCATTTAGTCCCAGTCCCCCTGTGTCTCTCTCACTAGAAATTGAGATCAGATGGAATGTGTCCCCATAGGGCAAATGAAAGGAAAATGGGGGGGGGGAGAGGGAGAGAAAGAGAGAGAGACAAAGAGAGACAGAGAGGCAGAGACAGAGAGAGAGAGAGACAGAGAGACAGACAGACAGACAGAGAGACAGACAGAGAGAAACAGAGAGAGAGAGAAACAGACAGACCAAGAGAGATAGTTAGACAGTGACAGAGACAGAGAGAAAGAGTCCAAGAGAAACAGAGAGAGACAGAGCAGAGACAGAATCAGAGAGAGGGAGAAGGGGGGGAGAGAGAGAGAGAGAGACAGAAAGAGACAGAGAGAGACAGAGAAAGTGTGTGAGAGAGAAACAGAGACAGAGTCAGAAAGAAACAGACAGAGAGAGACAGACACAGAGACAGAGAAAGAGAGAGTATGTGTGTCAGAGAGAAACAAAGGGAGAATCAGAGAGACAAAGAAAGAGAAACAGAGAGAGAGAGAGACAGAGACAGAGAGGGATGGAGGAAAAGGGAAAGAGAGAACAGAAGCCTGGAGAGGAGACTGATGAAAAATCTCCAAGGATTAGGACAAAACCTCTAGGGGAGGAGAGAAAAAAAAAGATGGAGGGAAGGAGGGGAGAGAAAGAGACAGGTTATCTTTTAAAAAGCTGCCCATTCGATTGATTTCCTCATGCAAATTGTCCTCGAAAATGACTTTATTGAGGAAGGACTTTCACAAGATGGAGATCTTGGCTCCTGAGGCAGGCTCAGCTGGCTGGGATCCCAGAGGATGGAGTGGCTGGGCAGAAGCTGGGGAACCAGGGGCGTCTCACTCACTCTTCTCTTCTATTCAGAGCACTAGATGTCTAGATTTTGAAGGACCCTTGGAGGTCATTGAGCCAAACTCCTTCAATTTACAGATGGAGAAACTGAAGCCCAAAGATGGGTATAATGATGGGGGCTTTGCTTCAGGATCCTGAATGCTGACAGTCTTGGAGTCTTTGCAAGGCTAATGCAAGGTCTTTTCCTGGGCCCCCACTCTCACCCCATATTGATCTCCCTAGCAGCAGTCTGATTTCAAACCTGGGTTTCCATCCCTCACTTTAGGGGGTTGGGTCATCTCAGAGCCACATCGTCCTTCACTTCGGTACTCCTTTCCTAAAAAGGCCATGGCCTCTCTGCCCAAATGTATGTAAGCATCTGTGGACAAGCTGCCACCATCCATGGCCTCATAGCTACAGAAATCACCACTATGACTTAACCCTCAGTGGTTCAAGAGACCATCAGACCATCCCTGATAGCTCGGATGGCTTGGTCTGGAAGCTCTTGCCAGGTATTCAAAAAAAAGGCTCCCTTGGCACCTTGCCAAGCCCTCTCCTTTTCTTGTCTAGATTTCCTTCTTCCCTTTGCTAATTAATCTCCTCTGCAGATACATCGGCCAGGGTGTCACCCTGACCCAGCTCATGGAACAAGAAAAAAAGTTTTGTTTTGATGACTTAGTATATCCCTTTGAAATGCCAACATTCACACACCTATTCACACATGCATACATATATGTTTTTATTTATGTATATTCCTTCCAATATAGAGGGGCCTTGCCAATGGACCCTGCTCTGGAACTAGTTTCTTTCAATAGGAGTAGAAATAGTAGAAATGGGTCACTGATGGAACTGGGTTGAAGAGTGAAACTTCCCTATACACTAAATCAAGCATTAATTAAATACCTACTGTTTGTAAGACCTTGTACTTGGCCTGGAGGGATATGAAACTGCCACCTAGACTCTGCTCTTAAGAAACAGGGGAACCCAAGGGACCATCAAGACCAATTCATTCAATCCTCCAAGGACATCCAGTTAATAAATGTCTGAGATGGGGGGTTAGAACTGGTTGGTATCTGATTTGTCCTTTAAGGCAGACACAATTATCTCTGAATTTTGACTTGAATTTCTGGTACAAGCTTGATAGGAAGAATCCATTTATTGAATACAGATGAGAAGAAATGAGGCCTTGAGCAGGTGAATGATTTGCCCAAAGGTCACATTGCTAGTGAGTGTCAGCCATAGGATTCAAACCCAGATCTTTCCTGTCTTCCAGCCAGGGACACTGAAGCCAGATCCATTCAGTTTTGTGTTTCTCCTCCTAGGCTCCCAGCTGAAGTGGATCCGGTGACAGTATTTGCTTCCCTCTCCCCAGAGGGTCTGCTGATCATCGAAGCCCCCCAGGTGCCTCCTTACTCTGCATTCGGAGACAGCGGCTTAGGCAATGAGCTGCCCTTGGACAACCATGAAGTCACCTGTGCTTGAAGAGGCCTCCAGAGGAAGAAGTCTCATTCTCTTCCTCTTCCTTTCCTCCCCCAGACCCAAGAGATTTCTCTCTGATTCCAGATGCAATTACATTAGCTCACTAGAGGTGAATGTGGGATAAAGATTGTTTTTCAGCTCTTGCAATTGAGAGGGCCTCCCGTCTGGAAGTCTCCTTACCCAGAGTGCCTACCTACTGATTCCTGTCCTGCCTTGTCCTCGGGAGGTCTGGCCCTCAGTTTCTCCCAGGACACCAGGTGGTCCAGTGACAACAGCCCAGCTGCTTGCACCCAAACCTTCTATCCCTTTTCCCAGGGCCCAAAGCCAAGCCCAGAAGGTCTGCTAGCTCCCCTCATTCCCCTTTTGCTCACTTGTCCCTCCATGTTCCTTCAGGACACCAGCCATCCCCAAGCTTCACAAAGATAATTTTTTAGAGGTCTTACATGCATTAAGTGTATATCTGTATATCAGACCTAAATTAAGGGGTGCCCTTTTTGTTCATATTTGCTTTAAGTTAATTAGCTATTTATGGAGATGGGCTTGAATGGGGGATTTTAGTTCCCCCTCTGGCCATTTGTTGGCCAACTCTATCTTTGACCCCTCCTCTGTCTAGTTCTGCCCCCCCTTTTTTCCAGGTCCAGGTTTTCCCAGGAGGGAATTATTAGATTTGGACCTTGCTCTCCGGAGTTACCAGGAACCAAGTGCCAGCCAGACAGTTAGAACTGATAAAAAACAGGCTGGGAACTTTCCACAATGTGACAGTGTCATGTGCTTGGGTGGGAACATTTCTGTATTGTGCTGGGGTTTTGTTTTGTTGTTTTATTTTTCCAGTTGTGCTCTTGTTTGGGGGGGAAATAACTTTATGAATAATAAAAAAGAAATTGGTCTTCTTAGGCTTGCGTTCTTTCCTCCTGCTTTGCCTTGTTAGACAGTAGAGTTGAGATTTGGCTGGAGCTAGAGAGAAGAAGGAAGGGATGAGTCAATGGATTCATTCATTCAGATGGAGCAGATCGGAACTGTAACTAGGGTGGGGTGCCCTGGATTTTGCCCCAAGGGAGATGACTACACGTGCTGTCAAAAAAGCAACCAGCCTATTCCAAGACTGGACAGCTTAGGAAGTTTTTCCCTGACGTGAAGCCTACACTTTTGCCTCTTTAACACATTCACCCATCACTCCTGGTTCTCTCCTCTGGGGCCAAATAAAACAAGTCTAATCTCTTCCACATTCACATATCTGAAGAGGGCCTCCCCATGCCCTTAACTCCTAAGACCAAACATGAACTCACAAGCTGCTTCCTGTCTTCAAGACCCTGAAGTTTTAATGTCACCACATTTAAGCAGTTTCATTTTTACATGATTTCAAAATTTTAATTATGTTTTAACATTTTTTAAAATTTTGAGTCCCAAATTCTCAACAATTTCCCATGGATATCATTTCTCCAATGTCGCCCCTCCCACCTCCAAAAGAACCTTTCCTTGTAACACACAGGAACAAGTAAAACTGATGAACCCACTGGTTTCATCTGAAAACATGCACCTCTTCAGTTCCAGGACTCCCCCACTTCCGTGCCAAGATCCTTTGCCTTGGGAAGTTATGATTATTCACTGGATTGATTGAGAGTACTGAAATCTTTCAAAAGTGTTATCCTTTTCAAGATACTGGTCCTGCTATAAGTAGTTCTAGTCTTACTTCAAGTCCTATCAGTTCATAAAAGTTTGCCCATTTCTTTTCCATTATTATTTGAATATACCTTCCCCAGAAATTCAAGTCAAAATTCAGAGGTAATTTTGTCTGCCTTAAAGGACAAATCAGATACTATAGTTCCAACCCCATCTCAGACATTTATTAACTGGATGTCCTTGGACAAGTCACTTAAAAATTCAGCGATAAGACATGAAAATTGGAGTTGATGACCTCTGAGGTCCCTCCCGTAACTAAATCTATAATTCTAGGGAAAAATAAATGTTATCTATGATTCTAATATCTATGCAGGTGTTCTTGGACAAGTCACTTTTCTGGGACCTGAATTTCTCAACTGGAATCAATTATATGAACTGGCTCCTATTTATTTATTGGTGTGACATTGGGAAATTCATTCAACCTTATAACTTATATTTTATTATTCAACCTCATAAATACATAAAACGAGAGCATTGGACCTCACTGTGTCTCGGTTTCCTCACCTGTTAAACAAACAGGTTAAAACTGATTACCTCTCAGGCCCCTATCAGCTCTTAATATATGACACTAATAAGTTACAGGATTCTCCAATTAACATGGGAGCAAAGGAAGTCCTTCATGCATACCACTAGACAGGATGGAGAACCCCATGTCTATGAGACTTCAAACTGGGACAAAGTGTATCAATCATCCCTTACTGAGCTCTCCTATGGAGGTGGTATCTCTCCCCATGAAGTGGACTACTCATAGCCCCCTGCCCTAGTAAAGGGAGCTTAAACTTCCCAAGGAGGAGGGACTTCTGGACTTCAATGGTCCCATCCTATTATAGGTGCTAGTTACTTCCCCATTGTTCTTTGGAGCAAGGCACCCCTACCCCAGTTCTTCAATCCCAATCCCATTCATCCCACTGGACGCAGAAGGTAATATATAGACATCACTTGATCTGACCTTGGAGGGAAGAAACAAATTAATGTAGCTTAAAATAAATTCTGGGAATCAGTGGCTGTTTTTTCTTCCCCTGCCTCTCCCTGAGTGCATCTCAGACTCTTCATTACATTGCAAAAAATCAATACCCCCTTCTGACATGAGCCAGCACCTAGATCATCAGCCACCCCTTTATCTTTTAACCTTCAACTTCCTGGCTTACACACAGAAGCCTCAGTTCCTATACTCACCCCTATCTGCAGTCTGTCCTGCTCATTCTCAGAAGAGGGAGAAGTCACCTCCCTGCCAGCACTCCCTCCCCCAATCCTCAAGCAGAGGCTCAAAGCCAAATTCTGAATCAGAGTCCTGATGCCAACAGCCACCATGCCAGCTCAGACCTCAGAGCTCTGAGCTTCCACCCTGCTGTGAATGCATAGAACAAATGGTGCTGAGTCACTCAGCCTGTTGGTCAGCTGGCTTCTTCCTAGGGCCAGCACCAAGGTCATTGCTTAGGTCAAAAACTTCCCTGGAGTCCATGTGGCCATCCAGGCTTCCTCGGGTAAGATGAGGGTTGGAATCGGAGGAGGATGGTGACTATAGCCCAGAGAAGAAAGAATGGTTGGATAGGAGAATGTTTTAGGATCCAGGAGATTTTGGATGGATTGCTACCTGGAAGTCAAAGGGTGGACACTGAGAAGAGATGAGCAGAGTGATGGACTTGAAGTTATGATGCCCTGGGATTTTTCCTAGCTCTGTGACCCTGGGCAAGTCACTGAAATTTTCTGAGTTTCAGTTTCTTCATCTTTAAAATGAGAAGCCTCTAGCTTCCTCTGAGGCATCTTCTATCTCTAGATGGATGAGTCTTAATGTCCTCATATCTAAAAATGGCTTCTGACATCCTTTTCCACTCAGGTCAAAGATCCGTGATCACTATGGTTGAGCCTTTTAAAAGAAACCTCAACTCAGTGTATTCAAAAAGACTTTGGCCAGGTCTACAAGCAACTCAGGACAAGGGAAGCAATAACTTTCAGTCATGACTTTCCATGACTCCATTTGAAGTTTTCTTGGCAAAGATATGGGAGTGATTTGCCATTTCCTTCTCCAGTTCATTTTACAGATGAGGAAACTGAGGCAAACAGGGCAAATAACTTATTCAGGGTCACAGAGCTAGTAAGTGTCTGAGGTCACATTTGAATTCTGATCCTTTTTACTCCAGGGCCAGTGCTTTATCCATTGCACCTCCTCACTGCCCAGAAATCTGGGGTTCCGGTGATCAAATAAAGCCCCAGACACTCACTAGATGTGTGACCCTAGATAAATTACCTTGTTTGTCTCAGTTTCCTCAACTATAAAATACCTATAATAATAGTACCTACTTTCTTGAATTGTGAAAATCAGGGAGAGACAGGGGAAGATTAAACAACCACTGCTTCTCAGAATTCATTTTAAGCTACATTATTTTTTTTTATTTAAAGCAATGAAGTTAAGTGACTTGCCCAAGGTCATACAATCAAGCAATTATTGTCTGAAGGCAGATTTGAACTCAGGTCCTCCTGACTCCAGGGCCAGTGCTCTAGCATCATCTAGCTGCCCCTTAAGTTACATTAATTTGTTTCTTCCCTCCAAGGTCAGATCAAATGATGTTTTGTTCCAAAGAATAAGGGGGAGGTAACTGGTACCACCCCTATAACAGGATGGAACCAATTAGGTCAAGTAGGTTCCCTCCTCCTTGGGAGCTTTAAGCTACCTTTACTCCGGCAGGGGGCTATGAGTAGTGCATTTCATTATAGTAGATATAGATATAGATATAGATATAGATATAGATATAGATATAGATATAGATATAGATATAGATATAGATATAGATATAGATATAGATATAGATATAGATATAGATGATATAGATATAGATGATATAGATATAGATGATATAGATATAGATATAGATATAGATATAGATATAGATGATATAGATATAGATGATATAGATATAGATGATATAGATATAGATATAGATATAGATATAGATATAGATATAGATATAGATATAGATATAGATATAGATATAGATATAGATATAGATATAGATATAGATATAGATATAGATATAGATATCGATATCGATATCGATATAGATAGATATAAAATAAGATTTCTTCCCTTCTCTTTCTCCTCTTTGACTCTCCCTTCCCACTATGACTTCTGGAATCTTCTTCCATTGTTCACAAACTCCTCTTCATCCTAGCTCCAATATTCCTTCCTTTTCTGAGTGCTTTCTTCTCCAAAAGAAAGTTCAACCCATTGCAGTGCTCTTGGGTTTGACCAACCATTAAGACCAAGAGTCATTTGCCATAGTTATGAGGACAAAACAAAAAAGTTTTAGAAGAAGCAATAAAAATGATCAGTAGTCCTTTGAAAAACTGTCCAAACTATCAATAAAAGAAAGGCAAATCATAATGCCTCATGCTCTTCAGAAAAGTAAAGATGATAAAAGGTGAAAGCAGTCATTGTTGGCAGGGCTGCTGAAAGATAGACACATTAATACACTGCTGATGTTTATTAGCCATAAATTGATACAAACCTTCTGTTTGGAATGATGGGTAAAAAAATCATTTAATTGTTCATATTCTTTTTTCCCAGAGATCCTACTGCCAGGAGAAAAGTCCAAAGACTCTATGGAAAGAGCATGAATCATCAAAATATTCACAAAAGTAAAATGCATAAAAATTGGAAACAAAAAGGAAGTGTCTATTTATTGGGAAGGGGCTGAACAAATTTTGGTACATGAATGTAATGAGCTATAGTCATAGTTATTTTGCCAACCAGCATTTTGTGAACATTTCCTATGTGCCAACAAGAAGTAATTAGATAATACAGTAGACAGATCACTGATCCTGGAGTCAAAAAGGTTCGCCTTCCTGACTTCAAATCTGACCTCAGACATTTTCTACCTGGGTGACCCTGGGCAAGTCACTTCACTCTGTTTTTTCAGTTTCCTCACCTGTCAAATGAGCTAGAGAAGGAAATGGCAAACCACTCCAATATCTCTGCCAAGATAATCTCAAATGGGGCCATGGAGAGTCATGACCGAAATGACTAAAGATCGACCAGTGGAAGTCCAACCGTCTGGCTCTTGAATTGATTTCATGGAGGAGCCAACAGCTTTAGTCATCTTTGCTCTAACCTATCACATCTCCTATTAGTGGATCTGGAGGTGCTCCCAATGCCTATTAATTGGGATCAGGGTTGACTTTTGGCCCAAGCCCTTTAGTCAATTTGGCAACCTCTCAAATTGGCAGCATTCTGGGGAAAAACTGTTTCCTGTCTTATCTTGGTTACAAGATCTTGTCTAAGACTATTTATAAAAGACCCAACCCATTTGAGAAGCTGTGTGTGTGTGTGTGTGTGTGTGTGTGTGTGTGTGTGTGTGTGTGTGTGTGTATGGAGTGGGGTTATTTTTACATTTTGGTTTTATATCTCCTTCATTCCATATATTTTCCACTTACCCAGTAAGCCATTCTTTCTTTTTTGGGTTTTTTTTTTTGGGGGGGGGGTGAGATTTCAAGGCAGTGAAGTTAAGTAACTTGCCCAAGGCCACACAGCTAGGTAATTATTAAGTGTTTGAAGCTGGATTTGAACTCAGATATTCCTAACTCCAGGGCAGGTGTTCTATCCACTGCACCATCTTAGCTGCACCTAGTCATTCTTTGTTAGCAAAGAACAATAAATTTTTTAAAAAGCATTTATCAAAAATAAAAGGTGTAGGGGCAGCCAGTTGGCACAGTGGCTAGAGCACTGGTCCTGGAGTCAGGAGTACCTGAGTTCAAATCCAGCCTCAGACACTTAATAATTACCTAACTGTGTGACCTTAGGCAAGCCATTTAACCCCATTGCCTTGCAAAAAAAAAAAAAAAACCTAAAAAAAATAAAAGTTGTATTGGTCAGAACACTGGAGATGGATTCATGAAGACTTGAGTTCAAATTCATCCTCAAGCACTTTCTCCATAACTCTGGGCCAAGTCACTTGACCTCACTCAGACTCTGTTTCCTCATCTATAAAATGGAAATTGTAATATATAAATATTATAATTACTGTTATTATTTTTTTTTAGTTTTTTTTGGAAGACAATGGGGTTAAGTGGCTTGCCCAAGGGCAGATGGCTAGGTAATTATTAAGTGTCTGAGGCTGGATTTGAACTCAGGTATTCCTGACTCCAAGGCCAGTGCTCTATCCACTGTGCAACCTAGCCTCCCTGTTATTATTATTATTAAAACTAACCAACATATATTCATTGTTCCACAGATAGTCCCTAACTTGAGTAAAGAAGGGAAGGAGATTACAGCTTCTTTTAATTATATATAACTACATATAAGGGAAGGAGATTACAGTTCCTTTTAATTATATATAACTATATACAAAGCCACTTAGGTCTCAGGATTCCCAGGGATTAGTTAGCAGTTCTGGCCAAACTGACTCATTCATGTCTGGATCTCATGCTGTATCAAAGCATCATAGAATTGGGACTGGAAAGGACCATTTGACCTGATGGCCCTTGGATCAGTTAGCAGTCCAGGCTCAGTATCACAGAGCTAATAAACGTCTGGAGCAGGATTCAAACCCAGGTCTTTCTGATGCTATTCTCTATCACAATGCCTGGGAGGACAGGATAGTACAGTGGAAAGAGGACTGTTTCTGGAGTCAGAGGATCTGGGTTCAAATACTATCTTGTGAGCCTGGCAAATCCTCTTCCCAGTTTCCTCATCTTTAAAAATAGGGCATGGGACTAAATCATGTCTAAGGTCCCTTTCAGGTCTGAATCCTTTAAATGAACTAAAATTCTCTCATGTGTGACTTAATATTTGTAAAATCAGAATAAAAAAGACCCAGGAGGAAATATCATTGACTGGCCAGGTTGCAGCCCATGGGTTCAGTATTAACAAATTATAGCTAGTGGAATCTAGCCCCTACTGCTGGAAGGTCAACTTGTTGCCTCTCACCTCTACCCAGGGCACTCTGATGCCTTTAGGAGTTAGGGATCTCTCCTTTCTGCCATTGACTCTAGCCCTCCTCAATTGTGCTCCCCCAATTTTGGCAATCTATACATCCCAGTTCTATGTAATCATTTAATACTCAGATTAGCCTTTACCAAAGAATATTAACTTCAAAGCCCTAGCAAGAACAAACATAAGTATTTCCCCAAGACCTCAGGACATAATCCCACCATAAACCTTCACAGTCTCTGAGAAGGGGATTAGGTTCACTGTTTAATTCAGTTCTTAGCATTAGTTCCACCAAGTGACAAATCCACCCCCCCTCACCCACACATACACCTCATCTTGTATCCTGAGATCCTAGATTCTCAGGATTTCCCTGATGGGCTGGTGGCAAATTCTGGCTAGGAATCCTGGACTTTGAGGTGCCCCATGGTTCAAGATGACAAGTCCAGACTCCACTTCCCAAATTTAGAAATGATAAAAACAAATAAAACCAACTCCAAGCTTGGTTTAGCACAATAACTGAAGCAGAAGAGACATTTAATCATATTTATTGACCTAGTGACTGACAGGACCACAGGACCTAAGAAGGAGGAAAGATGGCCCTTCCCTGTCCAACTTACTGTTTGATACCCTTGATGGGAATGTTACTGTTGTTTGTCCTTGGTTCTTTTTAAAAATTTTATTTATTTATTTGCATACTATTCAAATAGTCTTGTTGTATGAGAAAACATAATCCTCCTCCCCCCCACAAAAATAGAAAAATCTCATGACGAAGTGAGAGAAAAAGAAAAGAAATTGTACTTTAGTCTGTGTTCAGACTCTGTTAGCTATTGCTAATTGTATTTTCCTCCATCCACTTCTCCCCATTCCCATTTATTCTATTCTCTCCTTTCAATTTGTTCCTCCTTAAAAGTGCATTGTGGGGCACCAGCACCCAAATCCTGCCCCAGACATTATTAACAACCACCCAGTCGCCTGGCCCCGGGCAGGCCACCCAACTCCACCACTTTGCAAAAGAAAAAGTGTATTGTATCTGACTCCCCTCTCCCATGATCTCCCCTCTTCTCTATCACCTACACCCCCCTCTCTTCCCCTGTCTCCTTTCTCCCATCCTCTTCCTCTCCTTTTTCCTCTAGAGTAAGATAGATTCCCATACCCTATTACGTGTGTAAGTTATTTCCTCTTTGAGTCATTCCCGATGAGAATTAAGGCTTACTTATTCCCCTTCCCTCATTGCAAAAGCTCTTTCTTGACTTTCATATGAAATACCTTAGCCCATTCTTCCTCTCCTTTCTCTTTCTCCCAGTACTTTCCTTTCTCTCCCATTGACCCCATCTTTATTTTAGACCTTCATATTCAGCTCTCTCCTGTGCCTTGTCTAGATATGTGCCTCCTAACTGCTCTAATAAATGAGAAGGTTCATATGAGTTATCAGTATCATCTTCTCATGCAGGAAGGAGTACATGCATTTCCACATCATTAAATTCCTCATAATTTACCCTTCTCATCCTTCCTCTCTATGTTTTATCCAAGTCTTGTACTTGGAGATCAAATTTTCTGTTCAGCTCTGGTCACTTCAACAGCAAAGTCTGAAATTCCCCTGTTTCACTGAAAGTTCATCCTTTCCTCTGGGGAAGGATGTTCAGTTTTGCTGGGGAGTTGTTTCTCTGTTGTAATCCAAGCTCTTTTGCTTTCCAGAATATCACATTCCAATCCCTATGAGCCCTTAATGTGAATGCTGCTAAGTCCTGTGTGATCCTGACTACAGCTCTGTGACATTTGAATTGTTTCTTTCTGGCTGCTTGTAATATTTTCTCTTTGATTTGGAAGTTCTGGAATTTGACTATAATATTCATGGGAGTTATTTTGGGGGGATCTCTTTCAGTAAGTGATTGGTGGATTCCCTCAATTTTTATTTTATCCACTGCTTTTAGGATATCAGGGCAATTTTCCTGTAGAAATTCTTTAAAAAACAAAGTCAAAACTCTTTTCCTGGTCATGACTTTCAAGTAGCCCAATAATTTTTAAATTGTCTCTTCTGGGTCAGTTGTTTTTCCAATGGAATAGTTCACATTTTCTTCTAGTTTTTCATTCTTTTGGTTTTGTTTTATTGTTTCTTGATTTCTTACAAAGTCATCAGATTCCTTTAACTCCATTCTACATTTGAAGGAGTTGTTATCTTCAGAGAGCTTTCTTATCTCCTTTTCCACCTGGCTAGTTCTGCTTTTTAAGACAATCTTTTTCTCATTAACTTTTTGGACTGCTTTTTTCCATTTGACCTAAGCTGGTTTTCAACATGTTGTTTTCTTCAGTAGTTTTTTGTATCTCCATGACCAAATTGCTGACTTGGTTTTCATGATGTTCCTGCATCGTTCTCATTTCTCCTACCAATTTTTCCTCTATCTCCCTTATTAGTTTTTCTTTTCTTTTTTAAGGTTTTTTTTTGCAAGTCAAATGGGGTTAAGTGGCTTGCCAAGGCCACACAGTTAGGTAATTATTAAGTGTATGAGGCCAGATTTGAACTCAGGTACTCCTAACCCCAGGGCTGGTGCTCTAACCACTGCACCACCTAGCCTCCCCCCTGCCTTACTAGCTTTTCAAAATCTTTTTTGAGCTCTTCTGTAGCCTGAGACCAATTCCTATTTTTCTTGGAGGCTTTAGATACAGAAGCTTGGACTTTGTCATCTTCTGAGTGTGTTTTGATCCTCCCTGGGACCAAAGTAATTATCTATGATCAGGTTCTTTTTTCAGTTTACTCATTTCCCCAGTCTATGACCTGGTTTTGAAGTACTTTTCAAGCTTTTGATTATTAATGAGACAACTCTGCATGGACCTCAATTCCTTCAGTGTTTTATGAGAGACTGACAGCTCTTCTGGCCTGTACTCTGCACTGTGGATGATCACAAGCCCACACCTCTCCCCTGGAACTGTGAGGAAGATTCCCTGCTCTGCTATGGCAATAGGGAATCCCAGACTTTGACCAGGGTCTGAATATGAACAAAGCATCAGAGTCCTGTCCCAGGGGTAGTGGAGAGACCTTGACTATCTCCCCCAAACCCCTTACCTTCCATGGGCTGAGTACTCTAGGAGCAGCTGCCTAGTGACTTCCTGCTGGGCAACTCCGTGGGCCTGCTTCCATTTCCCAGATTGTGGCTGTGCTAGCCTGAGCTCCATGCTCACTATGGTAGAGTTTTCCCAAATTGTGCATGGTGCTCCCTGGGTTAGGAGGTCTGGAAATCACTTCACTACCAAGAACCCAGGTGCCCCCCGCCCCGGGACCCAGGGACCCTATGGGCTGTTTCTGAAGGAAGGAACTCTGTTTGGTCCTGCACAGCAGAACCCTAGCTGTGCCACCATCCCTTCCAAGCCTGCTGCATGAGAGCCTTCCCATGAATCTTCCAAGTTATCTTGAGTTGAAAAATTGTTTCACTCGGTCTTTCTATGGGTTTTACCTCTCTAAAATTTGGTTAGAGTCATAATTTTAAGGTTTTTGGGATGTCTTGGAAGAGAACTTCTGGGAATTCCTGCCTTCATGCAACCATCTTGGCTCCACCTCTTGTCCTTTGTTCTTGAAGAACACCTTGACATTAGAGAGATGACAAGCACATGAATTGGATTTGAATGGGGAAGGAGGGGTGCTGTGCTAAGTCACCAGCTTCACCTCCTCTTCCTGCAGGGCCATCTGAGTCCAATGGCCAGATATGAATCAGGACAATTGGAAATATTCTAAGATGGGAGGCAATTGAGGTTAAGTGACTTGGATCACACAGCTAGTAAGAGGCTGGATTTGAACTCAGGTCATTCCAACTCCAGGACCAGTGCTCTGTCTACACACCATAAGACAGCATAGGACTTCTGTGCCTCAGTCAGGAAGCTTTTAAGATAAAGGCAGTTTCCCCCCTTGCAGCAAAGGAAACAGGAGTCAACTCAAGATGTCTTCTCCCAAAAGTCAATCCTTAGCACCTTCCATTTTGGTGCTCCTGTCTCAGTTGCTCTGGGCACCCGCTAATGTGCCATTAAAATAGATAAGTTCTCACTGACCTTGAGCCCTGTTTGGCTTTGCTGTAAATCTAAACAGACTGTTACAATATTATGAATGATTCATAGATCCTCAGAACTGGAAAGGACCTTAAAAGTTCACCTCGTGTAACTTAATCATTTTACCGTGTGCCTCCTCCATCATCCTCTCTCCCTCTCACTTATCTCCAATCTCTCCTTGTCTACTGCCTGCTTCCCAGCTGTCTCTAAACATACTTGAATTCCCCATTCTCAAAAAAAATCCTTTCTTGATGCATCCGTTCCCATTAGCTATCACCCAGAATCTCTCTGCCTTTTTGTGGCTAAACTCTGTGAGAGGGCTGTCAATAAGAGATGCCTGCCTCCACTTTGTTTCCTCTTATTCTCTTTTTAATTCTCTGCAACCCAGCTTCCAGCCTCATCATTCAACCAAGCCTGCTTTCTTCAAAGTTATCATTAATATCTTAATTACCAAAGTTAGTGGCCTTTTTCCAGTCCCCCCTCCTTGACCTTGATGTAGCTTCTGACACTGGTGACCACCTCCTTCTTCTAAATATTCTTTTTCATTCTAGGCTTTTGTAACACTGTTCTTATTTAGTTCTCTTACCTAGCTGATAAAATCTCCTTTGCTGAATTTTTGTCCAGGGCACCCCCCCCCATGGGTGCTATTCCCCTAAGAGCTAGTGTTGGGTCATCAGCTCCCTCTAAACTATTTCACTTGGTGGTCCATCAACTCCCATGGGTTGAAATATCATCCATATGCAGATTGTTCAAAGATCAGTATATACAGTCCTAACCTCTCTCTGGATCTTGATTCTCATACCACAAACTTTCATCAGGTCAACTGGGTTTAAAATCTGACCTTAGATATTTCTAACTGTGTGAGCATGGACAAGTCAATTAGTTTCAGTTTGCCTCAGTTTCCTAATCTGTAAAACAAAAATAACCTTTATAAAACTTGGCCCCTTCCCACATTTCCAATCCCCTTACATTTTACTTCCATAATCCAGTGACACCAGCCACTCACACAAGATATTCTAGCTCCCTACTCTTTTTTGAGGCTAAATTTGTTGAAATATAAAACATTTTCTCCTCCAGAGCCAAAAGACATTATTACTATCTGGTGGTGTTAGTAGTAGTGGTGGTGGTAGTATGTCCAATTTTTCTCCTTCCTCATCAAAGACCATGACATCAGGGAGGTAATGAAGCCATGACAAACACATGAATTGGATTTGAGTGAGGGGGCTGGCTAAGTTATCAACCTCAATTTCTTCTCCAGAGCCATCTGGGTCCAGTAGCCAAATATGGATCAGGATGACTGGAGATGGTCCTAGATGTGAGGTAATCAGAGTCAAGTGATTTACCCAAGGTCACATAGCTAGTAAGAGACAAGTGTCTGAGGCTGCATTTGAACTCCCGTCCTGACTCCCAGGCTTGTGCACTAACCACTGCACTATCTAGCCACCCCAGTAGCAGTGGTAGAGGTAGTAGTTGTAGTAGTGGAGGGGGTGGTGGTGGTGGCAGTAGTAGTTGTGGTAACAATAAATCACATTTATATTGTATTTTACTTATCAACAACCCAGAGAAGAATCAAAGGATCCTAGACTTTGAGGTGGAGGCAACCATCAAGGTTTTGTAGTCACCTAACACTTTTTAGAGGAGTAAAATGAACCAAAAATAATTGCTCCAAAGTTACACAACTAGCGAGTAGTGTTAATATCCACTTTTATTTTTTAACAGATAAACTGAGATTCCAAGAAATCAAGTAGCCTAGTCTGGCAGACCTGAGGGAAGTGACAGGCAGGGAGTCCACCAGGCAGGGAGTCCACCCAGCAGGAAGTCTCTCCAGTAGGTCTCAGGTGAGGCTCCTGAAAAACAGATCATTTATGTACTTGCCTCTTCCGTTCCCTTGGCGACCTAGTCCCTACTGAGTAAGCAACAATTTTAGTAGTAATTATTTTAGCTAGATAACTGTTTTGAGTATTAAAGCATACAGCTTATACCCCACTCCAACCCACTCCTGGCAACAATTGGTTAGCCCTGGAAAAACAGGGTTTAAAGCACCTTATTAGTGATGACAATAGGATCTGTAGGTTCTGGATCAGCTTTCAGAGATATTTGTGGGCATTTAATTCTCATGTCATCTCATCTACATGGTTCTCTTGTCAGTCTTCTAGGACATCCCAGCATCACCACCACCATCACTACTGCTATTACCAACCACCACTACCATTGCTACCACTATTTCTATTGCCACCACCATCACCATCACCACTTATTACCATTACTACTACCACTACTTCTACTACTACAAACAAGTGAGGGCTGCCAAACCCTTTTCAGGGCTGCTCATCCACCTTTGGTGTCCACTTCATCCACCCAACTCTTACCCACTGTGGCTCCAAGAAACCATAACATGAAAGTTATACATAGCAGCTGTGACTTCAACAGACAGATTAAACCAGGTTCAGGGTAACCAACGAGCCTCAAACCTTTCAGCGTATTGGGGGGGAGAGATGTCTACCCCAAATGTGTGAATACTTTCCCGAGAGGAATGGGTGGATGTGAACAATTTATTCTAACAAGTCATAAAGGCAGGGGAAGAAGGCAAGGTAAAGATCTTAAGACTGGGTCAGACAGTAAAGACAACAAGGCCATCCACTGCATCCTCAGCCATTGTAATGTTGACTTTTGTCTTGCCACTGGACTCCAACAACTCTGGAAGAGAGTATGAGGATGATGACTTCATACAACTCTACTTCATTTACATCCAATTTAAATACTAGTCCAAGGACATCACCCATGTCATTTTACCATTTTTACCTACCTCCTAAGTCCTGTGGCAAGTGACAAAGTAGCAAGTGTGGACACACTGGAAGTTGGAGTCACAACCCTATACACAGGTGGTCCAGGGAAGCAGCAGTGGGATTCAGCAGCCCTTTGGGTACCTAAGAAGCCTTTTGAAAGCATCATACTGTTCACCTTCTGGTGTGAGGAAGGAGATAGGAAAAGTACCCCTCGAAAACGATTTGCTTCTGCCAATTCTTGCCTGCTTGCCACAGCAGGCAGAATCCCATCCTGTGGTCAAAATACCAAAAAGTATACAAAAACTTTTACAAAGATGATTCTACCCACCATCTGCACATGAATGTGCACCCACTCATAAACAACACAAAATACAATAAACCTGAAAGACAAACAGCTTTTGTTGTGAGAGAACTCAGCAGGTATCACATCTAAATAATTGCTCTGAGTAAAAAAAGGTTGGCAAATGAAGGTCAGTTTATTGAAGTCAGAGCCAGATATATGTTTTTTCTGGAGAGGATGCAGCAAAGGGGGGCAACGTGAAACCAAGGTAGATTTTAAAATCAAAACTAATCTAGTCAACAAACTTGTATGTCCACTAAAACAAGTGAAAGACCAATGTGATTCATGCCAATGAGATTGCCACTTCCAGGACAATGCCATGATTACCAGGCATGACAGGGAGTCCTTGGGAGGAAGGGAGTTGGAAATAGCACCCACAATGATCACCTACTACTAAAGACTTGCACATCCCATGACTCATCACAAATACTGTCTTCCATTTAACTAAAAACAATACAATTTTCTGGATGCACCCTCATAGCAAACATTAATACTCAATAAAATCGGTGAAGTCAAGGCAAGATGGCTACCAGAAGATTTAATGTCAATAGATTCAATTCCTTTTCCAAGTAAATGTGAACTTGGAGGGAAAGCTGAGCCAATGTACAGTTGAATGGAGCAAAAAAAGGAATGGGCAGCTTTCAGATATTTGGTGCATGGCACTGCATTTACTCTTCTGGACCAGAACCCACAAGCATCAAGACCAGTTTCATGAGAATGATGGGGTAATACAGAAGCTGCTAAATGAAAAACAAGAACTCCACAGGGTTTACCAACAGGATAGTTCATTTCTAAGAAGCATTTAACTCCATCAGAAATAAAGTACAAGTGAAGCTTAAAGAGATGCAAGTAAGAAGGCAGATGAAATTCAGTTTTGTGCAGATAGTAACCATCCAAAGTGCTTTTATAATGCCCTGAAGGCAGTTTATGGACCAAAGACCCATTGTGCATCTCAACTAGGCAGTGCTGATGGAACCACATTGATCAATGACCCTGGAGAGATGGGCTTAACACTTCCATATCATCAATCAATGTGGAAGCCATTGACCATATAACTCAGATTGAAGTCAATCCCTCTCTAGCCAAACTTCCAGCTGAAGAAGAGGTTTTTTAATGCCATTAGTCTCCTCTCAGATGGCAAATTCTAGCTGATTCTATTCTGAAAATTACAAGGCAAGGGATTCACTACCCACACAAAAGTTGACTAAAATCTTCTGGGTTATATAGCAAGAGATAATTATCCCTCAGGAGGTCAAGGATACTTCCACTGTCCATCTCCTGCGACAATCATGGAGCAGAGGAGCTCCTCTCTCAGTTATATCCAACACAATTTTTGTCAGTATTTTTAATTGTCTAATATTCATCTGGAAGATGGTCATCTATCCAAAAGCCAGTATGGATTCAGAAAGAATCAAAGAAATATTGATATGTATTTGCTGTCAGATAGCTGTTTGATAGGTATACAATGTTCTTCAATAAGGCTTTGATGCTGTCAGTCACGAGGGCTTGTGGAAGATGATGGCAAAATCTGGTGGCCCAGAGAGGTTCATGAGAATTGTATGCAAATTCCAAGACAGCATGTTTGCATGGACTCTGAAAAATGGATGATACTCTCGAGCTTTCCCAGTCACCAGTGTAGTGATTGCTCCAATGCTTTCTAGAATGATAAGTTCAGTGATGTTTTCAGAAGCCTTCAACAAGGATGCAAACAGTATCAACATCAACTACACAGCATGATGAACTATTTAATTTGAAAAGGCTACAAGCCAAGACTAAAGTTGAGGGAAAGCTGGTGCATGACTTTTTGTTTCTAGGTAATTGTGCTCATGGCAACTTCTGAAGCAGAAATGCAACAAAACATTGATCAATTCTCTGCTGCTTATGCTAATTTTGGTCTGAAAACACAGGTTCTCTCCCAGCCAAGACCACATCATCCATAGATGAAACCACTAGCTATATATAGTAAATAGAGAAACTTTGGGTGCTGTGAATAAGTTCATTTACTTTGCCAATATACTTTTCAGGAATGTACACATAGATGATGCGATTGATGCAACATTGCCAGAGTTAACTGGGTGTTTAGGAGGCTCTGGAGGAAACGTGGAAGAGAAAGAGGCATAGACTACCTACCAAACTGAAGGACCACAGAGCCATTGTGCTGTTCATAATGCTTGTATGACTGTGATATCTGTACAGTCTACCAGCACCATGTCAGAAAACTGAATCGTTTCATTTAAATTGTCTTATGAAGATTCTGAGGAGAAGGTACTAGACACTGAGATCCTTTCTCAAGCTAAATTGCCGAACATTCAAACTCTATTACAAACATCATAACTCCAATGGGCTGGCCTAGTTCAAATTTCAAATTTATATGTTTGCCTAAAAGACAAATTTTTTAAATCTTGATAGTATTTTATGATTCAAATTACATGTAAAGAGTTTTCAACATTAATTTTTGTAAAACTGAGTTCCAATTTTTCCCTCCCTTCTCCCCAAGACAACATGCAATCTAATATGTTATAATGTGTACAATCATATTTTATTTCCATATTAATGTTGTGAAAGGAGAATCAGAACAAAAAGAAAAAAAAAACCCTGAGAAAGATTTTTTAAAAAGTGAAAATAGCATGCTTTGATTTGCATTCAGACTCCATAATTCTTGGGATATGGATGGCATTTGCTATCATAATTCTCTAAAAGACTATTTTAAGGGGAGTTTGTACAATGGAAATGCTAACACAGAGGTCAGAAGTGGTGATACAAGGACTCTCTCAAGGTCTCTCTGAAAAACTTTGGAAATGATGGTGAGTCATGGGAGACACAGGCACAGGACTGCCCAGCATGGTGTGCCCTCATTAGAACAAAGCAGAACTGCAATAGCTCACAAGAAATTTAAAGACATCTCCACTCCAAATGTTCATATGACTATCTGTGCCTTAGTTACTGTGATAGAGCCTTCCAAGGCTCCCTTCAGTCCCAGTCAGATACCCTGTATTTTAACCCAATTGAGTGATGCCATTTTGGTCCTATTCAAGAATGATGGACAACAATCAACTATTACTACTTATATCATTGCCACCACCACTATTATCATTATCTCCACTGTTACCACCACCATTTACTATCTTGGGTATGTTATTACCTCTAGGTCTCAGTTTATTCAACTATAAAAAAGGACTCTTTTAGCTTCAAATCTATATTCCTATTAACTCCATATTATAGAGGAATAAACTGAGGCTCTATGATAGTCCAAATAGTAAGTCAGCATTAAAGACATCTTATGTTGCCAGCTATTTTGTACTAATGTATACTGGCAGTACTCCACAAATGGACATCATTTAAACTCCAAGTCCAATGTTGTCTCCTGTACACCACCTTGACAGAAGTCATAGGATCCCATATTACATAGATTTTTTTCATGGGAAAGGACCCCAGAGATCATATAATCCAACCTCTTATCCCTAGGATACTTAAGTCCAGAAAGGGTATGATTCACCTAAGGCCGCACAGAGACAAAATTCAAACCCTTCTTTGACTTTACATCCAGTTAGTCCCCTTTCCACTGGACTCTTTGCTTAGATGGACTAACATCTTGGGTGATGATATGAGTTTATCCTCTTGGCTCAGCAGGAATAATCCTGTATTCAAAGCAGGTTCAGAGGATTTGAGTAACTTTTGTTTTTTGCCTGTCAATCCTCCTGGCGGGTTACTAAGGCTCCCAGTGACAACAAAGACTATTTTTCTCATGACCTCATTGGCTTTTATCCTGCTAGCCTCTCCCATTAAGATTTAATCCCTGCTCTGTGACATCGGAACTCATCTCCCCAGCAACCAAGTGTGATGTCATAAACAGAGAGCTGGAACCACGCCAGGCCTAGAATGACTGAGCTGCAAAGGCAGGTGAAAATAGAGGACATGGAAGCCAAGAGGAAGGGAGGTTGGTAAACAGAGGATGTGGAAGCCAAGGGGAAGGGAGGCTTGTAAACAGAGACTGTAGAAGGCAGGAGGAAGGGAGGTTTGTTATTTTATCCAGACAAGATCTATGTGCCTCAAACCACTTATATATGGAGGGCAACTCAAATCCCATGGGCTACCATGCTTGTAATGGAGATGTCTCCTACTCCCAGGTGCCTAAACCTTCATGAGACAATCGGGCCACTGAATAGGAGGACATAAACCCCAAGGGAATGTTTCATTTTGTATTTTTGCTGTGTACTGGTTTTCTTCTTTAAAAAATGTTTTTTATTATGAACTTATCAGTAATGGAATATAAGCATCCATTACACAAACAAGAGGATTAGATGCAAAATCGCAACTTCACTGATTTACACTATGTAGTCAACTGAGGCTGATCAGACCAATGCAAACTCAAAATGCTCTACTGGGGTTGGGAAAAAATAAGCTAGGTGAATTTCAGGAGTGGATTATCTAAATTTGTGCAAAGGGATGAATGTATAGATAAATGGATATGGAAGACAGAAG
Organism: Macrotis lagotis; assembly: GCF_037893015.1. Lineage (NCBI taxonomy): Eukaryota > Metazoa > Chordata > Mammalia > Peramelemorphia > Peramelidae > Macrotis > Macrotis lagotis. The sequence continues at coordinate 680,978,827 of NC_133666.1, forward strand.
GATAGACAGACAGACAGATGATAGAGATTGATGAATGGGTGAATGGATGAATAGATACATGGATGGATGGATGGAGAAAGATGAATGGATGGATAGATAATTGGATAGATAGTTGAATGGAAAGATAGGTAGAGAGACAGACAGATAGGTAAAAGAAATAAAGAAAGGAAAGAAAGAGAAAAAGAGAAAAAGAAGATAGTTGAAGGGATGGATAGATAGATAGACAAACAGACAGATAGATGCTCAGTCCTCATCAGACCATATATGGATTACTCTGTTAAAATATGTGAGCCCCAATTTAGTGGGGTCGTTGATACCACAGAGAAAGGTGACTACAATGATGAAAAAATGCTAGCCCATACCATATGAGTTTTGGTTGAAGGAAGTAGGGATGTTTAGCCTGGAGAAGAGAAGACTGAGGTAGGGAAGAAATTTCTATCTCACAGTGTTTGAAGGGTTGACATATGTAAATCACCATATGGCATGTGAGCATGTGTATACAGACACACACCGAATGCATTTTCTATGAATCAATAGCCCTTTCCTTTTGTGTCTATGTTGTTCCCCCAGTAGAACAAAAGCTTCCCAGTAATAGGCTTGTCTATTTAATCTGTATTAATTTTGAGCATACAGTAGTTAATTTTTTGTATGTATTTTGTCTAACTCCTCCCCACCTCCAGGAAAATGAAAACTCCTTGAGAGCAGGGACTGTTTCCTTTTCCTTTTTTTAAATTGTATTTTCAGCATTAAGCACAAAGCCTAATATATAAAAAGAAGCTAACTTTTTCTGCCTCAGTTTCCTCCACTGTAAAATAGGATGACAGCATCCACTTTGCAGAGTCATTGTGAGTGTGAAATGTAGAATGTTTTTCAGAGTGTCTGGCACATAGTAGCTACCTAATATTTACTGATTGACTACAAGCGCAAAGGAAGATCTTCCTAGCTGGATGAGACCCTGAACATCCTCTAATTCAGCCCTCTCACTTCAAGAGGAAAAACCGAGACTCAGAGAGCAATGGCATTTGTTCCAAGTCTCATTGAGTTCTAAGTAACAGAAAGCTCAGGTTCTCCGACTTCAGGAGCCCCTAACCAAAACACCCACAGCAATGGCTTGGTGTAAATGTCCCTTATGCAAAGATCTGAGCATACCACTCCTCTACTAAACAGCCATTCTAAGACCTTAGACACTGTTAGTCTAGAGCTTAGAGGACACACAAGAGACACCTAATTCCACCTAGGCAACATGCAGGGAAACAAAGGACGATTCTCATACTCCAAACGGGCTGGGGAAAAGACTGACCCAATATCACTGCTGGTGTCAGAGGCAGGATTTGAAACCAAGCCTTCCTAACGCTTAACTGCAGCTCAATATTCACTATAGCTAAAGCAGACAATCTCAAAGCCAGGAATTCTTTACCTATTAATCATTAATTTGAGTATGGATATATGTAAATAATAGAATAGAATAGAATAGAATAGAATAGAATAGAATAGAATAGAATAGAATAGAATAGAATAGAATAGAATAGGATAGAATGGGATAGGATGGGATAGGATAGGATAGGATAGGATAGGATAGGATAGGATAGGATATATGATATAATATGATATAATATAATATAACATATGATATGATATAATTAATATATTATAATATATAATAATATATGATATTATATATATAAAAAAACCATTAGGTTATATGATTGTGATGGACTACCACTGTGCTGTAAGAAATGATAAAGGGACTGCCTATATATATATATATATATATATATGTATATATATACATATATATTTTTATATAATATGTACATAAATATATATGCATTTCGAGAGAACTGAGCTCCTATGTGTTTTACTTATGAAAAATAGTATTGCGAGTAGAGTTGCAAAGGTTTAACCAAAGGGGGGGCATGATCCACAATTAAGAACTCCTATTCTAAAACTTAGAATTTCAATCTGCAAAGAACCCTAGAGGTCATCTACTCCAGCATCCTCATCTTAGAAAAACTGAGGCCCCAGAAGGAAAGGGATTTGCTCAAAGGTTCACTCATTTGCAAATGCAAAGACATTCTGAATTAGGAGGGGATTGGTCTTGCCTTAGAAATTCATTCCAGACTTTTGGCTCTCAGAGAAGAGGAAAGCTGATAGGAGATGATCCCAGATCCCAAGTTCAAGATTTAATTTTTTAGCTCCAATGACTACCTTCTCCCCTGGAATATGCTAGACTGGAACCCATTTGAAAGTCCTGAGAGATACTCAAATTTTGGGAGTATCAAGGACCCCCTTGACTAATCTGGGAACTTCTATGGATCTCTTCTCTTTTTGGAATGCAAAAAATAAAATATTCAGGATTACTAAGGAAATGAAAGACTAGCTGGACATTTTTCCCCCAGCCAAGTTCACAGCCCCCCAGACATCTTATCTATCCATAGAAAGGAGTTCATGGACCCCATGTTAAGGATTGCTGATTAAAAGAGTGTAAAGTAGTGAAAGAGATCTCCTTCTGGTATCTATTGACTGTCATCCTGGATAATTCCTAAAACTTTTCTTCAATAATTTAAGTTGCTGAGACTGTATTTACCTGCAATGGTAAAGAAAATTCATTGGCATTCCCCATGAAGAGAAAATCATAGATACCTAATATTGATCTCCCTAGACCTTTCTGTTGCAGAGCTCAGTGATAGCCAGGGATTGTCTGACCCCATGGGACTCATTTTCTCATATGTCTCCCCCATCATCTTCCAGTTAGGCAGAAAGATGGGGTACACACTGCTCCCCTCCCCCCCCAGACACACCCTCCCTTTCTCTTAAGACCAAATGACCTAATCTCGGTACTGAGTTTGGAGAATGGCCAAAGAGAAAAGGAAGAGGGAGGGGATGATCCCAGGACTCTATGTTTCCAATACGGATTAACAAATAGTTTGGCAAAGCAGGGCACTCTCAGCTCTGAGCAGCCTTGTCGGTGGTAAATAAATCATTGATTTTCCTCACTGGACTTGCCAGTTTCAACTGGAGAAAATGAGTCGCATTTATCTGTTGTGTGAGACAGTTGGATGTCTTGGGGCCAGGAGGGGGGAGGAAAATATTCACATGTACATGTGTACACATCATCACCAGCAGCACTGCCATCACCCAAGGGGATTGGGGAGACAGAGCATCTCATTCCAAAAATCCTAGGATGTCTTTCAATCTCATTCTCTTAACTATACTCAGGGGGTCTTCAAGCTGCTTACAAATAAATGCACAGGAAAAGGAAAAGGCCAAATTTTACACTTCTTCCCCTTCTCCACACACACTTTTTTTAAATAAGGAAGAAAAGAAGCTCTTATCAGGAATGGAGCTTCCTCTAAAATTCAGGGACCATTCAGGATGGGACCTTGACAATGTAAGTAACTCTATTGGAAATAAGAGAAGCAGAGCCTGGAGGCTCTTGTACTTTTTGTTTCTTTTCTCTGTTCTCTAAACTAATAATGCTTTGCATCATTACAGTAAGAAGGATATCACTCAGTTTCAGAGGAACTAAGTTCCCCTGAACCTCTCAGACTCACTGTCTTGGTAACCTTGGGATAGTTGCTTAGCCTCCATGGTCTTCAATATTTTCTACTGTGGGGGTGGGTAGGTGGCACAGTGGCCCAGGAGTCAGGAGGACCTGAGTTCAAATGCAGCCTCACTTAATAATGACCTAGCTGTGTGGCCTTGGGGAAGCCACTTAACCCCATCGCCTTGCAAAAAATATATTTTCTACAGTGAAATGAGGGCCTTGGGATAGTTGGCTGCTGAATTCTCTCCAACACACACACATTGTATGTTTATAGATTTAGAGTTTGAATGGAAGTTGAGGCATAAATTGGAGCTATGACATATAAGAATGGGCATATCCTTTGACCCAGCAATACCACTACTAAATCTGTATCCCAAAGAGATCAAACAAAAAGGACAAAAGATCTCTATGTATACAAATATTTATAACTTCTCTGTGGTGACAAAGAATTGGCCAAAGAGTAATGCCCATCCATTGAGGAGTGACGGAACCCATTATGTTATATGATTGTGATGGACTACTACTGTGTTGAAAGAAATGTTGAAGGGACTACCTATCAAAACTATGAAGGCACTCTGAAAATTTTACAATATCTGAGATCAGTGTAGCCTAGATCTATAAACTGAAGGACCTTAGAAGTCATCTAATTCAATTCCCTCATTTTTCAGATCAAGACACTGAAACTCAGAGATCCCAGGGAAATGACTCAAAGTCACACAAATAGTTGAGCTTCATACTCAGCTGCCATGACTCCAAAGGAAGCATTCTCTCCATTGCCCCAGGATGGACACTCCTCCAGTTCTTATACAACATCAGTAGAATATAAGCTCCTTGAGGACAGAAAATATTGATTTTAGTTATTTTATTTTAAGATTTTGTATCTCCAGTGCCTGGCACTGATATGGCACATGGCAAGGATCTAATGTTTATGGGATCAGATTAGATTGGAATGTATTAAATATCCTTCCATACATTCTCCATAGAGCATCCAGCCAACCTCCTGGAAATCTTGTAAATGTTTGTGACTGCTGAAATAACATTGGGCTGTCCATGCGCTATCTGTCACTGTCGCTACCTGAACAGCCCACCTCCATTCTTGGTCATGTATGTCCTTGATAATGTCTTTTATGCAACTTTTTTGAAAGCTACTCATATGATCTTACCTACTTACCCTCACCATGAATCATTGCTATTTCTTTGGAAACCCTTTCCTTTATAATTCTCCTAAGATTATAGTGTTCGATGATTTATAGCCCTATGGAAGCACTAGAACAATAACAGAATAGACATTTATAAAGCACTTTTCCAAGTGATCTGTCTGTATGTCTATCCGTCTATATTCCGATTCACTCATCTATCTATCTCTGTCTACCGACTTTCCCATCTTATCTATCTAATCTATCATCTATCTATCAGCTCATTTGATCCTCATGCCATCTGGGGAGAGTGAATAAACATTCTATTGATTTTATAGATGATTAAACAGTCTCAGGGAGACTAAATGAGTTGCCCAGGGACATATAATAAGTCAGGTAGAATTAGCACTCGGGTATTTCTGACTTTAAGCCCAGAATTCAAACCCTTGTGACAGATAGCTATTTATAATAAAACACTTTTCAAAAGGATTTGTAATTTTTATTGTTCCCCCCTGTGGCTCACAACTTTGTATGCTATTAGAGTGACAAGGTTCCCATTTCATAACCAAGTGGATGGAAGACCAGAGAGGTTATTCTATGCACAGTTAGAGGCAGAGGCAGAAATGGAAATGAGGCAGGTTTCTGACTCCCTATCTTACACTTAACCTATAAATTACTGAAAAAATTGAGGGCTACAGCCCTCACTGCAGAGGGGGCAGCTCCTTTTTCGCATCTGCTTTAGAAGTCAAGGATCATGAGTGGTGTAGATGGGGGGGAGTTGTTATTACTTGCTGGATTTGTGCTTTTTTAATTAATATTTTCTCTTCCCCAAATTCTGTTACTCACCACTCCCCTCTTCTCACCAGAAAGAGGAAAAGACAGAAAAACAGAGAGAGAGAGAGAGAGAGAGAGAGAGAGAGAGAGAGAAACAGACAGACAGAGACAGAGACAGACAGACAGACAAACAGACAGAGGGACAGGCGGACACAGAGAGACAGACACAGAGGCACAGAGAGACAGAGCCAGAGAGAGAGAGAAAGAGAGAAAAGAGAGAGAAAGACGGAGACAGAGAGAGTGCTAAACGAAGGTCCACATGGCCATATCCAAAAACCCATCTCACCCTACTTCTTGTAGACTTACTCACTGTCAGGCATTGGGGAGCATTCTTCATCAATTTTCTTGCATCAAGATTGAGTGCATGAGAGTCCCCAAGTCTTTCAAAGTCCCCTAGTCTTTCCATTGTCATTATTCTTTAAACTACTCTGCTGGTTCTACTCAGTTTAGTCTACATTATTTCATATAGGTCCTTCCAGACCTGAAGCCATCCCCTTCATCATTTCTTATAGCACAATAATATTCCATTACTTTCATATGCCATAATTTTGTTTAGCCATTTACCCATTTATGAGCACCCCGAGTTCTTTCCCACTCCGAATAGAGCTGCTAAAAATATTTTGCACATATAGGTCCTTTTCATCTTCTTTTGTTGCTGTTGTTGCTTTCTGTCTTTGAAGCATAGAACTAGTCAAACTAGGTCAAAGGGTAGACATAGTTTAATAGGTTTTGGGGTGCAGTTCCAAATTGCTTTCCAGAATGAGTAGACCAATTTATAGCTTCACCACATGTGCATTAATATGTCTGTTGCCATAGACCCCTTCCAGCATTTATCATTTTTCATATTTGTCAACTTTTTTCCCCACTCTCTTGGGTACAAGATGGGATCTCAGAGTTGATTTTTCACCTATGTGGGATGGCCTGGTCTTCAGTGAGACACCAGCCCAGCCTATGCTTTGCATAATGACTGATCTTGTTTGAAAGTAAGCTCCTCGAGAGTGATAATGTCTAATTTTTTCATTTATGTCCCCAATGTCTCACATGCTGTCTGGCACACAGTAGGCATTTGATAAATAATTATTAATTGATGGATGCATTGTGATGTAGTTTAGTAGCAAGTACTGCTCTCAGAGCCAGGGGGGCTGGGGCTTTTCTCTGTAGAGAATGGGAGAATCTCAATAGGAAAGAACCCCAGAGGTAAATATGTCCAACCTCTGCTGAATAAGAATCTATGACGTGCTTAAAAAGTGATCATTTGCCATTTGATGAAGATCTCCAGAGAGGGGGAACTCACCATATTTCCAGGTCACCCATTCCACTTTAGGACCACTCTCAGACTTAATAAGGTTTTTCTTTATTTCAGTTCTCCAATATTTCAGTACTCTTTTCAGTTTAGTAGTTCTAACCAGCAAGGTGACCAAGTGAATAGAGTCTGGAATCAGGGAGATTCATCTTCACGAGTTCAAATCTGACCTCAGACACTTACTTTCTGTGTGAATTTGGGCAAACCACTAAAACCTGTTTGCCTCAGTTTCTTTATCTGCCAAATGAGTTGCAGGAGAAAATGGTAAGCCACTCCTCTATCATTACCAAGAAAATCCCAGATGGGGTCACAAAGAGCTGGACATGACAATGACAATGATATCCATTAATTCAGACCGCCATCCATGCCTAGCCTTCCTGGATGACTCCCATCCATGTCTTCCCATAAGCTTACCACAAAATGTCCATCCAAAATGCCAGGGGCCATTCTTGAATCCTCTTGTCCAGTCCACTCCTCCCCCCCTCCTTTTATATCTAGGTTGTGCAGAGTGCTTAGCCTGGAGTCAGGAAGGTCTGAATTCAAGTTCTGCCTTAGACTGGGCAGATTTCTTAGCTAGGTGACCTTGGATAAGTCACAATCTCTGCCTCAGTTTCCTTATCTGTAAAATGGGAATAATAACACCTAGCTTGCAGAACCATTGTGAAGATATAATAAGATAATTATAAAGCCTTCAGCCCAATGTATGGCACAAGGTAGGTATTTAATAATTGCAGATTTCCTTTGTGTCCTTACATTTGATGATACCAATTGAGATAGGCTGGTTATCAGTCATCTGTCATTCTCACCAAATGAGCCAGTTCTTCTCTGTTCTCCAATCCCATAGATATTTATTAAATGTTTACTTATAAAATTATAGTTTATATATTATTTATATAATTATAATATCTATTAAATACCTACTATGTTCAAAGCACTGTGCTAAGTGCTGAGAAGATAAGTTAAAAAAAGACAGTCCCTGCCCTCAAGTAGCTTAAAATCTAAAAGGGGAGCAAACACACAAAGTGGAGGGAAAGGAAATAATTAGGGGAGGGACATGTCCTTTCATGGAGCTGAAACCAAGCAGGGCAGCAGTTGTAGAGTCATTGTGTTGTTTTGTTCATTCATTTTCTGTAAAAGACCAATGGCATAACAATATGAATGATGTCTTGACATTCTCATGAATTGAATTTGTGAGATTTAAGTTGTTCAGAGCTGTTCATCCTCTCTTCCAGAATCATCAGAGTCCAGTGGTAGGGCAAAAGTCATGTTTACTGGAGATGACTCAGGATGCAATGGATGACCTTGGGCATTTTTGATGCAAGACCCCATAGAGTCTGCTCCAATTGTTTTCATGGTCATTGGAACAAATTGTTCTTCTCCACCAATTCTGCTGCAAGAAGTCATCACATGTTTGGATTAGACATCCTCCTAGGTCATCAACGGGTTTAAGTTCTGTCAGCTACTCTCAACCTGGTTTAGCTTGTCTACAGGTGACCACAAGTGTAGCTACAGCTTCTTGGAGTCATAGGTGACAAATGGGTGATAGGTAGACATGAAAGGTGGACAAGCAGCCCTGAAAAAAGGTTCAGCAAGCTGCATGATGGAGAAGCTAGTCCTCTTTAAATACCCCAAACACTCTTTTTTTTTTCTTGTTGCGTTTGCAGATTCAGAATGGAGTAAGTCAAAAGTCCAGCTTCTGCTTTGAGAGGAAATTGGTACTCCAACCTCTAATCAAAGGGGAGAAGAGACTGAGGAATGCGATGATGTCAGTCAGGGCTTGAGTTAGTAGTAAGTCACTTATCTGCCAATGTGACATGGGACAAGTGACTCTCATAGTTTACTCATCTGTAAAATTTGAGAATCAGACTGGATGATAGTCAAGGTTCCTTCCAGTTCTAGCCCAGTTAATAAACTAGAATTTATTAGATGTCTATGATGCGCCAAGCTCTGAGGAAGGGGAAAAGAAGACAAGGACAAAACCTATGATTTCAATTGTTAAAGAGAATTTCCGGATCTACCAATGCAATGTGGGTCAGCCCTGATCTTGCACTTTCCAATCTAATCACAGAGGGATTGGGACTTGCCCAGGATGATCACACAGACAGAATGAATTTGAAGCAACTTTTGAACCCAAATCTTTTTAACTTGCAGACTGGCCTTCTGACCATTGATACTTCCACACACTTCTCTTTCTGGGTACACAAAGATAAAAGTGAGCACCTCCTGAATTTTTTTTTCACCAATAACCAGTACTGGGACACTAATACATTGTTGGTGGAGTTGTGAAACTTTCTGGAGAGTAATTTGGAATTATACCCAAAGGGCAATAAAGCTGCATATCCTTTGATGCAGGAATACCAATATTGTATCCCAAAAAGATCATAAAGCATAAATAACTAAAATACATATACATATATATATATATATATCTAAGCTTTTATGTAGGAGCAAAGAATTAGAAATTGAGGGAATGCCCATCAATTTGGGAATGACTGAACACATTTATGATCTATAAATCAGATGGAGTGCTATTATTCGATAAGAAATCATGCATGGGCAAACTTCAGAAAAGCCTGAAAATGCTTGCATGAACTGATGCTGAGTGAAGTGAGCAGAACCAGAAGAACATTTTACACAACAACAGCAACATTGTTAAATTATCAACTATGATGGACTTAACTCAGCAGTACAATAACCAAAGACAATTCTAAAGGACAAGTGATGGAAAATATATCAACAGCTAGAGAAGGAACTATGGAGTCTGAATGTAAACCAAAGATTATCTTCAATTTTTAAAATTTATTCTATGTTTTATGGGTTTTTTCTTCTCAGGCTCTTTTTCCCTATATGTACTGATTCTTCTTTCACATGATTAATAATATAGTTATATATATATATATAGATAGATAGATAGATAGATAGATAGATAGATAGATAGATATTAGATTGCTCTCTGTCAGGGAGAGAGAGAGGGGGAAAATGTAAAATTCAAACCATTACAAAAATTATTGTTGAAAGCTATCTTTGCATCTAGCTGGAAAAAAATAATTTTTAAAAGATGCCTGATAAGGCTAAAAAAGTCCAATAATTACCAACATTTCTATAGAGCTTCAAGGTCTCTCTTCCACCCAAGTCCTCTTCCCATGACTATGATGAACCCAGTTTTTCCTGGCTTTTCCAGGGAGCACAGGCTCCAGAATGTCTGGCCAGCATGGAAAAACTTTGAGAACTAACTGTGCATCTGACTACCCATCTATCATCAGGGGACCAATCTAGTTAATTGTGGCACCATGTTGGCAATCATGTGAAGAGTTTTCCAGCCACAGAAATTCCCTAAGAATATCTCTTAAGACTTAGAAGTCTGGGAAGCTGGTTGGTAAAGGAAGTATCCATACCCATGATATATAAGATCCCTGAGATCTTGAAATACTGAATTTCCAGTTAGATAGTCATGCTATACACATAAAACATACATATATCATGGTCCAAGGAATGGAGAGCATACTACCTATAGAATCTGAGGGCCTGGGTTCTAAGTTCAAATTCTTCCTCTGCACATTTATCTGTCAGTCCTTGGGCAAAAGACTAATTTCCTGGGGTCTCAGTTTCCTTATCTGTAAAAAAATGACTGAATAAATGGGTTTCTGTGGTGATATCCTTCAGCTCTAGCCCATATGACAAGCATTACCTTGAATTTAACTTTCCACGGCCTCAAACAAACTGCTGAGAGCCCAAAGTTTTTTCATATCATAAACTACCACTTCTTAGCTAATTCCACTTCTTAGCTAATTCTAAACTAATCCTCTCTTGCCCTGATCCTCCATCCCCAAAGTTAGTTTCCCTGAGGTTCCCTAACTACCCTCCTTATCTTGTAGCTCTGTGTCATAAGTGGGACCATTGAATGAAGTACCCGTAGTCACAAAAATTGGATTCAAGATGGTACAGAATGCCAGATCTGGAGTCAGGAAAACTCATCTTCCTGAGTTCAAATCCAGCTTCAGACATTAGTTGGGTGACCCTCGGCAAGTCACTTAACCATGCTTGCCTCAGTTTCCTTCTCTGTAAAATGAGCTGAAGAAGGAAATGGTAAATCACTCCAGTCTCTGTTGAAAATGGAATTACAAATAGTTGAACATGACTGAACAACAGATGGGATTTAGAACCAAGGTGACTGGAGCATTGATTTATCTCAGAGATCATCTAATCCAACCATCCCAGTTTTTGCAAATGAGGAAATTAAGACCCCAGAGAAGAGAAATGACTTGCCCCAAGTCCTTTGAGCAGTGTCACAGAGTTGGGATATAAACTCAAGTCTTCATTCTCTGAATCCAGTGCTTTTCACAAAGCAGATCTTAAGGTCATGGAGTCCAAATCCCACATTTTACTGATAAGGAAACTGAGATCCAAAGAAATAAAATGACTTGTCTGAGTTCACACAGGTGGTAAATAGCAGAGTTAGTATTTGAATTCAGGGTTTTAGATAAAGATTTATTAAGTAATGTGCCTGCTGAGGATATGCATAATAGTAAGCACTATTGTCAAGAAGTTTACATTTTAATGGGGGAGACAAGGTACAAAAGGGAGCTAGAAATAGGGGAAAGGAATGTGGCCTGGAGATGATGGGGATAATGTTGTAGAAACATAGTCCAGGGAAAAGTTCACCTAGCAGAGCCCTGCCTTCCAGGACTAGAGTCCAAATTGAGGAAGAGAGGTGGGGAGTAGAGATGGAAACATTGCCATAGTTTAAGATGCCTTGAATCTCTATATTCACTGCTCTTACCATTGTAAATCTCAGAAAACATTTAGTTCATACACCTCACTTTACAGATGAGGAAACTCAGATATTTAAGATATGAAGTGATTTATCAAGTCACAGGTAGCATGTGAACTCAGACCTTTGGATCCCAAATTTATCTTTGCCAAGTTCCATGCTTCTTGACTCTAAGAACAATCCTCAAAACCCTGCCCCTCTGCAAATGTTGGTAGATAGAGTAAAAAAAATATGAAATCATCTATCAATGAAGTGGGAACAAAATGCACTTGGAGATCCCTTTCCAAAACTTCAAAGTGTTGACCAGTGGAATACCCAAGAGGAGGTTCCTTTCAGGTTCTAGGCAAGGATGAAAAAAATAATAAAATGAAAGCATCAATAGGAAATATCAGTGTCCAGAGGTTGATGATGGCCCCTTCTTTCTCTATTCCTCTCAGTGGGGCAAATTGAAGGCTTCTCAGGAGGTTTCCTTGGTAAGATTCCTGTTTAAAAAGTTAGAACACCATATGGACTGATCAGAGAAGATTTCATGCGACCAATCCATACCAATGTGAACCAGTCCAAGGGAAGGTTTTGAATTGGCAAGTCCCTAGGGACTTGACAGAGGGAATTCTCAGCGATGCTGCCACCTAGTGATGACTGAAACGATGAGCTTGCCTCCCAGGGATGTTCAAATCAAAGTGGTTTATAAGGCACTCCAAAACCTTTCCTTTCTAGACTTCTTACACCTTAATCTCTGCTTCCTGCCTCTCCCTCTCCACCCTCTATTCTGTCATTCTGTGACATTGGTCTCCTTGCTGTTTCTCACACCCAAAACAATATTTCCAGACTCTAAGCATTTTCACTGGCTGGCCCTTGTTCTGGAATAATCTGTTATCTCCATTCCCTGGCTTCCTTCAAGTCTCACATAAAATTACATCTGCAAAAAAAGCCTTTCCTGATCCTCTTAATTCTAGTGTCTTCCCTCTGGTGACTATCTCAGATTTAAGTTGTATATGTCTTGTTTGCCCATGTTGCCTCCCCCATTACACTGAGCTCCTTGAGAGTGGGGACTGCCATTTGTCTTTGTGTTCCCTAGCACATAATTGACGATTGATAAATTCAAGTTGATTGAATGCAGAAGCTCCTAAGGTTTCTCTTGTAATCTGGAGGAGTCTCAGCTACACTGTGGGATCCAGGACAGATTTGAAAATCTCTTCAGCCTGCAGAATCACAAAAGGACAGCACTGGAAAAAAAATTCCAAAAGCCAATTTATTCCCAAACAAGAATCTGGTCTAATTTATAGTCAACAAACAGCCTCTGTTTTACTGGAGAACTTCAATTCCTAAGGCAACCAACTCCACTTGGGGACAATTCTCCTCATTAGGAAGCTTTTTCCAATAACAAGGCCATGTTTCTAGCTCTATCCCCAGAGTCTAAGCACAAGAAAACCTGACACTTCCTCCATTTAAGGACTTAAAGATAATTATGATGTTCCCCTCCCAATAAATTTTCTCCAAACTAAACATCCCTAGACTCTTCAACCAATTTTTACTTAACATGGACTCTAGACTTTTCACCATCCTTATTACTTTCTTTTGGAGACTCTCTAGATTAATATAGTTGGGTTTTTTTTTCCTCTCCAACATGCTAACTCTTTCTACTGATCCACACTACCTACCTTTTCAACGTACTTTTATTTATTTATTTATTTTTGGCAAGGCAACGGGGTTAAGTGACTTGTCCAAGGTCACACAGTAGATAATTAGTAAGTGCCTGAGGCTGGATTTGAACTCAGGTACTCCTGACTCCAAGGCCAGTGCTCTATCCACTGCGCCACCTAGCTGCCCCCTTAATGTACTTTTTAAAAAGTGGTACTCAGTCATCAACACAACTCAACCACTACTCATCCAAAGATGAGGTATTGTTTAGAGCAGTAATACCATCATCTCCCTAATCCCAGGCACCAGACCTCAAATTAATGAAACCTATGCTAGCTGGCACAGTGGGTAGAGCACCCACTGTGGATTTATAAGTACCTCAGTTCAAATCTGGCCTCAGACACTTAATTATTGCCTAGCTGTGTGACCTGGGGCAACTCACTTAACTCCATTGCCTTAAATAAATTTTAAAAAATTAAAAAAACATTCATTAATGAAACCTATGACTTTATTAGTAGACTCACTTGCCATATTGCCCGGTTGATGCATATTGAGTTTGTTATTGTCATTTCATTTAAAGACCTTCACAACCTGGGTCTTTCATACCTTTCCAGCCTTCTTAGACTTTATTATCTACTATTTTATATATCATTCTCTATTTTTTTTCCAGCTATAATGGTCTACTTACACATATAACATTTTATTTTTAACTATTTCATACATAATATTCCATTACTGAATTTCATACTTTTGCTCTGGCATCTCCCATCTCCCATCCCTGGAATGTCTTCCCCCCCTTATTTCCCCCCTTTGTTTCCTTAACTTCACTTGGAACTCATCTCATCCTCTGCTGAGATCATCTCCCATTTTTATTGCTCTTTCCTTATGTATTCACAATTATTTGTATATTGTCTCCCCACTTGGATGAGTTCAGGATAAAAGCTGTTTTTTGCCTTTCTTTATGCAAGCATGCCCTGCTGTATTATGTGTTGCAGATACTGCATTTTTCACAAATTGAAGTTTTGTTAAGGAGCCTTGCATTGAGAAGTCTTTGGTGCCATTTCCCCAACGTGTTTACTTCATGTTTCTCTGTCACAATTTGATCATTTTCTGAAGATTTCAAATTTTTTCATTATTTTTATTTTATCTGTTAAGGTGATCGGTGATTTTGATGCTACAATTATCATTATTTTGAGGTTCCCCCAACAAAGCCCATCTAAGGAGGTGAACTTAATAAATGTATGAATTCTTACTACTCTACCCATCTGGTTTTCTCTCTCTTCTTGGGCCTCTCTATTCCCTGAGATACAATAATATTGATTCATGGCTCTACAGTAACCTCTAAGTATTCAAGTGGAAGGAAAAGACAATAGATGAAGCAAACCTCATTGTCTTATTTTAAGAAATTGCCTACAGGGACCATCACTTTAGCCAGTCAACAGACATCAGAATTGAAGCAAAACCCTCCACCAGCAAACAGGGAAGACTCAGATGATGATTAGCATTTTTTTTTTAGATTTTTCAAGGCAATGGGGTTAAGTGGCTTGCCCAAGGCCACACGGCTAAGTGTCTGAGGTCGGATTTGAACCCAGGTACTCCTGACTCCAAGGCCAGTGCTCTATTCACTGCGCCACCTAGCTGCCCCGGTGATTAGCATTTTTTAAAGAAATAAAGTATTTTCAACTGTTATATACTTTTTTAGACATAATACTATGGCACATTTAAAAGATTACAGCATAAACATAACTTTTAAATGCACTGGGAAACCAAAGTCCATGTGTCTCTTTCTTGTGGCATATGCTTTATTGTGATAGTCTGGAACTGAACCCACCATATTGTTGAGGTGTGTCTATATTCCCAACATCTGGCCCATTGACTGATATATAATAAATATTGAATAAATGTTTTTTGATTGACCAACTCCACCTCTTATTGGAAGTTCATGCTTGCAACTGTGCACTCTAAGTCTGAATTTCCTCAGTCCAAATAGGTCCAATTCTCCATCCCACTGGGAAGCCCACCTCCTGCTCCCTGAATCTGCTTTATTTCACAAAGCTTTGGTCATGTGGCTCTGCTCTGCTGTAATTTTCTCTACAAAAGAATACACTGGACAAACATGTCAGCTGTGTTTTTGTTCATAAACAGAATCAAGAAAAAGGAAGAAAATCAGAAATTTTGGAGGCGACAGGGTGGCTGTCTACTCATGGAGCTTTTTCCTCCAGATCCAGCCCCAACCGGAATACAATCAGTCTGTAAACCTAAGGAGTTTTAGGAAAGAAATTGTGAAATTGTAGCCTTTCCAACTTCCCCATTGGTCATTTGTCCCTTTCTTGGAATGTTCAATGTTTCTCAGTTCCTACTTATAGTCCACAGGAGAATGATCAATAAATTGAGGTAGGAGGGAAGTGGAGGCCATGCTACCTCTTAGAGAGAAACTTCCAGTAATCTCTCCCATCTTCTAAAGGGAGTTTCTCCCATCCCTCTTAAGTCTAGTGTCTTCTCTCTATTGAGCTCTTCCGATTTATCATGTGGGTAGCTTATCTGTACAGAGCCCTCTACCACGTTGCCCCCCCATTCTGTGGGGAACTCAAAAGCTCATTTGACTTTCTTTGTATCCTTCCTCAGCCCTTAGCATACTGCAGGCAGTTAATAATTGTTTATTGATGGACTCACTTCATGGATTGTAGAGGATTTCAATGACTTCTACCCTCTTGATCTTCTCCACTGAATATAGACAAGAGCAGGCCAGATGTGGAGCAAGACTCTCCCTGCCCATTCACCATCTTCCCTCTGCTATCCCTTGACCTTGGGTTCAAAACCTCCATCCCTTGTCATTTTGTCCCTTTGCTTTTGTTGGGGGAACCAGAAGGAGGGGGCAAACCAGAGTCAAGAGAAATTGGGCACTCAAATTTGCATGACATAGTCCTAGCCTCAAAGAGCCTACAGTCTCAAAGGGAAGACAGTAGCTAGGGCTAAGGGAAAAAGACAGAAGATGAATACTACTCAACCCAACTGTAAATATTCTTTTTCACAAACCTTTTCCAAAGTGTTTTACAGTTGTGCTTCAATCATTTCAGTCATGTCTGACTCTTCATAACCCTATTTGGGGTTCTCTTGGTAGAGATACTAGAGGGTTTTCCATTTCCTCCAGTTCATTTTACAGGTGAGGAAAGTGAGGCACACAGGGTTAAGTGACTTGTCCAGGGTCACAGAGTTTGAGGTCAGATTTTAATTCAGATGCCCCTGGCTCTATACATGATGATGTCAACTAGCTGTGGCTAATTTTGAACTCTGAATACATTTTAACAAGAACTTTCTTTCGGAGTGACCTTAATGGTGGCATTTTAGGCAGTGAACTGGGCTAATGGGAGGAACATTTTTCTGCATTTTTCTTGAAGTATATTCCTAACCACCTATTTTGTCTATACAGGTGCTGTCTCTGAGCCAGAGATGATTTCACTATGGTTTTGTCTTCTGCTCGGAGCACTCTCAGCCTCCCCACTAGGATGAATCTGATGCAAGGAAGATGGGGAGGGAGGGGAAGGGAAATAAACCTTTCTTCACTTAAAACAGAAATCAAATAGGTAGCATTTTCTGACTTGGCAAAGGCCTCCTGAACATGCCAGCAGAGACAAAAACACAGGCCCCAGCAGCTTCATCTGCAGTCTCTATTAAACTAAAAATGTCTGTCACCCAAACACTGTGTGTGTGTGTGTGTGTGTGAGAGAGAGAGAGAGAGAGAGAGCAACAGAGAGACAGAGAGACAGAGAGAGACAGAGACAGAGACAGACAGAGACAGATGGAGAGACAGAGAGACAGAGAGAGAGAGACAGACAGACAGACAGAGAGAGAGAGACAGAGAGAGAGAGCCAACTCTCTTAGTCCTGCCAATGACCATGTAAGGTGACAGACCCTGGAGGAACCCAAGCCCAGTCTTCTCTCCTTTTTGGCAAATGCTCCAGAGATCCAAGGAACTGGGTTCCCGAAGAGTGCTCGCCCCAAGCCCGGTCAGTCCCAGGATGCTTGGCTGGTGTCAGGGGACTGAAGATGTAGAACCCCACAGACTACAGGAAGACGTGGTCTTTGGCGGAAGCAGCGACCTCATCACAAATGGGGAGGAGGGGGCAGCAAAGGCTGAATTCTGACTTTGGAGTAGGAAGTCCATCAATCAATAAAACACCCCCTGAGTAATGCCCCTCCAACCCCTGTCCATTTCCCAGAGCCTGACCCCAGTCTCTGATTGTCTCTGGATGGGAATCAGCTCTGGCTCTTCCTTTCCTTTCCAACTCTAAATTAGATTCCAAAGCAATTTCAGATAGTCTCTCTCTCTTAACTGACTGGACTCTCTGGAGAACTTGCCAATTAACCTCTTTCTTCTCTTCTCCCTCTATGAAACTAGATGGTATAGTAGACAAAAATCAGACCTGGAATCAGGAAGACTCGAGTCTACAAATCTAGCCTCAGGTATTGTATAGCTGTGTGACCTTGGGCAAGTCACTGAACCCTTTTACCTCAGTTTCTTCATCAGCAAAATGAAGGTAATAAGAGCGCCTATCTCCCATGGTTGTTATGAGGATCAAATGAGATAATGATTATAAAAAGAGTTGAGCACAATGTCTGACTCACAGCTGGCTGTTATTGTGATTTTCCTTGAGACTGTCTGCATTTGATACCACTTCCAGCCCAGAGTTCCAAGTTCCAAACTTAAAGTCAAGAAGATCTGAGTTCAAATCCTTTCTCCTAGACTCCCTAGTGTGCAACTCTGGGGAAAGCCATGTAAACTCTGTGGCTCTCCATTCCTTCACCTGTAAACTGAGGCATTGGATTGGGTTGCTTTGAAGGTCCCTTCCAGGTCTAAATCTATGGCTCTATGATTTTGCTTTAATATGCTTCTTTAGTAGGATTATAGTTATTTCAAATTAGAGGACCCAGATTCAAATCCTGTCCTTACCACTTCATTCCTGTGTGTGACTTTAAACTTACAAAGTAAGTTCCTCTCCCTCAGAGGTATTCAGTGTACAATATAGGTATCAAGTCTCCTTGAAGAGCTTCTTACTATTGCTGGGCCTCAGTTTCTTCTTCTGTGAAAAGAAGGGATGAGTCTAAATTCTCTTTGAGCTCTAAGTCTGTGACCCCTAGCAAGGTAGGTGAAATGCTGATTCATTGATCCAGCCAGCCAGCCAGTCAGTCATCCAGTCATTCATCCATCCAAGACGATTCAATATGGTGCCATGAAAAGAATCTAAAGTGGGGGAGAGTGGGGTACAGCTCAGGCATTTGATGATTTCATTATTATTGGGAAATGATTTTATCACCTGAACCTGTTTCCACATCTGTGAAACTGCAATAGGAAAAGGCACTAACATGCAATAGGCACTAATCTTGCCTTAAGAAATGTTTTAAACTGTGAGTTGCCTACAGGCAATGCATATCCACACAGAATTGACAATTATCAAGGACCTACTATATGGTAATGTTTTAAAATTATTATCTCATTTGATTCTTACAACAACACCCTGAAAGGTAGGTGCTATTATTATTCCCACATTACAGATAAGGAAACAGAGGCAAACAAAGATTCAATGATTTACTCAGGGCCACATAGCTAATAAGCATCTGAGACAGGATTTGGACTCAGATCTTTCTGACTCCAGGTTCAGTGCTCTATCCTCTGCACCACCTCACTTCCTGAGGGAAAGACATAGTCTACCTCTCACTGCCTTGTGTGTGTGTGTGTGTGTGTGTGTGTGTGTGTGTGTGTGTGTGTGTGTAGTCTTTCTCTATAGAATTTATATATATATATATATATTAAGGGGAGACACTGTTTCATTTTTCTCTTTGTATTTCCATGACCTGATCCAGAATTGTTGTTGCTGTTTGTCCTTCATTCTCAAAAACGATCGTGGGAGGTGGTGCCATAACAAGCAAGTGAACTGGACTGGAGGGAGGAGGGCTGGGCTAAGTCACCAGTCTCACTTTCCCCTCCAGAGCCATCTGGATCCAGTGGCCAGATAGGAATCAGGATGACTGGAAACGATCCTGGCTGCAAGACAATGGAGTTAAATGACTTGCCCAAGGTCACACAGTTAGTAAGTGGCAAATATCTGAGGCTAGATTTGAACTCAGATCTAGCACCATCTAGCTGATCCATAGTGGGTGCTTTATAAATATTTGTTGAGTGACTAATTGATCTCTCTTTGTGCAGACTTCCCTTCTATTCATCCAGCCCCTGTTAATGCTGTTAATGAAATACTGGGGCGTGTGAAGTTCCCAGCATTCTTCCAGGCATCCTTAATGTGAGCATTATTTAGGACCTGAAATCTGTTCAGAAGGAAGCTTAATCATTCTATCAATATTATGACACAGTTTGTCAGGGAGGTTGAGAACAGATTGCGTGCAGTCAATGTTCACCTGGTGGGCAAAGATTTTTCTTCTCCCTTGTCTTCTGCTCAGATCTTAAAGTGATGAAGGAGGGTATACACCCCCAGTCTTTCATGATCCCCTGGGGACTCGTTCAGGTCTCACCTTCCCCAGGTAGACAGTCAAGGTTCTCCCAACTCTGCATTTCTGTCCATTAAGGGTCCCTGAAATGAGCGCTCTGCCCTAGCCTAACTAGTCTACAGAATGTTTCCTGAAGATGTTTGATGGGACCCTCACCTTCATCAATGAAGTAGGGTGTGAAGAAATCTGGAATCTCAACTCTGCTGCCCACCTTATCTAAGGGAAGGGATATCTGTGGGCATCCCTCCCCTTCTCTTGGGATCCATGATAGAGAATTTTAGGATTAGAATGGACAAGGGCAGGGTGGCTAGGTGGTGCAGTGGATAGAGCACCAGTCCTGGAGTCAGGAGGACCTGACTTCAAATCCAACCTCAGACACTTAATAATGCCCTAGCCATGTGGCCTTGGGCAAGTCATTTAACCCCATTTGCCTTGCAAAAACCTGAAAAAAAAAGAATAGACAAGGGCTTTAGAAAACAACTGATATTCTCCATTTTATTTTATATTGCCTCCTCCTCCTACCACATAAACCATGTACTTGAACCCTGGTTTATAATAATATCTACATAACTTTTACCATGTTTCTGATGTTTTACAAGAATTGTCTCATTTGAGTCCTACAACAACTTTGGGAGTTGCCAGTTGATACCATTATTCCCCTTTTACAAGGGAGGAAACTGAGGCTAAGTGACCTTTCATATTAGAAATGAGGAAGCTGAGGCAATGACCTTTCATATGACAGAGGAGGAAATTGAGTCAAAATAACTTGCCATTTTACAGATGAGGAAACTGAGGTAAAGTGATTTCCCACATACAGATGGGGGAAACAGGTAAAGTGACTTATCAAGAAATACATAGTGACCTCCCATTTTACAGAAGAGGACACTGAGACAAAGTGCTTTGCCAGAAGACACATAGTGACCCCCCACATTTAAGAGATGAGGAAACTGTGGCAAAGTGACTTTCCATTATACAGATGAGGAAACTGAGGCAAAGTGACTTGCCTGGGAATACAGAGTTAGTATGCATCTGAGGAAGGATTTGAATTTAGGTCTTCCTGGTTCCAGGCTTTGTATCTTATCACTTACACCACCTAGCTGCCCAGAAGCTTGACCTTGTCTTTGTCAAGTGACCTTATCAAACACTGGATGCGTGACTCTACCCTACTAGGTCCACATGTCTTGCTAAAAAGAAAAAAGGTTGCTTTCATTATCTGTGTCCTGGATAATGAATGAGCTGCTTATTTTGAGAATGTATAGATCACTGTCAGTCCTGGAGATTCTTGTTTTCCCATCATCCAAGAACTGACCCCTTCCTTTTAACATTCAATTAACAAGCAATTTTTAAGTGCCTACAGTATGCCAGGTATCATGCTCTGGACTGGGGACACAATGGAATTGATAAGCATTTATGAAGTGCCTACTATATGTCAGGCAGTGTGCTATGTACTAGGCGTACAAAGGAGAGACCAAGCATTTATTATGCACTTACTGTATGCCAGGCATCAAGCTGACTACTGGGGATCAAAGAAAGATAGAAGCTAGTCCCTGTCTACCAGGAGCTTGCAGTCCACTGGGGAAGCCTAATTATGTAAACCATAATGTACACAATGCATGCAAGTAAAGGGAAGGTCGCCTTCAAATTGTACTCTCTACGTCATGCTTCTCAAGTATCTTATTAGATTCTCACTAGGACTCGGGAAGTAGACGCTGTTAATCTCCCCACTTTCTAGGCATAGAGCAGGCCAAATGACTCTCTCAGCCTCACAAAAGGAGTTCATGTCTAAGGTAGGATTTGAACCTGGGTCTTCCACAGTCCAAGTCCAGTGCTTGCCCTACTATATCAATGGCCTAACAGAAAAATCAGTTAAGCAAAAAGAGCTAATCCAGTGAGTGTGTGCAGATGTACACAACATTCTGCCCTTACAATCCTCTGTTCCTCTGGCAAGAGAAGAATGTTTTCTAAGAGAATGGATGGAGTCATGTTTTCTTTTCCTTGAAGGGGGGACCATTCTCTATTCACCACCAGAGGCAGCAAGGTGGTGCCAGAGAGCAGAGTTCTTAGCCTGAAGTCAAGACGTGAGTTCAAATTCACCCTCACAAGCTTCCTAACCTGTATAAGTCACTTAATATCTGTCTGCCTCAGTTTCCTCAACCATAAAATAGGGATAATAATAGGAACCAGCCTTCCAGGCTTGTGATGAAGATTAAATGAGATAATATTTATAAAGGGCTTAGCGCAGTATCTACCCCACCTGATAGGTACCTAATAAATATTTGAAAAATAATTGATGCTACATTGATTTCTCACTAGGACCATTATTGATTTTTTTCCTCAGTTGCTCAATTTGCCATCTTTCAAGTAACATTGTCTTTGACATTGTGAGGTAACTCTATGTCATGATTCTGCTGTTGCATTCTCCACAAGTAACAAATCGCACCACATTTCTCTGAATGCTTCGTTATTTCCCATTGCATGATAACCTTTTACATTCATGTACCACAATCATTTGGACACACCCTAATCAATACAACAAAAAAGAAAACTGAGTCATAAAGAGAAAAATTAGTCACTCAATTGGTTACCATCAAGGCTGGTACTAGAATGTAAGCCCAAGATTCAATCAATATTCATTAATGGATTAATGGTTGAGCAGGCTGGCATAAAAGAAAGCAAGAATCCACATTTCTCATCTTGAGTCTTCATAGAGTATCCCCAAGACAGAGCAAACCCTCCTTAATAACCATAGTAGGTAGGGCAATTTTTAAATCTTAGTAGGCTAGACTATTCGATCAGATCAAATATTAATGTCTACACCTATGTTTAAAAGTTCCACTGAATAAGTGGCTGCATGAAATAGTATGGGAATTTTCATTGGCCATCTGTTCAGTATGAGTCAACAGGACAGCTTAAGAGTCAAAAGAACTAATCAGGGTTGAAGCTACAATAAGAGAGGCAGCGGGAAGTAATATTTCTACTGCCCTCTTCCTTGGGCACATATGGAGAATATATTGGCTTCCATGCTGTGTATCATATTTAAGAAAAGACATAGAGCATTTGGAAGAAGGTGACCTGAGCCTAATAACTGGGGAATATAAGGAAACCTAGAAAGCCTTGAGAGGGTGAGGAAAGATGAATAAACCTTATTATATTTTTTCATTAAATTTCAGGAATAGGAATCTTCCTGACTCCAGGCTGGAACTCTATACACCTCACCATCACTGGCATGTACTCTAGCAATTGCTTTTGATTGCTTTTTATAGTATTTTATTTTTTTCCAAATTATACATAAAGACAATTTTTAACATTTCTTTTTTAAAATTTTGACTTTCAAATTTTCTATCTCCCTCATCTATTAATTTCTTCTCATAATCAGGAAATATGTCTCAATGGTTAACAGAGAAGCAAAAGACTCTAAGACCTGTTTCAGACAACAGGAATTTCAATGTGACCTTCTGAGTAGCATTCTGCCCCTGCAGCATGTGTAATGGGTGTGTTTCTTCCAGGCTCATGTAACAAATACATATGTGTGTGGCATACATACATACATACATATATATATATATATATACATATATATATATATATGTATAGTGATGGATATCACTGTGGAGGATGCCCATGCTCATCAACTCCCTCTCTTTCTTTTTCCTTTTGTCTTTGGGGCTGTAAATGATTGTACTCAACTACCAGCCATCAACTTGTTTTTGCTTTTGTTTTTATCATAGGGGCAATCTGGTGACCTCCAGGTCCATGTGGTCCCTTTCTCTGTTGTTTTATGTAGTTTATATTAAATGAAAAGTCAAGGGAATAATCACAATATCCCACTGACCCTACTTAAGAAAATTCCTAACCTTAAAGTAGAGATTTGGTTCTCTACATTAGTTTGAATTTATATTAATATCTCTATATAATCTTTATTGCACACACACACACAAACACACACACACACACACACACACACACACACACACACATATATATATATATATATATATATATATATATATTATATATGTAAAATCCCTGACATTTTTATCATTGAAGTGGAAATTGAGTTTCCAGAAACCTTGAGGTAAAGAGAGGGAGAGAGAAAATTTGGAACTCAAAATTTTAAATAAATGAATTTTTATAAATGCCTTTATAGTCATTTGGAAAAGAACAAAATACTATAATGATATTTGTCCTTCATTCTCAAAGAAGACTGTGGCATGAGAAAGGTGATACTAAGGACAAGCAAGTGAATTGGATTGGAGTGGTGGGGTACTGCACTAAGTCACCAACCTCACTTTCTCCTCCAGTCATCTGGATCCAGTGTCCAGATATGAGTCAGGGTGACTAGAGATGGCCCTGGATGCAAGACAATCAGGGTTAAGTGACTTGTCCAAGGCCACACAGCTGGTGTGACCATCTGGGATCAGATTTGAAATCAGGTCTTCCTGATTCCAGGACTGGCACTCTATCCACTGTACCACCTAAAATACTATTTTTAAAAAGCAATCAAAAGGAATCACTAGAGTATATGATAATAGTGGCGAGATGGCTAGAGTGCCACTCCAATTCTTAAGTCAAAGCTGACCTCAGACACTTCCTAGTGTATGACCTCAGGCAAGTCCACTTCATCCTGTGTGCCTCAGTTTCTTCATTCATAAAATGAGAAGGAAATGGAAAATTATTCAATAACTTTGTCAAGAAAACCCCAAATGGGGTCATGAAAAATCAGATATGAATGAAACAAGTAAATAGCAACAACAAGTTAATAGATAGGCTCTGAGAGGAAGAGTGGAGGAGTAGGGTAAACCGGTCTCTTTTGCAACTCCTCACCTTAGCTTCAGGTCAATCGTTTGCTCTATGATGTCTGTAGGATCCAATGACCCTCCTCAACTCATAACTTAATCCTTTTTTTTTCTTTTCTCCTTTGCCCAGTTGCCATAGTGTTGACAATTTTCTCCACTCAGCTCTTGAAACCCCCTCCTTCTTCCTCTCATTCAATCTTTCTCAGACGGTTTGTGTATATTTACAGAACATAACTCAATTTTACCTTATGGTTCAAACACTTCAGCAGTCCTGTATTGATCTCAAGGCTGAGGAGGAAATGTTTGTCTCTCAGAATTACAAATCTCAAGGTACAGTCAGCTGTCAAACCTGTTACATATATCCAAAAGGTAAATTGATCTCCTTCCAAGAGGAGGAGGTGAGAGACCTGGAAGAATGTCCCCTTGAAAGATTAGATTATTGTCAAGGAAGAAACAAGAAAGAAAATGAATGGGAAGCTGTAAAAGGGATGTCTCACATGGATCAAGAAGATGAAGGGGTGGAGACTGTGTGCATAGGGAAAAAAGGAAGGACTCTGGAATACTAAGTAATAGATCTCTGACCCTACCTACAGAGCAGGATTGATTCTTAACCTTTTTTTATTCCATAGACTCCTTTGGCAATAGGGGGGAAGCCTCTGGACATTTTCTCAGAGTAACGTTTTAGAAAACTGAAGGAAAAGCTAAATTTTAGTTAAAGATCGGTGAAGATAATGGTAAAAACCATTCAAGTTCACGACCCTCCATCCTGAAATTTATGTGTGGATCTCTTGAGGATCCATGGACCCCAGGCTAAGAATTCCTTCTATAAAAAGCAGAATGGGCCTGTCTCTGTCTAAAACAATCTCTTGTAACTCAAAAAAAAAATACTACATCTCTATGATGCCATCTGATTCTGCAAGCGGAAGAAGAGAGTATCATGATGGGTGATACACTAAAAGATAAAAAGATATCTGTCAACATAACATAAACCACATAGAGGACCCTTGTCTTTATAAGCGCGAATCTGGTACGTGATGGAGAATGTCCTGAGAACTGCCAAGCCCTACCACATGATGCAAAAATGGGTAATTTGCGTGGAGGGAAAAAGATAACACCAGGAGAAATCCAGAAAGCTAGCTCTAGATGTAGAAATCTAGAATTGTTAAGGATCATAAAGTCCAGAGAACTAGAGAAGGAAGCCCTTGAGGACTTGAGTGCTGTTTTCAACACTATTGCTATTTGAAAATAGGAGATTCAGGAAAAAAAAAAAGATTTGGTGAAAGCTGACTAAGAAGATGATCTCCTAGATGAGCATTTGAATTTCTAGCTAATACAAGGATGATAAACTCTTGGTAAGAAATTCAACCCGTCTAACAGGGATCAATATAAACAAATTTCCTTGGAGATTGGGGATATCAAGACTGACTAAGGAGTAGAAGAGGGAAAACTTACTATCTTAGCACAATGAAAAGAAACGGGGTGCCCCATAGGGAAAAAAGGATACAGGAGTAGTAATTGATGGAAGGCAAAATTCAGGGGAAGGGAGAAAAACTAGTAATAAAGTCCAATTGCCTATTAACAAATGGACAAATTATTGGTAATAAACATGGCCAACATGACAGATGGTTTGCTAAGTGCTACAGATACAGAGAGGTCAAAGAAAGTCCCTGCTGGCAGTAAGTTCAAGATCAAGTGGAAGAGAAAACATTCAACCAACATGTACATGTAAAAATAAATACAGGTCATCTCAGAGGGGAGGCACTAGTTTGGGGGGCACTGGGGAAAGCTTTTTGCAGAAAATGGGATTGGAGCTGAACCTGGAAAGAAGCAAGGGTAGCCAGGAAGAGAAATTGAGGAACACAATTGAGCTAAAGCATTTAATTTGACTTCTTAGATGCTATTGAGACATGATAAAATGGAACTCATTGCTTGAATTTGAGTCTGGAAGAGTATGCCTTATTCAAAAGAATAATAATAGATAAAGGGGATTGGGGAGCATGGAATGAAAAGCATTGTATATTAAGAATATTAATTCAGTTGAAGAAATAGAGAAACCTGAAGGGAAGAATATGGTGGAAAGTATTTGGTTGAAAATCAATGGAAGCAGAAAGAGATATACAGCTAAGAGATATACAGCTAAGTCAATTTAGGCTTCATTGTCAGGGGAAAACCTTACTATCAATTAAAGCTGTCTGAATGTGGAATGGGCTGCCTCAAATTCTGTGATTCTAGAATGTTCTAAAGGCTTAATATTTTGAGTGGAATCTGACCAAAGAATCAAATTCTTAAGACATAATCAAAATAGATTTCTTACAAAGAAGGCGGGGGGGAGGAATTTGCCTTGACTGATTTTCTTTTCATGATAAATATTAAAAAATTATATTAAAAAGACGTCTAAAAGATGGAACCAAGGTCAGATAATCGAGGGTAACTACAGAAGGTTAGCACAGTCCTGCAAGAAACGTTAGAGAGCCCAGACTAAATCTAATCAATTAATTAAAAAAAAGCTTGTTATAAAACACCTATTATGTGGCTGCTATGGAACACATAGCTAAAACTACAACATCCTCTTCCCTTAAAGACCATATATTCTCCCTGAAGACAATGAATATACATTTCTATGTATAAAGTACATAGAAAGTAAATGAAGGTCATTTCAAGGGGGAAAGCACCCACAACTAGGGAAATAAAGGAAGGCTGCCTGTAAGAGGTGGAAGCTGAGTTGACTATTGTCTGAGAGGTGGAGAGGAAGAGGAAGAGAGAGATAGAGATCATCAATTAGAACAAAGACTCAGAGACTGGAGATGGACTCCTATGGACAAGGTAAAAGATTATAGGCAGGGAAGTTAGGTGGCTCAGTGGATAGAGCACCTGTCATGGAGTCAGGATGACTGGAGTTCAAATGCAGCCTCAGCACTTAATAATTACCTAGCTGTGTGACCTTGGGCAAGTCATTTAACCCCATTGCCTTGCAAAATAAAATAAAGGATTATAGGCAACTAGGTGTAGGTGATCCAATTGAGTCAGAAGAACAGACTCAAATCCTCCCTCAGATACTTACTAATTGTGGGACACACTTAACTTCTGTCTTTCTCAGTTTCCTCATCTATAAAATGGGCACAATAATAGCCCCAGATTAACTGTGAGGAGTATATGAATTAACATATGCAAAGCACCTTGCAAGCTTTTAAGTGTTATCCTAAGGAATGATATTATAAGGAGTTACAAGTAATGATATTATAAATAATGGTATCATAACTAATGATGGAATACCTGCTATGTGCCAGATACTAGTGTTTCCCAGTGTTCTCTAATATTCATCCAATGCTTTCTCTCTGGGTCTCCGAGATAATCTCACAGAGCAACAGCTGGGTCAAGCAGTCCTTGATTACTTAAATCAGATTTCCCTACAGTGAAATCCAATCCCCAGTGGCCTTCTACCACCCTGCCAGGCTCTGAGGTCAGTGTCTTTCCCAACATTCTCTGCCTGGCAACAAAACTTTTTGTCTTCTTTACAAAGCATCTCAGCGGGGGATGCTATCACTGCCTCATTTCTTCTTTGGTTTTATGGTCTGTTATATTCATTAATAACACAGTAAAACAGGTTGTAAAATGTATTAGTAATAAGGCTTTTAAGAGCTAATGGCAAACTACATTCAACCACAAGAGTTGGGGCCCCCAGCCCAGCCCAGGCTGGCAGAGTCAAGCTAAGTCACTATCCTAAGATCTGCTATGACCCCATGCTTGGGGAAAATGTAGGCACCACATTATGAAAATCTTCAGCTGAGGCTGAGGATAACTCCTAGAGTTGTCTCCTTATAGATAGAAGAAATGACTGACAGTGGTAGCAGGGGTCTTTGGGAAATGAATGACCCCTCTAGTAAGGAAAAGTGGAGGAAGTCAGACGTGTGTGTGTGTGTGTGTGTGTGTGTGTGTGTGTGTGTGTTTAGCTCTTTTATACCTGCCATCCCCCAAATAAGTCCCAATTCAAAGTACTCCAGGAGTCCATACATATGCATCACCTTCCTAAAATCATCTCCAATTAATCACATCTATATCTTATTTATATATTCACTTTGCCCTTATTGCCTCAGTTTCTTTATCTGTCAAATGAACTGGAGAAGGAAATGGCAAATCGCTCTAGTATCTCTGCCAAGAAAACCCCAAATGTGTCATGAAGAGTCGCATATGACTGAAAACAACTGAACTACAACATAGGTTGTCTGTGTATAGCTATTTGCATGTGACTGTGAACTCCTTGAAAGCAAGGATTATTTTTCTTCCTTTTATTTTATTTTCCTACAATGTCTAGCACTTAGTAGGGACTCGGTAAACCCTTGTGGACTTGACTTAACCCATTTAAAACCATCAGTTGTTTTTTTTTTCCTCTAATTAACTAAAGAACATAGCTCAAAGCAAACTCATTTAGCAAAATTGCATAGTAAAAGAAATAATAATGATAGAATATTCTACCCATAAGCCTTGGGGGATTCTCTCCAAAAAATACACAGTCAGGAGAATGGATATGAAAAGGGATCATGTGTGAAAGATATATATATATATATATATATATATATATATATATATATATATATATATGCATACATACATCATGTGGCTTTAATGTCCACAGTATACAACCTGTCTTTTTATCAACGGTGTTTTCTTGGTGACGCTACACCATTACAAATAACAGAAGACCACAATTTCCAAATAATCAAAATTATGATAGAACTAAAAGGCTAGGGAGAAAGAGGAATAATAGGTGTAAATAGACTGAAGCATCTTATCTTGATGTGAGGCAATCAGGGTTAAATGATTTGTCCAAGGTCACACAGCTAGTTCATACCTAGTATCAGAGGTTACATTTGAACTCAGGTCCTCCTGACTCCAGGATCTGAACTCTATAAAAGTTTAAATCCAGCACCTGACACTTACTAAATGTGTGACCCTGGGCAAGTTACTTAACAAAAATAAATGTTGGTTATCCTTATCATCATCATGATTTTACGTTCCCTAAATTCGCCCCCCCCCCCGGAAGGCCATACCATATAAACCTTTTGAAAGAAATATAGAAAATTCCAGCAAAACCAATGAACACATAGAAAACTATGAAAATATGCTCAGTGTCCCATAGCAAAGGACCTCTCACCCCTACAAACCAATAGGGGAGAGGACGGGGAGAGGAAGCATACATCTTATATCTCTCCCTTAAGGTCATGCTCGTTCATTGCAATTTCGCAACATTTATTTTCTTTGATTTTCTGATGATTGTTGTTTCCCTTGACATTATTTGTAGTCTTTTTTATAGAATTTTTCTGGTTCTACTGACTCCATTCTGCATCAGTTCGTGTAAGTCTTTCTGAGCTTCTCAGAATTCATCATATTCATTTCGTACACTATAGTAACATTCTCTTCCATTCATGCACGACATTCTTGTGGGAGTTTAGATGTGAGTTTGAAGGCAAGAAGCAGAGGCCCCAAGTGTATCTGATCCTTTCAAATTTAGCCAAGAAAAAGAAGAGTGATATGGGTAGTAGCTGCCAGGGATGCAGAGTGGCCTTGAGCCCAACTCTTCCTAATTCTTTTTTTTTGTTTTTTTAGGTTTTTGCAAGGCAAATGGAGTTAAGTGGCTTGCTCAAGGACACACAGCTAGGTAATTATTAAGTGTCTGAGATCGGATTTGAACTCAGGTACTCCTGTCTCCAGGGCCGGTGCTTTATCCACTACCCCACCTAGCCGCCCCTCTTCCTAATTCTAAGGCTGGTTCTAAGACATTGCCTTTCTTGGATATGTAATACATGGGACTACATTTATGTGATGCTGTGGATTATATGAATGATTGTATTTTTAATCCATGTTTCTCTGAACATATGAGTATGTATATTTTTAAGATTTCCATATATATATATACCCCTCTATATACATATGTATCTTTATGTGTGTATTTCTGTTTACATATTTCTCTCTCTCCTTCTCTCTCCCTCTTATCCCTCTCTATCTCTCCCCTCCCTTAATCCTTCTCTTTTCCTCTCTTCTCTCCTTCCCTCCCCTTTCCTCCTTTTCCCTCCTCCTCCCTTCTCTCCCCTTCTTCTTTTCTCTTCTTCCCTCCTCTCCCCATCCTTCCCCCTTCCTCTTCTTCCCTCTCCTCTCCCTTCTTCCCTCCCCTCCTCTCCCCTCCTCTCCCCTCCTCTCCTCTCCCTCCTCTCCTCTCCTCTCCTCTCCTCTCCTCTCCTCTCCTCTCCTCTCCTCTCCTCTCCTCTCCTCTCCTCTCCTCTCCTCTCCTCTCCTCTCCTCTCCTCTCTCCTCTCTCTCCTCTCTCCTCTCTCCTCTCTCCTCTCTCCTCTCTCCTCTCCTCCCCTCCCCTCCCCTCCCCTCCCCTCTCCTCTCTTCTTTCTCTTTGTCTCTTCTCTCTCTTTCTCTCTTTCTCTCTTCTTTTTTGCCTTCTTCCCCTTCCCTTCTTCCCCTTCCCCTTCCCCTTGCCCCCTTCCTTTCCCTGATAAATTCATGACACCCAAAATGGTTGCGACAGGTTGAATTTGTCATGCTTTTTTTCAAAGTAAGCTATTTATATTAGAGACTCAGAGTTTCACACAATCATTTTCTGTTTTTTTGTTAAAATTCAGAATGTTGTAATTGGTTTCTATTAAAATCAAAAAAGTAAAAAGTAAAAATTATTTTCAAAACTTAAAAAATTGTTATGAATCCCCTCCTCTCTGAGTTAAATATATCAAATACCACCATACTCCTTCTACAGATACAGAAGCTAAAGATCAGGGGATTTAAGTGGTGATCCAATTAATGATATCAGAACTAGGAAGAATAATCAGGTCTTTCCTTACTTCCAGTTCAATGCTCTTTCCTTGAAGCCATGCTGTTTCCATACACATATCCATACAATCATGTATGTGTGTGTGTGTGTGTGTGTGTGTGTGTACAGAGTATCTGAAAAGACTTAGCACAGACTAAAGCTTTAATACTTTACAATTTTAATAGCTTAAAACTACACTCAAATTTTTGGTATATCCAATTATATTTGTATTATATATTATATTATATTATAATAATTATAACAATAGCTACTATGTATATACAAAATATATATATATATATATATATATATATATATATATAAGAACAATATATCAAGTCACATAGTATATTAAGCTTTACAAAGGATCTCATATTATCCTCAAACCAAATTGGGAGGTACAATGGTATTTTTATCTCCATTATACAGATGACAAAACTTAGAGAGACAAAAGTTTTGTAGACAAAAATTGGAAAGGAAACAATGATATTCTAACAGTCTTAAAACAAAGCCTCAGATCTCAGGTTAAATACTTCTATCATAGAGAATTATTGTAAGGTTGAAAGATTATTGTATTTTAGTCCTTAAAACTATAATTCTAGTGAGGATGATCATTGATTGCTTTCTGTTTTTTGATGTTTTGCTTGTCTTTCATTCTCAAAGGAGATCACAACATCAGGGAGGTGATGCCATGACAAGCACATAAAATGGATTTGAGTGAGCGGGTGCAGGGCAAAGCCACCATCCTGACTTTCTCCTCTAGAGCCATCTGGGTCCAGTGGACATAAATGGGTAAGGTTGACTGGGGGCAATTAGGGTTCAACGACCTGTCCAAGGTCACCCAAATAGTAAGTATCAAGTGTCTAAGGCTAGATCTGAACTCAGATCTTAACTTCAGGACTGCACTACCCAGCATCCTCATATTTGTCTCTGTGTTTTTAGCTTGAAGTCACTATTCCTTCTCTCACTGGTTGCCTCCTATGCCTGAAAAGCACTCACTCCTCATCTCTACTGTTTAGAATCCCTAGGTTCCCTCAAAAATTAAGCTATATAAGACCTTCAATGGGAAATTGACTTTCAGAGAGGGTCAATCCCTCCCTTCTCCTTGCTCAATGATCTTTTGGGTTTTTTTTTTAGGTTTTTGCAAGGCCAACAGGGTTAATTGGCTTGCCCAAGGTCACACAGCTAGGTAATTATTAAGTGTCTGAGGCTGGATTTGAACTCAGGTACTCCTAACTCCAGGGCTGGTGCTCTATCCATTGCACCCAAGCCACCCCCTCAATGATCTTTCTAATACCTTATGATGGCTCCTCTCATTGTCTATGAATAGAGCTTTGTGTATGAGTTTCTACCAGATTTATACAGTTATTCCCACTCTCTTCTTCCTCAAATTATCATGCCAACGCTCATCTTGTATTTCCCCAGCTCAGCATCTGACACATATTAAATACTTACAAAATGGGTTGGATATACACACATTCTCAGTAAATATCACACACATATCTATGGATGTGTGTGCATTCAGGGCCAGGAGGGCCCCTAGATGGGCTCAATGAAGTGGACCAGTCTCTCTTTCTCCGGAGGAACACAACTACAAAGTGTGTGCTTGTCCAGACGCAGCATGGGAGAATGCTGTTTCGGCCTGCATGGACCTCTGCAAAGAGAGATAATGGCCACTGGGCCCGTTACATTACATTTTATGGTTTTAGAGCAATTATGCTACATTTTACGGTGTCATAACATATTACGCTTTATGGCTTAATATCAACTTTAATAGGAGAAACCGATGCACAGAATTTTAACAAGGGGAATGCATTCTAATGGGGAAAGACATGGGCCTTTTGCATGACCACACACCCTCCATGGGGGCTGATCCAAGGTGCAGCGGGTAACATTCTGCTTCTAAAACCTCATGCTGAGCAAGGGAGAACAATTCTACCCAGTCATGCTTGCCCAGTAAGCAATGTTCCACCCTCCTAGGCAAGGCTGACATTGCCTCTGGGCAAACTCGATGGTCACCTGCATGGTGTCATTGGAGGGGTGCAAGGGAAGGCTGTTCAAACCTCAAAGAGCTTCCAAACACTGGTACCTAATGTCCCCCCCATTAGTGCCATTATTTTGGGAGCCATTTTGGCTGGATGTGGTGGGAGATTATGCTCTAGATTTGGGAGGGGAGTGTAGGGGGGAAGCAAATACCCTTTTGGAGGGGAAATAGATTTAATCTGTAACTCACAGAATCCTAGCTTTGATTAAAAGGGAAAAGCTAGAGAGTCTATGTTTGAATCTCAGCTCTCTGAATTTCAGTTTTCTCATACATTAAAGAGAAAATTAGACTTCACAATCTTTAAGGTCTTCCCATAGGGACAGCTAGTCCAACCTATAACTGAATTAGAATACTCTTTATAACATCTGTGAGAAGTAGTCATTTGGTCTCCATCTGAAGACCTCCAAAAATAAAGAACTCACTACAACATCAAGGCAGATCATGCCACTGAGGAAAATGAAGCCAACAGGGTTAAGTGACTTGGTCAGGGCCACACAGTTATCAAATGTCTGAAGTCATATTGAAACTTAAGTCTCCCTGATTCCAGGTCAGGGCTTTATTGACTGTGTGTGTGTATGTTATATGCATTGCATATATGCCTATGTGTGCGTATGAGATAGATCTAAGGATCAAGAAATCTCCTATATTCAAGGAAAAATTCACCTCTCTGCTTCTGTCCAGGTCTAATCTCTCTTCTACTAGAAGAATTTGATTACATGAATGCTATTATCTTATCCCATGCTAAGACTTCTCCAGGGTAGATATTCTCAGGTGCTCCAATTGACCTACAATGGCACAATCTCACAGATCTTTACCATCATGGTGACCCTCCGCTAATCACCTTCCAACTTTAAATATCCTTTCATTAGAAAAAAAAAAGAAGTGATGTCCAAGATTCAGAACACTGTTCAGTATAATCTGACCAGAGTAGATGACAACAGAATCATCATCTCCCTAACTCTAGACTACATCTCCCTTACAAAATACAAATCCATACTCTTGATTCATATCAAGGTAGTCCACTAAAACCCCCAGATTTTTTTTTTCAGGGGAACTTCATGAATGATTGGTAAGATGAATTTTCCTACTTAAAAAGATATTGAAAACCAAATAAGCATAAGGATTTAGGCAATGGGAGAGCAGAACATGATGAACACATAAATGTTTCTGGCTCATTATTTTTTCCCCTGAAATGATACTAGGCAATCAGTTTTGGCTGCAAGCAGTTGGCATATCTACCCATTGAAGAGTCTATAACAAAGTGAGACTTCCAATGGAATGAATCATGTTCTTAATAGAATGCTGACTTTGAAAGGGAACTTAGAAGAAATCCAAAATGGCTAAAGGTTTGAGATCTAGACATATCAATCTGTAAGCATTTATTAAATCATTATCATGTGCCAATCACTGGACTAGGGTCGAATAATTTATCAAGCATTATGATGTAGGCACTTGAGTTACAAACACAAAGAATGAAGTAGTCTTTATGCTCAAGAAGCTCACATTCTAATGGAGAGAACAGGGATGTATATATATATATATATATAATATATATATATATATATATATTTGCATGTATGTATATAGGCATCTATATGTATATATATGCATGCATATAATAATATTCATGTTGCTAGTCATTCATTTCAGTAATGTCCAAGTCTTCAAGACCTCATTTAAGAATTTCTTGGCAGAGATAATGGAGTGGTTTGCCATTTTCCTTCTCTAACTCATTTCACAGATGAGGAAATTGAGGCCAATAGGGTTAAGTGACTTGCCCAAGGTCACACAGTTACTAAGTGTCTGAGGTCATATTGAAACTTAGGTCTCAGGCAGCTAGGTGGCGTAGTGGCACCGGCCCTGGAGTCAGGAGTACCTGGGTTCAAATCCGGTCTCAGACACTTAATAATTACCTAGCTGTGTGGCCTTGGGCAAGCCACTTAACCCTGTTTGCCTTGCAAAAACCTAAAAAAAAAAATTAAAAAAAAAAAAAGAAACTTAAGTCTCCCTGATTGCAGGCCAGTACTTTATCCACTGTGTCTGTGTGTATGTATTTTATATGCATTGTATGAATAATTATTTGTACATGAGTGCATACACTCAAATAAATATATAGATATATTTATATATTATATATTTTATATTTATTATATATTTTATTGTATTATATATATATATATTTTTTTCTAACCAAGTATACCTTGTTGTTTGTCCTTCACTCTTGAAGAAGATCATACCTCAAGGAGGTGACACCAGGACAAGCACATGAATTGGATCAGAGTGAAGGGGAGGCTGTGCTAAGTCACCAGTCTCACTTTCTCCTCTAGAGCCATCTGGGTCCAGTGGCCAGATAGGAATCAGGACGACTGGAGATGGCCCTGAATGCAATTAGGGTTAAGTGACTTGGCCAGGATCACACAGCTAGCTAGTAAGTGTCAAATGACTGAGGTCAGATTTGAATTCAGGTCCTCCTGACTCCAGACTTCCCATAGTGAGGGAATAAATATAAAGAGAATCAATACAAATAATTAGCAGATTAGTTAAAAAACAAAGAAACTTGGTAGGGAACAATTGGATTATCAAACACTTTGTGTAGAAGCTTGTTGCTGATGAAGTCCTGAGCTTATAGTGGGGGGGGGGGGTCATCTACAAAGCAGAGATAATAAGGGAATGCATTCCATGCTGGGGGGGGGGGTATCCAAGGCAAAGGCATCAGATGGAAGGTAGAGCATCATTCATGAGAAACAGAGAGAATGATCATTTGATGACTGGGCTGCAGGTTTCAGAAGGCAGAGCGATTAATGTCCACTGAGGCTGGAAATGCCCACGTTGTGTCACTTTACAAAAAAAATGATGCTTCCTGTTCTTTTTAGGATCTGTTGAAAGAACTAGGAATTTTTTAACTGGAGAAGAAAAGATTGTAGGAGCTTAGAATCATAAATTATAGATTTAGAGATGGAGGATTTGCTTCTAGTTCAACTCTTTCATTTTATAGATGAGAAAACTGAGGTCCAAAGGGATTGAGTCACTTGCCCAGGGTAACACAGGGAGGGAGAGAGAGAGAGAGAGAGAGAGAGAGAGAGAGAGAGAGAGAGAGAGAGAGAGAGAGAGAGAGAGAGAGTCAGGATTAGATTCCAGAATAATTGTTCTTATCCCTCAAAGATATGTGATGTGGAAGAAGACTTGGATCTAGAGGGCAAACCTAGTAACTATGGGTAGAATTGTAAGAAACCAACTGATACTGGATAAAAGAATAAACAAATAAATAATTAAACAAAACACTTCCTGGCAAGGAGAGCCCTCTGAAGTCCCTTCCAGCTTTGGCATTCTGTGATTCCAAGATCCTCTAGCTGAACCCCACCTTGTTTGTGAGGATGAAATGACTGCAAAGTTGGTACTCCAGATAGACTTTCACCCAAGGTCATTTCTCTTTCCTCTGATTTCTTAGTATTCTGTATTTTTCTGTACAGAAAATTTGCATTCGTATTACACACTTACTCTGCCAGTTGTTACAAGGGACAGTTAGTTCCTTCAGAAAAGAAAATGTGATAAATGGGACAAGGAGCAGACTGTCACTTGGGGGACTGAACTCAGCTGAGACTCAAAGCCTGGATCCACATTTCCCTGGGTTCGATTTGTCTCTTAGGCAGATCAGTCAAACATTGCTAAAAATAGCTGGTAATTCCATAGGTTTTTCCAAAGCCCTTTGCAAACACTATTTCTTTTGACTCTCACAGATATATTCTGAGGGACAGATGATATCCTTTTTATACAGATGAGGAAACTGAGCCTGGGATGTTATGGGATTTGCCCATATTTACATAGCTAATAAGGAGGCAATATGGGGGAAAAAAGTTGAAAAAATTCCATTAATCAGAAGCCCAGGTTCAAATCACACCTCTGATACTATCTGTGTGACCTTGGCCAAGTCTATAAAGCTTCTTGGGGGTACAATGACTGCCTTTTAAAGCTCCCTCTTACTCTAAACATCTGCTGCTTTGAATTATACAATCTTCTTCATAGGTGGCAGGTTTGGATGTGCAGAATGGGGGTTCTGTAATAGGGAAGAGATGGAGGGGTTTTTTTTGAAGTATATAAGTAACCAAACCCCACTAAAGCATCATGGAACCTTAGAGGAATATTGTAGAATCAGTGAAAATGGGTTTGAAATTGATTCTTTTCACTTAACCCTAGGATCAGAGATTTAGAAGGGAGGTCAGAGGTCATTTGGACCAATCACTACATTTTATTAAATTGAAAGTGAGGCAGGAATGGGATGGGAAAAGGAGGGAAAGAAAGGAAAAGAAAGTTAGGGGAGGAAAGGGAAGAGGGAAGAGTAGGGAGGAAAAAAGAGAGGAGAGGGTTAAGTGACTTGCCCACAGCCACACAGTTACCAAGCGGTCTGAGGTTATATTAGAGCAATTTTGCTACATTTTACGGTGCCATAACATATTAGGGAGGGGAGGAAAGAGGAAAGGAGGGGAAACAGCCCATCTTCAAACTCCATCTCTTACCATCCCTTATTTTGTTTATCCATATTCATATAACTCAAAGCAAAATAATTGGTCCTGCCAGGGGATGCCAAGAAGTAATCCTAATTAGATCTTTCAGCTCCCATTTTACAACAATGTTCCCAACGATGCAAATGGCATGTCTTCTGTCAATATTGATGTCTGCCTGAAACATTTAGACCCAGTAATAGTTGGAAACAGATGTTACTGAGATTTAAAAAAACAAAAAACAAACAAAAAAAAAACCTACCAATACACCATTTGCCAGGAGAGGCCCAGTCAGGAAGTTGCTGGGCAGGAAAAAGCCCTGGACTTCGCCCCCCACTTGCCCATCAGACACCTCGTGGAGTTGGCCCCTACCTGGGAAAACCCTTACCCCAAGAGGAAGCATCCCTGCAAAGAGAGCAGCTTTTGGGTTGTTGAAAGAGTTTTGGGGGGGGGGTAAGCATTCAATGATTTCACACACACAAACATACATACACAGAGACATACAGAGACATATGTGCCCTCAACACACACACACACACACACACACACACACACACACACACCAAGGATGGAAATGTGAAAAGGAGAAGAAGAAAATCCTCTGTTGGGTGTCCCATCCATTCTGGCATAAAAGCCCAGTTCAGATGGCTGCCCTGCCACCATCTCGGCTCTGGGCCCAGGAGGCTCCTTCCCGCTCGGCTGGGGATCTGGAGTAGGCATTCCTTTAAATTAGTAGCAACCCTTCCAAATTCATTTCCCTCTGCACTGGGGTCTCTGGGATAGCTCCCAGAAACATCGAGGACACCAGGCTGTGGCCCTTCACACACACCATGAAGAGCCACAGAGGGTGACTGAATAATCTATAATAATAACAATAATTCCCATTTTATATTATGCTTAAAGGTTTTCGTGCTTATTATCTCATCTGAGTAACCCAAAAAAGGGTAGGTGCTGTGGTTATCCCCATTTTACAGATGAGGAAACCAAGACTAGAAAAGTCACAAAGGTGACACAGCTACTAAGTATCTAAGGTAGGATTTGAACTCAGGTCTTCCTGATCAAGCCCATTCCCCTATCCACTATACTATCCACTGAATCAGTTACCACGCATTTATTAAGTGCCTACTCTGGTCCAAGTATTGTACAAATTGGTATAATTTTGATGTGTCCAAATGAGAACTGTGTGGCCTGGTAGATTAAAAAGTTGGGTTCTGGAGCAAGGAAGAAAGGTCTGGGTTCATATCTTTCCCTGATGCACCTTCATTGTGTGACCCTGGCCAAGTCACTTAACTTTGCAGGTCTCTAGACAGATCTCTAAGACTAAAAAAAAAGGTTGACCTGCATTAGCAGAAGGAGCTCCCTAATGAAATCACAGGTAGATTCTGTACCTATATCTATTGAAAAGCAGAATTTGCAGAACTCGGGGACAGCTAAGGGGCAAGTGTGTGAACCTGGAGTCAGGAAGACCTGAGTTCAAATCCAGCCTAAGACATTTACAAGCTGGATAACCCCAGATAAGAGATAACTGTCTCGGGGAATCTCTTTAAATAGAGACTTTGGAAGGGTCTTCTGCCTCACCCTCCAGCATACCAATCACAGGGGAGTAGAAGAAACCATGGATACTAAGGGAGTGTGATTATTAAGATAGAACCCAGAAGAAGGCTTAGTTTCCTGATGAGGAGGTTCCTGAGGACATGGTGGAATCCAGTACAAAGCAATGCAATTAGCTGGGTATGGGAACCACATTGTAACCTCACATTGTTCAAATATTTTATCAAAGACTGAACCCCAAAGGGCCAGGACAAAAGGGCATAATCTGGAAGGGATCCAACTTCAGGGATAATATATGAGTCACTGAAAGGGACACAGGAAGGAAACCAACCCCAAGCATGTTCCACAAAAGAGATGGCCAACCATCACATTATTAACAATAGATTCCTTGAGACTAAGAGATATGTCATTGGGGCATCTAGGTGGTATAGTGGATGGAGCACTGGCCCTGGAGTCGGAAGGATCTGAATTCAAACCCCACCTCAGAAACTTAATACTTCCTTAGCTGTGTGACTTTGGGCAAGTCATTTAATCTCATTGCCTTGAAAAAAGAAAGACAAAAAGGGGCAGCTAGGTGGCACAGTAGATAGAGCACTGGACCTGGTCAGGAGGACCTGAGTTCAAATTCAACCTCAGACACATAATAATTGCCTAGCTGTATGACCTTGAGCAAGTCACTTAACTCCATTGCCAAATGAAAAAAAAGAGAGAGAGGTTATCTATTTTAGTCATTTAATAAGCAATAAGAATTCCTTAAGTACCAACTAGGGGTCAGAGACTATCCTAGGGATAATGGGACTAGGCAAGAATCCCTGGCCCCAGGAAGCTTGTTGTTTGTCCTAAGAGGATCATGACATCAGGGAGGTGATGCCATGGCAAGCATAGGCATTGGATTTGAGTGAGGCGGGGCTGGGCTAAGTCACCAGCCTCACTTTTTCCTCAAGAGTCATTTGGGTTCAGTAATCAGATATGAATTAGGATGACTGGAGATGGCCCTGGATGTGAGGCAATCAGGGTTAAGTAACTTACCTAAGGTCACACAGGGAGTTTGTGTGCTGTTTACTGATGACAAACTATATATATAAAGATAATACAAAATTCATTCAAAGTAAACATCACTTTTTAATTCAGGAGCTAACCTGGTACTGATTCCTTTATACTCACCTGAACAATATTTCATTGATCATTTAGACAGAAGCACAGTAAATCAAATAACATTCCTGCTGTCACATTTTGTTTGAAACCATTTCTGGAAAAAAATCCCTCCTGGATAAGACCCAAGGTAGAATCCCTGTCTCTGCTGCTTTTTGATGTGGGTGTCCTTGGGTAGGTTATTTCCTATCTCTGATTCGTATTTCCTGATCTTTTAGGATGAAGGGTTTGCTGAGCTAAACTTCTAGGGATCTTTTTCAATCAATCGGCCAGCAAGCATGGTCCAGATGAATTAATAACTGGGCAATTCCCAGCCCTGTGCTAGATCAATCAATCCAGAAACATTCATTAAACCCCTACTAAGTAAAACCATGGTGCCTGCCCTCAAAGAGTTTACATTCTAATGAGGGAGACAACATCCAAATAAATAATTGTGTATGTGTAAATAGAAGGGAATGTCAAAAAGAAGATAAGGGGGGCTGCTAGGTGGTGCAGTAGAGGGCGGCTAGGTGGCGCAGTGGCTAGAGCACCGGCCCTGGAGTCAGGAGTCTCTGAGTTCAAATCCAGCCTCAGACACTTAATAATGACCTAGCTGTGTGGCCTTGGGCAAGTCACTTAACCCCATTGCCTTGCAAAAAAAAAAGATAAGGGGATGGAAAAAGGGGGGGATTCTGCAGAAAGTACAATCTGAGTTGACTCTTGAAAGCAGTCAGAGAAATCCAGGAGTAGAAGGAGCATGGGGAACATTTCATAGTAAAAAGGAGAAGAGAGAAGTGGTTGAGGAAAAGTAAAAAGGCCAAATCAGTTAGACGATAGAGTGAGAAGAGGGGAAGGAATCCTGAGAATGACTGATGCAGTCAGCCTTAAGATGAAGCCTATGATCAAATAAAGGAGGGGGTGGGGGGGTGTTGAATTCATGACTCCAACCATAGAAGCAGTTAGGTACCAAAGTGAATCTGGGCTTAGAAACTTCAGTTCAATTCCAGCTTCAGAGACTTGCTAGTTGTATGACCCTAGACAAGTCACTTCACCTATCTGCCTCAGTTTCCTCAACTATAGAATAGGGATAATTATAGTACCTACCTCTCAGGGTGGTTGTAAGGATCAAATGAGAATATTTCTAAAGTTCTTAGCATAATGTCTGCCTATTCTTAAATACTGGTTTTCTCTCACCCTCTCCTCCTTTCCTTCCTCCCTCCCTTCCTCTCCACCTTTCTTCCTTTCTTCCCCTCTCTTTTTCTTCCTTCCTTTCCTCCCTCCTTCATTCCTTCACTTTCTACCCCTCTCCATCTCTCCCTCCTTCCTACTTTCCCTTCCTCTCTTCATTCCTTTCTTTCTTTTTCCTTCCTTCCTTCCCTCCCCCTCTCTTTCTTCCTTTATTTTCTCCCCTTCCTTACTTCACTTCCTACCCCTCTCCATTCTTTCTTTTTTCCTCCCTTCCTTCCCTCCCCTCTCTTTCTTCTATGCTTGTTTCCCTCCATCCATCCCTCTCTTCTTCCCTCCTTAGCCTCAGCTACAAAGTATTCTAGAACTAAGTAGCCAGAGATCTCACATGGAAAGATCATTCATCATCTGGACTGCTTGTATAGGGTCAGAGGACAGAAATCAGCATTGTCCAACAGATCATCTCCGATCCATCTAGTCTGAGCTGTATCTGATTAGCATTCCCTCCTTCCTCTGTCATATATCATATTATCCTGGGCAACGTTGATATTCTTCTGTGAACCAACATTAAGTACCAAAATCACAGCCTCAAGGGCCCCGAGCTCCTTATATTTTATGTACCCAGCCACGTGATCATAATAACATCATGCCAACCCTGCCAACAGTTTAGTATTCTTAGAGCTCAACAAAGAAGAGAATCAAAAGAAAGAAGCTTACCTGCTTCACAAAACCAAACAGGAATGAACAATGTTGTCTGACAGTCAGCCAACAAATATTTATAAAGAGTCAAAAAAAAATGCAAAAGACAGTCCCTGCCCCCAGGAAGCTCCCAGTCTCCTGGGAGAGACAATATGCAGACAACCATGTACAAACAAGATATAAACTGGTTACGTAGAGAAGAAACAATAGCCTTGAATCTGGAAAGGACCTTAGTGGTCACCCAGGCCAAATCCCTCATTTGACAGATGAAGAAACTGAGTCTCAGAGACGGGAAGTAACTTGCCCAGGATCAAAGGAGTACCAAAAGCTAACATTTATATATTGTTTTTTTCCCCAGTGTGCTTCCCATGCCTCTTCATAGACTGATATCAATGGAAGAGAGGTACTACAGGTTATAGGACTGCCGATTAGCAGTCAGAATGAATTTTACAGTCTATTGAGTACAAATTTCTTATTTTACAGATGAAAAAACTGAGGACCAGGGAAGTTAAGTGATTTTCTCGAGGTCCCTAAGGGAGTAAGTGAGCTTCAAAGGAATTGCTAACTTTGGTCTTCTAACTGGTGCAGAGCTGTTTCTGTTGCTTTTGTTTGGTTGGGTCCAATTCTTCATGATCCCGTTTGTGTTTTTCTTGGCAGAGACACTGAAGTGATTTAACGATTTCCTTCTCCAATTCATCTTGCAGATGAGGAAACTGAGACAAACAGAGTGAAGTGACTAACCCAGGGTCACACAGCTAGGAAGTGTCTGGGGGCAATCCTCCTGACTCCACTCTATCTCCTGCGACACTTAGATACCTTTGTTTCTTCTGTAATGTTAATAATAGCAAACATTTTCAAAACTCTTTCAGGTTCCCAAGCTTTAACAAATATTATTTCATTCAGTCCTCACACTGACCCTAAGAAGTAGTTGCTAGCCACTTAGCCCCATTGCCTTGCAAAAATCCTAAAAAAAAAAAAAAGTTGCTGCCATTGATCCCTTTTTTTTTTTACAGATGATGGAATTTGCCAAGTCACACACACCAGGTAACTGTCTGAGGCAAGATTTTTAAACTTATAACTTCTGGGTTCCACT
The DNA here is from genome assembly GCF_037893015.1 of Macrotis lagotis. Lineage (NCBI taxonomy): Eukaryota > Metazoa > Chordata > Mammalia > Peramelemorphia > Peramelidae > Macrotis > Macrotis lagotis. Next base: position 681,022,369 of record NC_133666.1, read on the forward strand.
TATAACCTTCTAAATATAATATTGCTCAGCTGGCTACCTCCCCCAGCTAAGTGACTCCATAGTATATAGGCAATTGGGTCAGGAGCTAGGAAGAATCATCTTCCTAAGTTCAAATCCAGCGTAAGACACTTAGTAGGCTGTGTGACCCTGGGGAAGTCACTTCACTCTGCCTCAGTTTCCTCCTCTGTAACATAAGATAGAGAAGGAAATGGTAAACCATTCCAGTAACTTTATCAAGAAAACCCTAAATAGAGCCATGAAGAGTTGGGCACAACTGCCAAGGATTCTGAGATAAAATGCTAGAACTCTTTTGACCCTACTAGAAGAGGTCTTCTAGATTGTCAGAACTGTCTGGGGTCAGACTAGGACAGAAATTTTTTTCTCATTCTTGGTTCTTCTCTCTTATTAGACTGTGAGCTTCTTGAGAGCAGGGAACCACATTTTTGCCTTCCTTTCTATCACCAATATCTAACCTGGCAAGTATACAGTGATGCTTTGGTCCTTCATTTTTTTTTTTTAGATTTTTGCAAGGCAATGGGGTTAAGTAACTTGCCCAAGGCCACACAGCTAGGTCATTATTAAGTGTCTGAGGCCGGATTTGAACTTGGATCCTCCTGACTCCAGGGCCGGTGCTCTATCCACTGTGCCACCTAGCTGCCCCTGTCCTTCATTTCTAAGAAGACTACAACATCAGGGAAATGATGCCATGACAAGTATAAGAATTGGATTTGAGTGAAGGAGTGCAAAGTCACCAACCCTCACTTTCTCCTCCAGAACCATCTAGAGCCAGTGACCAGGTATGGATCAGGATGACTGTATGGCCCCGGATGGGAGGCAACCAGGGTTAAGTGAGTGTCTCAGACTGAACCCGATCTCCCATCCTCCTGACTCTAAGACCAGTGTTCTATCCACTGTACCACCTAGCTGCCCTGACAAGTATATAGTAAGCACCTAAGAAATGCTTGCTGATTCTAATTTAAGTGATGGAGATTGGAACTAAATGTATGATTTTATTCCCTCTACTAATACAGGTGGATATCTTCTTTTTTTAAGGTTTTTTTCAAGGCAATGAGGTTAAGTGGCTCGCCCAAGGCCACACGGCTAGGTCATTATTAAGTGTCTGAGGCCGGATTTGAACTCAGGTACTCCTGACTCCAGGGTTGCTGCTCTTGTTATCTTCTCTTAAATATATGGCTAGAGCTCTGTCAAATTAACTAACTTGTCCAGGATCAAAAAAACAGAATGTTGGGGGCGGCTAAGTGGCACAGTGGATAGAGCACCGGCCCTGGAGTCAGGAGTACCTGGGTTCAAATCCAGTCTTAGACACTTAATAATGACCTAGCCGTGTGGCCTTGGGCGAGCCACTTAACCCCATTTGCCTTGCAAAAAACCTAAAGAAAAAAACCCTAGAATGTGCCACTGGCATGACTTGAACCCAGATCTTCCCATCTCCAAGACTAGCTCTCTATCTACCATACCATGTCATCTCTCCATAAAGATGATATTTGAGGGAGAGGGCTGAGAAGGGGGAATTGTGATCCTTAAGAAACCAAACCGAAAGGCAGTTTTAAAGTTCCTATTAAAAGAAAAGTGAGGCATTGTGCTGAGTGGTAGGAATACAAGGGCCAAATCAAACCATCTCTGCCTCATACACTAATTAAATTATTCAGATAATTACTCCACTCACCACTTTGCTGGGCCTATATTTATTGTCTGTCTACACAAACCTAAAATTGCACAAATATTTGGCGGCATTCCACCCTCCTTTGAGTTGAATGGGCCTCAACCATGTGATTTTCACCCAATTAATATCCACTCAACAACAAGAGCCTTTCTAGAATGCTCTTAAGGTTTGCAAAACACTTTATGAATATTATATCATTTGATCTTCACAGCAACCCTAGGAGGTTAAACTTTGTTTTAACCTGAATTCTCCAGTTGGGTTGTTTGTGGTCAATCTTAGCTGGGCCCAATTCCCAGATTTCACACCAGTACAATGGAAAAATTGAGAGTCAGAGCCCTCAGTACAATTGCCACCCCTCTTGTTATTCTGTGACCTTGGCCAAATCACTGCATTTCCATGGACCTAGGTTTCCTTAGCTGTAAGATGAAGAGTTTGGACTAAATGGTCTCACTACAAGCTACCTTTGATACGTGTAACTTGTGTGATTTGGGGGGCATAGTAGATGGAGAGCCAGTCCTGAAGGCAGATACTTCCTCAGATACTTCCTAGCTGGGTAACCCTGGCCAGTCACTTCACCCTGTTTGCCTCAGTTGCATCATCTATAAAATGAGCCGAAAAAGCAAATGGAAAACCACTCCAGTATCTCTGCTGAGAAAACCCCAAATGGGAGCATGGAAAGTCAGATACAACTGAATGACATCCTGTGTAATTTTGGAGAAATACCTCAACATTCTAGACTAGAATCTAGAGACTGATTTTCCTCATTTATAGAATGAGCCTCTGGGGCTGCTTCCTTGGCTCCGTCATTTACCTAATGACACCGACTTGTTGAGATCATAACCTTGGAGGGACTGAGCCATCCCCATGGGGTGGAGAACACAGGTTCCCAAGGAAATCAGACACCTGGGAGCCCATTAAAATAATCAATTATTGTGACTGATGTCAGGGAATATACCAGCATGACAAAGGTACAAGAAAGGTTTTTTGGGGTTTTTTGGTCTTTGTTTGTCTTCCTCCCTCCCCAAGGCTTCTATAGAAACCAAAGTAAAAAGAGCCCAAGAAAGGGAATAAAAAGTCTCATTTTGCAGGCCCCTCCTGTGATAATGGCACCTAGAGCCTGCACCCTGTCAGACAAAAGAGGCAGAATCAGGGGATGTTCAATCTGAGATAATGGGTTTTTTTAATTGTTTTCAAATTCAGGATGAGCATTTTAATTGCGATGGTTGGGAGGTTAATATAACTTTTGAATTGGATTAACTGACTGTAAGGATGAGGTAACAACAGTAGAAAGTGGGGGAAATTGAGGTAGACTTTAAAAAAATTTATAATGCGCCACATGATAGATTCCATTTCTGAGGCATCGTTTTCATTATATGTGGCAGTGGAGGGAAAATGATTTCTGTGCGTAATTAGCAGTGAGATCATTTCAAGGCTGATGGTGCCAAGGTTTCTTGTTAACCCTCGGCTCACAGAGAGAACAAAGAGGCCCCCTCTGAGCTCTCTAGTGAAAGGTCTAAAGCTGAAGAGGACCTCAGAGATCACCCAAGGTCCCTTCTTTAGGACCATCCAGTCCAACCTCTCCATTATACAACTGAAGAAACTGAGGCCCGGAAAGTCAAGTGATTTGCCCAAGGTCATAGGATCACAGAACTAGAGCTGAAAGGAACCCCAGAGGATATCAGTTCAACCTGCTCACTCTACAGATGAGGAAACTGAGGCACAAGGAGGTGACTGAAGATCATAGATCCAGAGTTGGAGGAGACCTTAGGGGCCATTCCATTCAAATACCTCATTTTGAGAGAAGAAAACTACAGTCTGGCAAAAGACAATCTCTTACCAAATGACATTTAGGCAGAAAAATTTTTAAGGTGGGTTTTGAACTTGGGTCCTCTGACTCCTGAGCCTGTGCTCTGTGGAAACTGAGGCACTGAGAGGTATAGTCTTGAAACTATACCCCCTGACTCGAACACCAGTGATTTTTTTCAACAAAGCTTTTCTTTTCTTTTTTCTATTTACAAGCAAAGATAGTTTCAGTATTCATCCTTTTACAAATTTTGAGTTCCACATTTTTCTATCACCCTCCCTTCCCACTCCTCTCCTCATGGCAATGAATCATTTGATAAAGATTATACATATGCAATTATGTACAATGTATTTCCACATTAGTCATCTTGGAACACCAGTATTTTTCAACATTTGTTCACCCACCATCCTTATATCTCCAAAGCACTATAAGAGGAGACCTTACCCTAACGAGGAAGTGCACCCAAAATCTATTCACACCTATCTAAATTACCTCTCTTAGCACAGCTTGTATACAGCAAGTACATGCTAAGAACTTGTTTTCTTCCTTCCTTTGAGATAATATCTTTTAGCCAAGCTGCCTGTGTTCCTTCTATATGCCATACCATCTTCTCCCATTATGATTTCCCTCAGACTATTCCCTGGAACATGCTCTCTTCTCAATTCACTTTTTAGAATCCCTAGCTTACTTCAAAGTTCAACTTAAATGTCATCTTTCATCAAAGGCTTTTCCTAATCCACCCTCCCCACAATTCCCTAGCCACTTTCCAGAAAAAAAATGCATTTATTTTTTGAATATTTTGCATAAACTTGTCTCTAATGTTGTCCCCCCTACTAAAATATAAACTTCTTGAAGGCAGATAGATTATTTTCTTCCTAATACAGTTTCTGGCAAGAATATGCGAATAAGATGTGATGCTTCTCTTTTGTTATCGAAGAAGACCAAAATAACCTTGCCATATTTGAGACAAATAACAGTGTGTCTGACTGTGGCGGATCAGCCCAATATGAGCTCAGAATGCTCTACCACAGGTGTCCATGCGAACACCTTGGGGTGGGTCCTCTCGACTTAACATACGTCCCATTTCCTTGGACTTAGAGAGAGCCGCACTTACTGATGAGGACACACCATATTGGGCAGTCCCGGGTCAGGGTCTTCCAGGCAGGACAATCAATTCTAAAGTTCCTCAATGAGGCCATCAGGATGTCTCAGTAGCATATTTTTCTGACCTCCTTGTGAGCCCTTCCCTGTGGGACTTCTCCATAAAATAGCTATTTTTTGGCAAGTGTGCATCTGGCATTCTAACATCGTGTCCAGTCCATCATAGTTGCACTCATTGTAGTAATGTTGGAATGCTTGGCAGTTTAGCTCGAGAAAGGACCTTGGGATCTGGTACCTTCTTCTGTCAGGTGATCTTCAGAATCTTCCTAAAACCATTTAAATGGAAGAGATTTTGTTTCCTGACATGGCGCTGGTAGACAGTCCAGATTTCACAGACATATAGTAATGAGGTCATCACAATGGGTCCTCCTAATCACTTTATTTTACAAATAAGGAAACTGAGGCTGAGAAAGGCTGAATAACCAGACCAGGATCATGCAGCTAATAAGGAAGGAAGGATGCCTAGCATTCTGAATAAGAAGTACCAACCAAATTGAAATGATGAATTAGGGGAAGTAGCTTTCCCAAGGTCACCTTGCTGATCAGCAATGAGGAAACGACTAGAACTCAATTTGTCCAACACTCATTGAACGTTCTCTCCCACCTCATTGACATTCTCCTCCAAGTGTCCTGTGGATGGGTTCCCATCAGAGTCAATATCCAGCTCCATTGGCTTATGGCCAAATGGCAAATAGGATTTTTATAGGATCTTGGTTTAAGAGCAGAAAGAATGCTTAAAGATTGTTGAACCCAATCCTCTTTTATTGTCCTAGGAAAAGATCAAGGTAGGAAACAGCTAGTGATGTTGGCTAGGTCCCAAAGGAAATATGTTGATAAGTCAGTTTGAACCCTAGTCATTTGCCTCCAAATTCTGAGGTCCCACTGTACCATCTCTGCCTAATCACCAGGATTTATTGAGAGTGGATGAGCAGGATTAAGGTCTGAGATAGCTAGGGGATGGGATCTTGCCTTTGCAGGAGCAGGAAAGGGGGGATAGGAGAGAGATAGAAAGTGAAGGCGATGTTGATTTCTAAGGAAGACAGCAAAACCCTCTAAGTATTTTTTAACCACTTGGATTAATAATAATAATAATATAATAATAGCAATAGCAATAACAACATACTAGTAACAATTATAGAATGTTTTAAGTTTACGATTTGCAAAGCGCTTCACATGTAATCCACTGGGTCCACGTAACCAGCTCAGATTACAAAAAAGGAAACTGAAGCTGAGAAAGGCTAAACAACCTGCCCAGGATCATGCAACTAATAAGTAAGGATCTGAAGCAGGATTTGAAGTCTGGTCTTTCTGACTCCAAGTCTAGAACTCTGTTTACCATTACTCATTACTAATTTATCTAATTAGAGAGGCAAGGTGGTACAATGGGATCTTAGAATTTGGAGATAGTTTCTGAAACTCAGTAATTGTGAACCTAGACAAGTCACTTGACTTTTATCTGCCTCAGTTTTCTCATCTATAAAATGGGGATGATAATAATAATAATAATAATAATGTAAAGGATTCTAGGATTGTGGGGATCTTAGGCAACTCATTCAAATCTGTGTAGGCCTCAGTTTCTCCCCCCAGGTCAGTGAAAAGGTCAAAAGCTCCATGACCTCTTCCAACCCTAAACTGCTGACCCCACAAGTCTATTTTCTGAGGATGGATTTGTGTACAGCAGGAAAATAATGTCTCTATTTTTAAAAGCAGATCCACACAAAAACTAATCTGAGTCCTATCTCTCTTGTCACCTCCCAGGGGGAACCTGATTGCCCATTGGCACAAGCATCAGTTAAACTTTGGAGCTGCTGGGGAGAAATATTTATTGATAATAGTTATTATCTGGAAGATGATCACAGCTTGTTTGGCCGAGTCTTTGCACCTTAGAAGTCCTGCTTATTTCCAACACCACAGGTTTCATGGAGACTATAATCAAGATTAGAGCTTCCCCATGGCTTTGCTAGAGAGGAAACCTGAATTCTTTTGTCTTGCTTCTATTTGGTACCAAGTAGCCAAGATTGATGAAGGGTCTACCAGGACCTGAGAGTAGGTGCTAGGAGATATTCCCCAAGATTCTAGTGGTTTATCTCCTCTATGGAGGAATTCCCTTCTAAGTTGCATGATGATGATGTTTGTCCTTCATTTTCAAAAAAGACCATGACATCAGGGGAAATGATGCCATGACAAGCTTGTGAACTGGATTTGAGTGAGGGGATGCTGTGCTAAGTGACCAATCTGACTTTCTCCTCCAGAACCATCTGGGTCTGATATGAATCAGAATAACTGGAGATAGTCCTGTATGAGAGGCAATCTGGGTTAAATGATTTGCCCAGGGTCACACGCTGTACCCACTATGCCATCTAACTGACCCTATGTATTGTAAATTCCAGTCCAATTATGCCTGCCTTTCTGTTTTAGATTTTGTCTGTCCTTATGCCATAGATTTAGAACTAGAAAGACCTCAGAAATCATTGAATTTAGCCCCCTTCATTTAAAAAAATTAGGAAATCCTACTTCTAAAACTTATTTGATGGATGACCATGAACAAATTGCTTCATTTCCTTGAGTCTCCATTGCCCTATCCTTAAAATAGGTATAATACTGCCCATAGTGCCTATCTCCCATGGAGCACCTATTTAAATCAAGGGTGGACTTTATAGGTCTTCTGATCTAACCCCCCCCCCCAGTTTTATGGTGAGGAAACCTCAGGTCAGACATGCTCCCTCCTTCACTTCTCTCCCAACTCTGCTCCTGAATCTTCAGATTCCATCTGTCATTCCCCCCCCCCCCAATACACCACTTCCAAAAGATCCCTTTTATTGAGTTTTATTTCCATATTAAAATATAAGCTCCTTGAGGGCAGGGACTATCTTTCTTCTGTGTGCTTAACACACAGGAAGTTCTTTTTTTTTTTTAGGTTTTTGCAAGACAATGGGGTTAAGTGGCTTGCCCAAGACCACACAACTAAGTCATTATTAAGTGTCTGAGGTCAGATTTGAACTCAGGTCCTCCTGACTCCAGGGACGGTGCTCTATCCACTGTGCCACTTAGCTGCCCCAGTAAGTTCTTAATAAATGGTTCTTGTCTTGACTGTAGGAGTGAGCTCAAACACCAACCCCTTCACAAACCTTTCCTACCCCCCCCAGCTACTAGCACCTTCCCCTGACTCAAAATTTCATTGAATCCATTTTCTGTCACAAACACACACACACACACACGCACACACACACACACACACACACAAACATCTATTTGCCTCCTCTGTTAGAATGTAAGCCCTTTGAAGGAAGAGTCTTTCATTTTTGGCTTTGTGACCCCAACTCTTAGCATAGGATCTGACCCGTATAGGTGCTTAATAATTGCAGGAAGATTGCTAAATTGTATGATATCATTTATCAAAGTAACAGGCACATTGTAACAGCTCCATAATTATTCATTCAAATGGGCCACTTAGTCCACATAGTCATGTAGGCAACTAGTTATGATATTGTATTAGGGAACAAAATGGCAGCCAAGGTGGGGAAACTCCTGTCAGTCGTAAGTGTCTATCATATGTGTGATATGTCTCTGGAGTAAAGGAGATAATAATGGTAATAATAATAGCTAACATTTATATAGTGCTTTGAAGTTTGCAGCTCTCTACAGAAATATGATCTCATTGCTGTATATACCAACTCTGGGAGACAAATTCTATTATCCTTATTTTATAGATGAGAAAACTGGGGCAGACGAATTTCAAGTGATGTATCCAGGACCACAATCACTAAGTGTCAGAGGTTGTATTTGAACTCAGGTCTACCTGCCTCTAGATCCAGTTACCCCCCCCCAAATAAAGAAAGAATTGTTTGTATAAAGCAACACATATATCTCTTATGCATACTTCCATGAGCACATATGTATGAATGTGTTTGTACAGAGCTGTGTGGAGGTAGAGATAGAGATAGAGATGAGATAGAGATAGAGATAGAGATAGAGATAGAGATAGAGATAGAGATAGAGACAGAGACAGAGACAGAGACAGAGACAGAGAGTGAGATAGAGAGTGAGATAGAGATAGAGATATGTATGTGTGTGCCTAAACACATCAAGATGAATTATAGAATCTGAACATCAAAAGTCACCAGAGCTCGCCCTACCCAGACAGGAATTCCCTCAACAAAATCTATGATGGGTGACATTGTGCATGAAGACTCTCATGCCCTAATTGTGGACAGCTCTGATGACTGGGACATTATTTTTTTCTTTTCTCGCAAATATAAACCTTCCACTTTCTAATGTCTCCTCATTTCTCTCATCCCAGCTCTCTGGGAGCAAACAGAACAAAACTAATAATCCCTCTTCCACATGACATCCTTTGGAAGGCTCCAAACAGCTGTTGTGTCCCCACTCCCACACCCAAGTCTTCTTTCCCCCAGGTTTCCCTTCCGTTCTACCCTTCTGCTCTCATTACAAACTAACTTCCCTGTGTCTTAGACCTTGTCCTTGAGAGTTCCTTCTTCCTCTCTTGAAGGTCTAGAAAACATTCCTCACCATTCTGTCCAATGGAGACCACCATTTGCTTGTTATATTAAGGGATCTCATGGTGTTAGCTCTTCATTCTGTTGGGTTCCTAATCACATCAAGGTGGGATTGGGAGAGACTCCAGAGCCCACTTAGCATATCCCATCACTTTATAGAAAAGGATACTGAGGCAAACAGGGATGAAGAGCCTTGCTCAAGGTCACAGAGCTAGTAAGAGCAGTTTGAACCTAGATCATTTGCCTCCACAGACAATATTCTTTATAAATATTTATTCAATGGCTCGTTGGTTAGTTGGCTTTTCTCTTTCATACTCAAAGAGGACTAAAATGACATCATTATGTTGGGGTCGATGTAGAATGTGTCTGACTAGCTGATAAGACCAAGTCAAGTTTGGAAGGTTCTACCACAGATGGAGTGGGGATATCTCTAAATTTTCACTTCTCATATTTCTTTTAAGCTATGGCGATTCTGCTTCACTCATAAACATTAAGAATATGACTTTTGGGGTGGCTAGGTGGCGCAGTGGATAAAGCACCGGCACTGGAGTCAGGAGGACCTGAGTTCAAATCCGACCTCAGACACTTAATAATTACCTAGCTGTGTGGCCTTGGGCAAGCCACTTAATACCATTGCCTTGCAAAAACTAAAAAAAAAAAAAAAGTGACCTTACAGGGTCAGACCCTGGGAATAGAAAGACAAAAAGGCAGCATTCCCAACCCTCAAGGAGTTTCCATTCTATCAGGGATTGATTGGTTCTTGTCCTTAGTTATCAAAGAAGACCAAAATGACATCACTATGTTAGAGATGTGCTACAGGGTGTCTGACTGTGGTTTATCAGATCAGTATGAGCTCAGAATACTCTACCACAGGACAGACACAAATAGACCATGTGAACACCTGGAACAGGTTCTCTAAACTTACATTACCTCACATTTCCTTTGAGCTGCTTCAATTCTACTTTGCTCACAGAAAACAACACGCTCTCTGATGAGGACATGCCACACTGGACAATCCTATACCAGTGTCTCCCATGCTGCACAATCAATTCCAACATATACACACACATAGAAATATACCCAACAAATACAAAATAAGAAGCATAGCAGGTAGGATGCTATCCATACTGTGTCCAGACCTGAGTTCAAATTCTGTCTCAGAAACTTATCAAACTTTATCAAAATGTGCAAGTCACTTAAACTCTCTCCACCTCAATTTCCTCACTTGTAAAATTAGATTAATACTTCCCAAGGTATTGTGAGGATCAAATGAGATATATGTAAGCATTTTGCAAAGAATAAAGTTATCTACAATTAATAAGTGTTATTAGCTCAAAAATAAGCAACCAACTGCGGTTGGTGGTTGTTGTTCCTCCTTTGTTTTCAAAGAGGACCAATGATATGATAGGGTGATGTCTTGAAGTCAAAGCAAAACTGAAAGCTCCCTGGAAGAACTAGGGCAACTGAGGCTTGTTCTAATCAATACAAGCAGTCCATGGAGCATTTATCTTTTAGTCCTGCGGAATAAAAGTGAAAGCAAGGATAAACACTTATAACAATATTAATTCCTTGATGAGAAGAACACAGTATTTCCAGAAAAACAATAAACATTTATTAAGCACCTGTTGTTTCCATCACTAGGCTTAGCTCCAGGGATACAAAGGAAGGTTAAAGACAGTCCCCGTCCTTGGAAATCTTAGGCTCCAATGCGGGAAAGACAACATGCGAACAATTTTTGTTGTTGTTGCTGTTCAATCTTTTTCCAATCTTCGCTGTATTGTGACCTCATTTAGGGTTTTCTTAACAAAGATCCTGGAGTGCTTTGCCATTTCCTTCTTCAGATTATTTTACAAATAGGAAACTGAGGCAAAGAGGATGAAGTGATTTGCACAGGGTTCTACAGCTAGCAAGTGTCTGAGGCTGGATTTGAACTTAGGAAAATGAGTCTTTCTGACTCTAGGCAAGGCATCTATCTCCTATGGTGCCATCTAACTCCCTATACAACTATTACAGACTAGTTAACAGGAGATAATTGGAAGAAGGGATGCATTAGTTTTTAAGGGGGAAGCTTTAAGACTTCTTAGAAGGTGAAGTTTTAGCTGGGACCTAAGTTAGGGAAGTCAGGAACAGGAGACAAGTCAGGGAAGAATATTAGGCTCGGTGAACAGTCAATGAAAATTCTCAGACTCAGGAGATGGAGAATCTTTTCAAGAAATAGTCAGGAGATCAATGTCACTGAACTGGAGAATAAGTGGAGGAGAAGGGGTAGAAGATAAGAGAAGAATGCAGAGGGAGGGGCTGTTCTGGGTTCAAATCCCACTATGCAAATTTCACATGTGGTGTTCACTCCCTATAGGAGTTTGGGTAAATTCCTCCTTGATCCAAATCTGATCCATGACCTTGGGATCTCCCTTACCTAACTTTGCTAGAATTTTTCATGGTTATTCAATATAAATTAAAAGTTTTTTCCAGGGGTGGCTAGGTGGCACAGTGGATAGAGCACTGGTCCTGGAGTCAGGAGGACCCAAGTTCAAATCTGGCTTCAGACACTTAATAACTGCCTAGCTGTGTGGCCTTGGGCAAGCCACTTAACCCCATTTGCCTTGCAAAAACAAAAAAAAAATACTTTTTTCCAGCACTCTAACAGGATCTGTTGATTCTAAGAATAGCAATTATTTTTTAAGCCCCTTGCCTACTCAAACACCAGTTTCTTAGTCAGAGAAGCAGGGATAGGAAAGCCAGCCTCAGTCCAAGGAACTGGCAAGACCAAACATAAGCTTCAAGGGACTCCCAAGACCTTTGACAGCAGAGTGTAGTTAAGATTCCTGGGATCACAGAACTTAACAATTAGGAGATCATAGATTAAGGACCAAAAAGTCCTTAAAATTCATCTAGTCCTACCTTCTCAGTTTTAGAGATTGGGGCAAATGACTTGACCAACCTGATATGAAGAGTAAGTAACAGGGTCAGGAAGCAAACCAAGGTCCTTTGATTCCACATCCAGGGCTCTCTTCAGTGGCTCACTCTGTTGGGAAGAAAATGTGATATAATGGGAGAATAATCCTGGATGTGGAGTCAATTGACCTGAATTGAAATCCTGCCTCTGCCTTGAGTGGCCTTGGGCAAGTTACTCTCTAGGTCTCTTTCTTTCCTCTGCAAAATGAAAGCTGTGGATTAAATGACCCGTAAGCTCCTTTCCAACTCCAGATCTAAAAATCTATGTGGATGTAAATAGGACTAAAAAGTTCTCATAGAAAAAAAATCTGACTCCGTCAGCACTCAACTTAGTGTATGGTAAACATACACTTAATACAGCTTAATAAATGATGATTGACTTGGTAAGTAAATCACAACTTCTCCTGGGCCTGTGTTTCTCATCCAGAAACTTATAGAGGCCCCTTGGTATCCTTCCCAGCTCAAAATCTATGATTGTATTATCTCCGAACAACCCAAGGTTGTTGGAGGGAATCAGAAATGTGAGATTCTGTAGTAGGGATCTCTGGTCATTGCCAATAAAGAAAGCCCTCTGCAAGCTGCTTCCCATCCCACATTAAGATTTTCTGCAAATGTGGGATACTTGCCACTGTCCCTGGGAAATATATTAGTTTCATTAGAATAAAATTATTAGATCATGCATTGATAATAGTGCTTAATGGGGCTAATATTATAATTCTCCTGTAAACAGAAATGTATATAATTAATAACCCTATTATAAGCTTCCTTGCATCCATTGTTACTAATTACACTCCAGTCAATGTAAGCATAAGACCAATCTGCCAGGGAGAAGTGGTCTATAAATAAAGGCCCCCAGGAGGCAGGAGTCCCTATGCAAGGAGCCTGGAGCTCTGCATTGTGCTTGGTTCTGCAGGAACAATGTGTTGATTTTCCAGGATTTTTCTCCCAACTCTCATTCAATGATAATGTAACTTTAAGTAAATGTCAACAACTTACATTATTCTATCCATATCTTTTCTCATATGATTTTTCTCAGCACAAGTGTTTGAGGGAGAACATATCAGAGTTATAACTTTTATTTTACACATGGAAAAGTGAGGCTCAGGTAGAAGTGGGAGATAATTGGAAGAATCCAAGCCCAGGATTTATAGGCGGCCACTAGAGCTGAAAGGCTCTTTTGTGTCATCTAACACAACTCCTTCATTTGATGGAAGAAGAAACAGAATCCCAGGGAAATTTAGTGACAAAGAAACACAAGTGTAAGAGACAAGATTTGAATCCAGGTCCTTGGATTCCAGAGTCAAATTCAGCTCATTCAACTATACCATCATATTTCTCATCAGCTTAAGATCACTGCACCTCAGGCTCCATATATGTTATATCAGCAGTAGAGATGAGTTCATACTTTAGTTATATCTTTAAGTCTACATGTATAGTTTATTGTGAATTTGACAAACATCAACATTAGTATTTAAATTACTGTTGTTTGTCTTTCGTTCTCAAAGGTCATGATACCGGGGGTGTGATGTCATGACAAGTACATGAATTGGATTTGAGTGAGGGGCTGCTGTGCTGTCACCATCCCCACTCTCTCCTCCAGAACTATCTGGGTCCAATGGCCAGATAGGAATCAGGATTGACTGGAGATGGCCCTGGATGAGAAGAAATTGGAGTTAGGTACTTCTCCTATATACAGACTGAGGGCTTTTTTAAGTATATTAAATTTACCATGGAAGTTCCCTTACTTCCATGCTTGTCTTGTGTCCCCTTATAAATTTCCTTCCATGATTCTCTTCTATATATTTTGTAATATTATATTGACATTCATTTCTTCCTTGCTTCTTTTCTTTTGTTTCTTTCCTTTCTTTTTTCTTTTCCTTCCTTCCTATCTTTCTTCTTTCTTTCTTCCTTCCTTCCTTTCTTTTCTTTTGTTTTCTTCCTTTTTTCTTTTCTTTTTTTCCTTTCTTCATTTAATTTCCTTCCTATTTCTTTGTTCTCCTTCATTCTTTTTACTTTTTTCTTCCTTTCTCCCTTTTCATTGCTGTTCCTCATTTTCTTTCTTTTCCTCCTTTCTTCCTTCCTTCCTTCCCTTTCTCCCCTACCTTTCCTGAATGAGATGGAAAGAGTTGGTCTCAAAGTCAGAAAGGCCTGGATTTAAGTTCAACTTTTGTCATCCATTTACATAAGACCCTGGGCAACTCACAGTCTCTCTGTTCTAGTAAACTCTCTAAGACTACAAGTTGGAGAAGAGTTGACCTACATTGGGACCAAGAGTTTCCTCATCTGTACTAGTCAAATTAGTCCCTGTCCTCTGCCACTGGAAATTCAGCACAACTCCCTCAGCTCCTCACCCCATCCCTAGCTATTAAGATATTCTCCTTGGGGATTACTTTCTATCCATCCAGTAGCTACCTCTCCCTCTCTCCTCTCTCTTTCTCTCTTTTTCTTCCTCCCCTCCCTCATAGTAGTAGTGAGGCAATCAGGGTTAAGTGACTTGCCTAGGGTCACATAACCAGGATGTGACCAGTGTCTGAGTTCAGATTTGAACTCAGGTCTTATGGATTTCAGGGCTGGTGCACCACCTAGTTGCCCCTGTAAATCTCTTTTATATACAGTTTTCCCCCCATCGGGGGGCAGGAGATATCCTTAAGAACAAGAGAAGTGTTTTTGTCTTGCTTCCCCAGCACTTAGGACAGTGCCGACAAGCAGAAATGCTAAACAAATGATGACAGACTGTGCTTATCTTTGTCCCTAACACAGCCCAGCTTCTTCCCATAACTTCACCCCCATAGAAATCTTCACTTGAAACAGTTGAATATAGTCAAGCCAAACAGAATTATACTTGGTTGTTTCTGAAATGTGTCTGCCTCGTTTCATACCTCTATTTCTTCGCCTCTCTCCCAAGAGATGGGAAGGAGCCTTCATCATCAGTCTTCTGTAGTTCTCCTTGGTCATTCATCAAGCTAGTCTTTCAAAGTTATTTTCTTTTACATTATTGTAGATATTTCCTTCACAACTTAGCACAATGCTTAGCACATAGTAAGCACGTCATAAATTCTTTATCTATCTGCCTATCCATTCATTTATCTACTATATATCTATCTAGCCATCATCCATCTCCCTATCTATCCATCCATCCACCCATCCATACACACATATCATCTGTCCATCATCTGTCTATCCATCCATCCATCTAACCATCTATTTATCTAGCCATTCCTATAATCATTCATTCTTTACCTAGTTGTCTATCTATCTATCATATATCTATCCATCTATCCATCCATCTAAACTCTATCTATTTATCTGTTCATTCTCTTAATTGCTTTCCTGACTCTACTCACTTCACTCTATCATTTCATAAAAATCATTCCAGATTTATTTCTTATGGCATAGTCATATTCCTTTTATTCATAGAATTTATTACTTGATGTGCATTTTGTTTCCAGATATTAGCTACAACAAAAGGCACAGCTAAATTATCCATATGGATTCTTTCCTTCTGCCTTTGACTTCTTTGGGGATATATCCCTACTTGTGAGCCTTCTGGTTCAAAGGTTAAGTTATTTTGGAGGCAGATTTACAAATGTCCAGAATAGTTGGACCACTTCAATGTCTCACCAATAGTGCATTAGCCTATCTCTTTCTTGTAACTTCTTCCAACAATTATCAATTTCTTTTTTTTTCTTTTTGGTCACTTCTGTAAATCTGAGGAGTATTAGGGGCGGCTAGGTGGCACAGTGGATAGAGCACCGGCTCTGGAGTCAGGAGTACCTGAGCTCAAATCTGGCCTCAGACACATAATCATTACCTAGCTGTGTGGCCTTGGGCAAGCCACTTAACCCCATTGCCTCGCAAAAAAAAAAAAAAAACCTAAAAAAAATCTGAGGAGTATTACATTGATCTTTGGTTCTTTTAATTTACATGTCTCTTTGAATTGGTGATATGTTAATGATAACTTGCATTTGTCTTTAAAGTGTCTGTTTACATCCTTTGCCTATCTATTGGGAAATGGCTCTTGACTATGTTCATCATTGTGGTGCTACAGCTATCAGAACTACAGGATTCATAAGGAGGGACCTCAATAAAACCTAATCAAACCTGACCTAAACAAGGATTCTCTTTACAACATAATAATGATAATGATTATGGTGATAATGAACATTGTGAAGGAATTTTCCAACCTCTGTTGAAGATCTCCAAAGAGGAGGAAACTGGTAGGATCCTGAGGGAAATGGAATACATACCATCTCTTGGATGTCAGATGCTATATGGTAGTACTATAAGTACTTTACAAATATTATCTTATTTAATCCTCTCAACAACACTGCAAGGTAGGTGCTATAAATATGGCCATTTTACAGTTGGGGAATTGAGGCAAATAAAGACTTAATATGTTTCCAAGGACAGATTTGAACTCAGGTCTGCCTTCCTCTGTTTCATCATGCTCTATCCACAGAGCCACCTGTTTCAGGCCACTTATGGGTAGCTAAGATCACTTATGAGATGGTTCCCATTGTTGGAAAGTTGCCCCCCCCCCGCCCCGATATGAAGTTGAATTATAGTTCTCTGGAGCTTCTTTTCTGGGGCTAAAATTTAATCCTTTTCCCACAAGACAGTCCTCCAGGTATTTGAATGTTGGCATTATTACCTGCCCTATTCTTTCTTCTAATCCAACCACAGCCACTGTTTGCAAGAAATCCTGTCTGGTAGAATCACCAACCTTTTCACTAAGCATAGTAGGCACTTAATAAATGTCTCCTAGTTGATTGGTTGATGGATTGATCTTTGTTGCCCTCTTGTGGACATGGTTGGGTTTGTTTATGTCTGTCCTAAAACATGGCTCCAACAACCTAACCAGATTGTGGATAACAGTCTAACCAAGGCAGAGTATGGCAGAATAACAGCAATTCAATTCAATGAAACTCAATTTAATTCAGTATCATTTTAAAAGTACCTACTATGGGCCACAAGTGTTGGACATAGAAGGCCCAAAATTAAATAGTCCTTTCCTCAATGAATTTGTATTCCATTGGGGGGGAAGTTCAGTGAGGGGGCAGAGAGGAAGGAGGAGGAAAGACAACAGCTAGATGAATATGTAAATACAAAATATATTTATCATAATTTCAAAGAGAGAGCACCAATGATATCAGAAAAGATAAATGTAGGTAGTGGTAGTTGAGTTGGCCTTTGAAGGAAGTTTTGAAGTCCCTCCTCCCCACAAAGTCCTCCCTTTACAGGACCCTTTTAACTTCCTTTTATTCCCCTTGTCTTCCATGTTTATTCACAGCTCACCTGATGAAACTCTCAGTCTCTGAACTGATCATGATAGAGGCAATTGGTCATGAACTTGGGAGTCAGGACACCAAGATGTTCTTCCCAGATTTGCCATTTACCAGCTCTGTGTCTCCTACAAATCATTTCCCTAGTTCTAACTCTCGGTTTGCCAAGCCTTAAAATAAAGGGTCAGTGGAAAGAGTCCTGAATTTGGAATTGAGAGTCTCAAACATCTCACTTTATACCTGTAGCCAATCAGTTGGTGAAACATTTAGCAAGGTCTTGAAGATACCAAGAGATAGGAAGATGGTCTTGCCCTCGAGAAGTTTATATTCCAATGGGAGAGGTAACATATTATGAGATGTGTGTTCTGTACAAAGTAAATATAGGAGTCCTTTGAAGGGTGACTAAGGATGGCCTTCTGGAGAAGGTTGTACTTGAAATGAGTCTTGAAAGGAGTCAGAGGTGAGGAAGAGGGAGAACATTTCAGACAAAGGGGGAAAGTCCATACAAAAGCCTGGAGGTGGGAGATATGGTATGAGGAACAAAGGAAAACCAATATAACTTATAGCAGGAAGACCAATTAGAAAAATATTGCAATAACTTAGGTAAGAGGAAATTGGAGACAGAAGTAAAGTAGAGGTTGTTTGAGTAGAGAGAAGATGAATGCAAAGAAACTAGACTGAATAGCTGATTGGGTACGAGGAGTGAGAAGTTAAGGATGACCTCAAGGTAATGACCCCTGATGACTAGAAGGAAAGTGATGTCCTGGACAATTAGTTTGAAAAAGGGGTAAATTCTATTTAAGGGATGTGGATCTTGAGACATTCAAGTCTAAAAATGACACAACCTCAATGGGCAAATTTCATTCAGGAGATCACTACATATACTACGTGAACAATAATCCTTTAGAAGACCTAAGTCAATAAAAAATGAGGAAAGCAGTACTAGGGTTTAATCTCAAAAAATGCCATGATATCTGTTCAAATTCAAGGGAAACCATCCAACATCATACTGATACATGTCTATGCCCCAATAACTGATGCCAAAGAGGTCAAAAACATTCAAGTCTAAAAATGACACAACCCTGAGAAGGGTCCCAGTTTCTTGTTTCTTTTTTCTTTTTAGATTTTGCAAGGCAATGGGGTTAAGTGGCCTGCCCAAGGCTACACAGCTAGGTAATTATTAAGTGTCTGAGACCAGATTTGAACTCAGGTACTCCTGACTCCAGGGCCAGTGCTCTATCCACTGCACCACCTAGCCGCCCTAGGGTCCCAGTTTCTTAAACTCTAAAATGAAAACCTAAATTATCCCTAAGATTCTAATTCTCATGTCCTATAGTTCTATTTATAGCAGTTTCCAGAGGCTTAAGGACTGCCTTCCTCATTTTCAGAGAAATTATCTGTCTATGTTTAGAGGGAGAACCTAGGACAGGTCAGAAGAGGACATGAAATAGTCAATAAACATTAATTAAGCATCTACTATGGCCTACACACTATTGTAAGCACATGATGAAACAATGGGAAAAGTCTAGATTTGAAGTTTAGAGGATCTAGAAAAAATCCCTACTTACTAGGTATGTGACCTAGGGCAAGTGATTTGACCTCTCTGGACCTCAGTTTCCTTTTCAGTATTCTTTGGGCTCAATGAATTCTAAAATCCCTTATAACTTCAGATCTTTGCTGCTGAGAGCCCATGACCTACCTCTAAGATGTCTCACAGAGCGATATCTTCCTCACAATCTATACAATAAAGGCCTCAATCTTTTCCCTTCACTGCTTACCCCTAGTCACTATATTTAACTCTCTTGGAGTGATAACTAGAAAGGTAAAGGAGATTCTCCTGACTCACTGTTTTGTGGTGGAAAGGTTTGCATAACTCAGTAAAACTATAAGCTACGCCATACAGAGTTACCCAAGATGGATAGGTCACAGTGGAGAGTTCTGATAAAAGGTGATCCACTGGAAAGGGGAATGGCAAACCACTCCAGTAACTTTGCCAAGAAAACTCCAGGACCAGCACTAAAATGATAAAAGGGCAGACATTGGAAGAGAAAGCCCATAGGTTGAAAAGTGTCCAATATCCTACTGAGAAAGACTGGAAGACAATCTCTAGTATTTGGAAAGCAGCTGGGTCAAATACTTGGGATGCTCGGCTATAGATGCATCTATTGATGAAAGTCTGATGCTGTAAAGATTAACCAAGATCATAGGAGCCTGAAACCAAGGTATTGTGCTGAATGTAGTCAAACAGGAGATGAAAAGATTAAACATTGATATTTTCAATGTCAGTGAGTTAAAATGGGTGGAAATGGGTAAATTTCATTCAGGAGATCACTACATATACTACGTGAACAATAATCCTTTAGAAGACCTAAATCAATAAAAAATGAGGAAAGCAGTACTAGGGTATAATCTCAAAAACGCCATGATATCTGTTCAAATTCAAGGCAAACCATCCAACATCATAGTGATACACGTCTATGCCCCAATAACTGATGCCAAAGAGGTCAAAGTTAATCAATTCTATGAAGACCTACAATATTTTCTAGAAGTAACACCAAAAAAAGTTGTCACATTCATCATATGGGATTAGAATGTTAAAGGAGGAAATCAAAAGATAATTGGTATAACAGGCAATTTTGGCCTTGGAATAGAAAATGAAGCAGAGAAAAAGAGTTTTGCCAAGATAACTCATTGGATATTAACACTCTTTTTCAACAACCCAAAAAGTGACTCTACACATGAACATTACCAGATGGTGAGTAGAGAAAGCAGATTTATTATCTGTTTAGTAAACAAAGGTGGAGAAGCTCTCTACTACAGTCAGTTAAGACAAAACCTGGAGATGGATGTGGAACTGAGCATGAGATTCTTAATGCAAAATTCAGACTTAAATTGAAGAAGGTAGGAGTAACTATCAGACCATAGAAGGTATGACTTAAATAACAGTTCATATAAAATATGAAGTGGGGGGGGTAATAAATAGATTTAAGGGATTAGATCTGGTAGATAGAGTATTGGAAGGGCTATGGACAAGAGTTGCAATATTGTACAGAAGGCAGCAACAACAAAAAAAATTTCTTAGAAAATTTCTTAGAATTTCTTAGAAAAAAGAAGAGCAAGAGAACAAGATGACTGTCTGATGAGGTTTTAAAAATAGTTGAGAAAAGAAGGGAAAGGAGAAAGGGAAAAACATAGCTAACTGAATGCAGTTTTCCAGAGAAACAGCAAGGAGATATGCTTTCTTAAATGAGCAATGCAAAGAAATAGAAGAAAAGAACTGAATGGGGAAAGTGAGAGATCTCTTCAAGAAAATTAGAGCTATCAAACCATATGTGACAAGTCCTCAAAGAGGCAGGAGCACCAGATCATCTGAGTTGCCTCCTAAGCAAGCTATGTACAGGCCAAGAAGCAACAGTTAGAATCAAATATGGAGCGACTAATTGGTATTTGATTGGAAAAGCAGTACAGCAAGGCTCTACGTCAGCATCTTATTTCTTTAACTCATATTCAGAGTGCATCATGTGTAATGCCTAGCTGAATGAATCCAAAACAGGAGTTAAGATTGTTGAGAAAATATCAGCAATCATGCAAACGATAGCTCTCTGATGACAGAAAGTAAAGAGGAGTTAAGAAGTTCTTGATGGGGGTTAAAATGGAAAGTTAGAAGCTTAACATAAAAAAAAAAAATCTAAGATTTTTAGCAACTGACTCCATCATCTCCTGGAAAATAGGAGAAGAAATAGAAGTAGTAGCAGATTTTATATTCTTTGGTCTCAAAGATTACTGTGAATGGTGACTACAATCATGAAATCAAAAGACATTCCTTAGAAGGAGCACTTTGCAAATCTGGTAGCATACTAAAAAGCAGAGACATCATCCTGCCAACAAATATCCATATAGTCAAACTATGGTGTTATTTTTCAGTTGCGATGTATGACTTTGAGAGTTTAACTAGAAGGAAAGCTGGGTGCCACTGGAGCAGAGCTTTTCAACTGAAGTGCTGGAGACTTTTGAAAGACCCATGGACGGCAAGGAGATCAAATCAGCCAATATTTAAATTAATTCAGATTATTCCTTTGAAGGTCAAAAACTGAAGCTGAAGCTTAAATATTGTAGACACGTAATGAGAAGGCAGGTCTCATTGGAAAAGATTCTGATGCTGGTAAACATTACAAGAGAAAGAAAAAGGAAGCAGCAGGGGATGAGATGAATAGATAGTGCCATGGGGAAAATGAACATGATCTTGGACAAACTTTGAGAGCTAGTAGAGAATAGGAGGACCTGGGGTTCTAGAGTCCATGGTCACAGAGAGTTGGTCCTAACTGATCAACTGAACAAAAACAACGGAGAGGAAGGAAAATAAAATTTGAGATGACGACATTCAAATGCTCCCAGATCAAAAGCACAGCAAAGAAATCCTATAGCATGCAGCAACTTAAGGACAGAAACGGTTTCTTTTTTTTTCTTTGTATCCTCAATGACTGGTCCATAGTAGGTGCTTCATAAATACTTGATTGATTGGCTGATAGAACCCAAGGTCTTTGACTCCTAATCCATTTTATCTGTGTTACTTCCACATTTTCTTGTTACTTGCAAAAGAAAAAAAAAAAAGAATAAATCTGCTCATGAATAAACTTCCTAGCCTGGTTTCCCCAGCCGTGGAGTGATACGCAGCTATATTTCAGAAGTTGATGGGCAGGGAACCTTTCAAAGTTCATTCATCACACATTCTTTGTCTTGCTGACAGTTACAAATGAGAGTGATCAAAAGAGAGGCAGCCAGAGCTCAGGGGACCAGACTGGCATTGTATGAGTTGCTATCTTCTCTCCTTCCCTCCCCCCAATTATGTATTCTTTCTGGACCTAAGCAAGGGAGGCTGCATGCTGATCCTGGACATCACAATGACCATCTCTCCAGATACCTGTCGGATGAAGGGTAACTGTTCCTGGTGCCCTGCCTGGGGCTTTTTTCCAACAGTTTCTACATTGATTCAGAGATGAGGCGGAATGAGTTGCCCTCTAAGGGAAGCATGACTTAGTGGATACTGTACTGAAGTTTGATTTAAGAAGATTTGGGTTCAAATCCTTCTTCAGGTGACCTTGGGCAACTCATTTAACCTCTCTCCTAAAATGGAGAAAATGATAACACCTACTCCACGGGGTTATCATGAAGTTCAAATAAGATAGGTACAACATCTTTCAGATCTTATAGGACTAAATCTTAGTTACTGTTGTTATTGCACCTTCCAGTTTGAAATCTCTTTTTTATAGTTATTCTCCACCACCTTCAGAAGACAGTGTCCTGCTGTGATCTTCTCCAGTGAGGCAGAGGCTTAGAGTGAGACAGATGGGGAAGTTTCTTTTTTTAATTTTTTTTAATTTATGGAATAAAACAAGCGTTATGTCACCTGCAAAACAGAAAACTTTATTACCTCATTCC
Organism: Macrotis lagotis; assembly: GCF_037893015.1. Taxonomy (NCBI): domain Eukaryota; kingdom Metazoa; phylum Chordata; class Mammalia; order Peramelemorphia; family Peramelidae; genus Macrotis; species Macrotis lagotis. The sequence goes on from NC_133666.1 coordinate 681,045,211, forward strand.
CTGTTCTTGTTCCTTCTATTTCAATTTCTATTGCCATTGTGAGGATTTCCAATATAATATTGTATAATGTTAGTAGACATCCTTGTTTCAAACCTGCTCTTACTGGGAAGGCTTCTTACTTAGCTCTGTTACAAATAATGCTTGCTGATGGTTTTAGAAGATCTTGTTTCCCCCAAAATTACACCTATAAGTTCAATAACATCCAAAGGATGATCAATGGTAAAAAAAAACCACTTTCTTTCAATATAAAGAATGCTTCACTTGGAGCCAAGAAACCCTAGGGTCACCCTGACACATTCTAGCTTGCATAACCCTACCCAAGTCACCAATTTCCTTATCTGTCAACAGGAGAAAAAAATAGTACATTTTTAGGCTGTTGAGAGACTCCAATGAGATAATACATTTAATAAAAGTAATTTCTATTTATTCTGATAGGTCCTGGAACAACTTGAGATTTTTAGCTATCCCTTTCTCTAAGCCTCTCTCCACCACTTAAAGGAGGGAAGTATAGGATGTTACAGAGAAAAATAATAATGTTCACTAACTTTTCAGCAATAATCTATACACACAGTCTCATTAGATCCTTCTAACAATCCCACGAGGTGAGAAATACAATTATTTTCTCCATTTAACTCATGAAAAAAAATGACCTTCCAAAAAATCACTTTCCCATGATTTTGCATTGGGCGGGGTGGTTCCAACCTATTATTTCAACAGTTTACGGAGCTTCTAGTGAAGAAAAATCCTTTATTGATGTATATCAGCAGATCATATGTAATTTCTGGTTTCAGACAGCTGCCTGCAGCAATGAGAGGTCAGTGACCCATTCAAGGGCAAATAGCCAATAAGTGGGGCAGACTCAAACCCAGGTCTTTCAGACTTCAAGGTCAGTTGCCTCTTTTGCCCATAGGACCGTTAACTTTCAACAGCAGGATGGCAGCCCAGGGAGACCCCAAGCCGACCCCAAGCCTAATGCTCTTTTCACCACTCCACTGCCCCCTCACTCAGTCAGAGACAACTTTCCCCATGTCAAGGTTTATTAAGCCCAATCTGGACAGATGTCTCATTCCAGCCTTCCTTTCCTTATCCCTCCCTCCCCCAAATCCTACCTCTCTTATCTCTTCCTTTGGCAACTTGACAGATCCATTAGCTTTAACCTCTCTTTAACTCCTTGATTAGAACATTTATAAAATCCATTTGTTTTCCCCTTTTCATCAAGCCAGTCCCCCCCAAACCCTCCCCCTCCTTGAAAAAAATAGACCAATTTACAGTGCAACTGATTTACTGCAATTTCTGAAAATCAGACGGAACAGAACAACAACATGCTTGGAATTTCAATTCCTTCCAAACACCCTGCTAATATCTTAGCCTGGCGAGAAGAAAGCAAAAGGCATCGATATGAGGCCTAATCAGAGCAGATTCCTTGATTTGGTAAAGGTGGCAAAACACCAACATCATGAATAAAACATATTAATAAATATACTAGGTACCCTCTCACCATTGAGTAAAATTCCATTTTATTAGCACAGTGCCATATAATTCATTGCAACCTGTTCCACATCCTGTTCTTGATAAGAAATCATCTTGGTTCTATACTTAGAAAGGCTTTCTCTGGTCCACAAGGCCTGAGGATGATGAAAACACAAGTTGGTTAATTCTCAAACATCTGTGAGTAGCAAATTCATTCAATTGCCACCATCATTGATTACAGTAACTCAATAACAAAAAAGGCATTCATCAATTACTTTTTGAAAAAAACAAAGCAATCATTTTTTTTTAGGATTTTGCAAGCCAATGGGGTTAAGTGGCTTGCCCAAGGCCACACAGCTAGGTCATTATTAAGTGTCTGAGGCCAGATTTGAACTCAGGTACTCCTGACTTCAGGGTCGGTGCTCTATCTACTGCACCACCTAGCCGCTCCCAAAAGCAATCATTTTAACTATTTGCATAATGGTCAACAAAATATGAAATAAGTCAAAATATAGGATAAATGCCTATCCTCAAATCATTTCTTTTTTAAAAATGATTTTATTTATTTTGAGTTTTACAATTTTCCCCCCATTCTTGCTTCCTTTCCCCACCCCCCACAGAAGACAGTCTGTTAGTCTTTACATTGTTTCCATGGTATACATTGATCCAAATTGAGTGTGATGAGAGAGAAATCATATCCTTAAGGAAGAAAAATAAAGTATAAGAGATAGCAAAATTACATAATAAGATAATGGGTTTTTTTTCCTAAATTGAAACTCCACAATTCTTTCTCTGGATACTCCATCGCAGACAGCCCAAAATTGTCTCTGCTTGTTGCACTGATGGAATGAGCAAATCCATCAAGGTTGATCATCACCTCCATGTTGCTGGTAGGGTATACAGTGTTTTTCTGGTTCTGCTCATCTCGCTCAACATCAGTTCATGTGAATCCTTCCATGCTTCCCTGAATTCCCATCCCTCCTGGTTTCTAATAAAACAATAGAGTTCCATAACATACATATACCACAGTTTGTTAAGTCATTCCCCAAATGAAGGACATTCACTTAATTTGCAATTCTTTGCCACCACAAACAGGGCTGCTATGAATATTTTTGTACAAGTGATGTTTTTACCCTTTATCATCATCTCTTCAGGGTATAGACCCAGTAGTAGTATTGCTGGATCAAAGGGTATCCTCAAATCATTTCTATCTTAACGCTATCAGAAAAGATGAGATGTGGGTAGCTAGGTAGCACAATGGATACAGCACCAGCCCTGGAGGACCTGAGTTCAAATACAGCCTCAGACACTTAATAATTACCTAGCCATGTGACCTTAGGCATGTTACTTAACCCCATTGCCTTGCAAAAACCAAAAAAAAAAAAAGATGAATGAGAAAAATGATAACTCCCAGCTCAATATAATCCTAACAGAATTATAACTAGGAAAGGAGAGCTAAGACTTTGCCTCAAATGCTGATCTCCTTGGGGGGACAAGGATCACCTTCCTCTCAACCTTCAGGAGACCTCTCTTTTTTGTCTCTTTAACCTATAACCCTAAAACTTCATGCAAGATTGGGGAAAGCCTATGTGATGATGATGATGGAGCTAGACTTTGGGCAAATAGGGGATCAAAGGATAAAGGGTAAGTCTTGAATGATTATTTCCCCCAATAACACTTCACAAAGGTTTGGGACACCTGTTTATATTGCTACACACTCCTCTTCCCAACTGGATTTGCCTCACTGCCAGTATTCTTATTTGCAACAATACCTTCTAATTATAACAGCTTGAGATTTGAATAAGAATCTCAAACAAACATGGATGGATGGCAACCTCTGCCTTTGAAAGGAGTGCATTTAAAGTGCTTCCTTTAGATTCTGTCCTTTTCCTGTCTTTTGATTCTTCTAAAATACTCTGCTACATTGAAACACTGACTTTTCTCCACTCATGATATTCCATCTCTGCTCTCCTTGCCTCTTCATTGTTCATCCCCCATGCCTGAAATGCACTCCTTCCTCATCTCTCTCTCTCTTATAATCCCTGGTATCCTTATAGACTCTTCACAAATATCCTCTTATACAGGAGGCATTTCCTGGCACTCACAGGGGCTAATGTGTCCTCTTTAAGAATACCTTCCTTACCTCTATGTGTGTGTGTACATATATATATATATATGTATGTATGTATATATTTTAAATTTCTCTTTATTTATAATATATGAGAGATTTCATAGAGATAGAAGCAATGAGATTGAACACTTGATTAAAGTGTGGGGTAATAAAGGATAATGTGGGGTAATAAAGGATAATGATATGAGGATGGCACCAAGGCTGTAATCTGGATGCCTAGAAGAATGGATAGATAGATAGACTGAGGCAGAGAGAGTTCCTCCACAGTAATAACAATGTTCAGAAGAGGGAAGGATTTGGGGAGAAAGATACCAAGTTCTTTTGCAGACATGTTGAGTTTGAGACACTTATAGGATTTCCAATTTGAAACATCCATCCGGAAGTTGGTGATGTAGGTCTGGGCTCAGGAGAGAGACTAAGGCTGAATGTATAGATCTAAGAATCATTTTCACAGGGATGATAATTGAACCCATGGGAGCAGATGAGATAGCCAAGCAAGAGAATATAGCTTGATCGATAATCCCAGACATACTATGGTCCCTATGGAAAACCATGGAATGTTCCATCCTGCCCAGCAAGCATACCTTGGAGAGAAGGGTACCACAGCATCTCAGTTAAATCTAGCACTGCTGAGAGTAACTCTACTTTCCCTGACAGGTTCATAATCCATTACTCGGGATGTTCTAATAAATTTGAAATATGGAGTCTTTCTTACATGACACCAGGGTTGGGCTAATCGAAGACTATTCTTTTTTGTCTCTTTAAAAAATGATGACTGGGTTATTGCCCAGAAAAATAAAAATTTCAAGGAGATAATAGTAACTTCTAACCCCCTTTGGGTCATTTATCTCTCGTTTTCCATTTGCAGAAGGCTTGGACAGAAGAGCTCTCAGGAGGCCTTACTTCTTCTCTGCCTCAGAAGTGATGGCCAGAGCACTGAGTCTATGAGTCAGCTCTATGGGCTCAGCTGGATTAGGACCATCAAAGCCTGGGAATGGGGATTGTGGGAAACTCAGAGACATTTTGGGGTCTCTGCCTGGCAGTGACTCCGATTTTAAGATTACTGACCATCTGAGAAGTCCTTAGATCTGGGGATGAATGGTCTGATACGTTTTGGTTTAGGAGGTAACATATATCCATATCCAAAAATGTACCTATGTGCATATTCAAATATGGATTTGTACATATATATATATATATATATATATACATATATATAAGTAGCAGTTATATAATGCCTTATGCTTCCAAAATTATTTCATTTGAATCAAGAAACCTGGAAAAGAAGTGTGACTATCAATTCCATTTTATACATAGTGAATTTGAGGCAGAGAGAGGTCAAGTAAGGTAATACAAATTCAGGTCAGTACCTATATGGCAACTGAGAATTTTAAAGCATTACTTAGGCCATTGAAAAGTTAAGTTTACTGTCTAAATTTACACAGACAGTACTTTTATGAGACAGGGCTCACAACCAGAGTCATCCTGACCCAGAAGCTAGCCCTCTGTCTACCATATTGTGATTAAATAGATAGATAGGTGGATAGATGAGAGAGAGAGAGAGAGAGAGAGAGAGAGAGAGAGAGAGAGAGAGATGGACATACAGACAGGTAGATAGATAGATCTAAGATTAGATAGACAGATAGAAAGGATGGATGGATGGAAAGATGCATAGCTAAATGTATGGATACATAGATATATAGATACATAGATAGATACATAGATTAGATAGATTCCTAGATAGATGATAGATAGAGAGATAGATAGACAGATGGATAGATAGATAGATAGATAGATAGATAGATAGATAGATAGATAGATAGATAGATAGATCTAACATTAGATAGACAGAAAGGATGGATGGATGGATGGAAAGATGCATAGCTAAATGGATGGATACATAGATATATAGACACATAGATACATAGATTAGATAGATGGATTCCTAGATAGATGATAGATAGAGAGATACATACATAGATATAAAGATACATAGATGGACAGATAGAGACAGATATATAGGCAGGATGGATAGTTAGAGACAGAATAGATAGAATTGATGGATAGAGAGAATGAGTAAATTATATAGAGTAGACAATTATGCATATATACATGTTACATGGGGGGAGGGGCAAAGACAAAGATTAAGACAAATTTCTTTGTGTTTCCATTTTCTAACAGATAAGTGCCTAATAAATTTCTCTTAAGTCAATGACTTGAATTGAATTGAATTGAATTACTTTTCCCCCCTGAGACAGAATCTACTTCTCTTTAAATTATCTAGTATCAATAAAAGTATCCACAGTTCCTTATCTTATCCTCTAGAACTATAAAGAATAAGTCAGTTCCTTCCATTGGGATCACTGAACCATTCTCTAATCAAGTTTATAGTTTTGAGTTCCCCTTTCCTCTTGGCCCCAGCATGACCAAAAACAAATGTGTCACGTAACATAGTAAGATAAAAGATAGTAACTTAAAAAGAAACTCAAAACGAATAACAAAGGATTAAGATCAGTAGTGACAACTTGCTTTACCCTGAGGAACCATTTCCCAAGTCTTTTAGTGATTCCAGGCCAAGGAGCCATTTTTTTTTCTTTTCTCTACTTATTTTTTAATGTTTTTGCAAGGTAATGGGGTTAAGTGGCTTGGCCAAGGCCTCACGGCTAGGTAATTATTAAGTGTCTGAGACTGGATTTGAACCCAGGTCCTCCTGACTCCAGGGCCGGTGCTTTATCCACTGCGCCACCTAGCCGCCCCCTCTACTTATTTTTCAATAGCAACTTACTGGGTGCAAAAAATGGCATTTCCCTTTCTATTAAGCTCATGGACATCTTAGCACTACAAGTAGAGAAGAATTCGGGACTTGAACAGAGATATTCCAGGGTAAGTAGAGAGTAGAGATGCTAAGTTGCTCCAGGGTGAAGAGACTCTAGACAATGAAAGAGCCCACAGAAGAAGTCCAGAAAGAAGGAACAAGACTGAGAAGAGAATGAGACAACTTGGTCTGGCTCCCTCCACAAAACAGAGACTCCAGAGGAACTCACTCCATTCACTTTATGACTGGACTCCTCTAATCATTAGCTGGTTTTTCCCAACATTCTCCCTACTTTCTTCTGCTTTTCTATATTTCTACTCATTGCTCCTGGTTCCACCATGGTGGTGGGGGGCAATCAGAACAAGTCTCAATGAATTACAAGCTTCTTGAAGGTTAAGAACCATATATCATCTGGGGGTTTTGCTTCTGTGATCACAGTATCTGGCACAGAACAGACCTAGTCTGAGAGTCCAATAGGGAAGAGAACTATTGAAAGGGAGAAGGAAGGGACCTAAAAAAGGGAGATGGAATAGAACTACTCCTTTCAATAAATCAATCTAATATTTCTGGAATCAAGAAGACCCAAGTTCAAATCTAGCTTCAGATACTCACTAAGCTATGTGACCATGGACAAGTCACCACACCTCAGTTTCCTCATTTATAAAATGGGGATCATAATAGGACCTACCCTCCTAGGACTGTTGGGAAAGTAATTGATATATTTATAAAACGCTCAACAAAGTGCCTAGCAAATAGAAGGTGATTTTTTATTAAGTGCTTTGCAGACATCAACCTCCCAGACTCTCTGTTTCCTCTTCTGGGGCTGCTTCTGACCCTGGAGAGAGCAACTGCCATGATTGCAGGATCTGATGGACTGGGTCTGCTGGCAGAGAGGGGATGGAGTGCCTAATTATGATGGAGACATTTTCTATTTACATAAAAATATCTTCAGTAATCAGCAATGATGAGAAAGGAAAGGAAGGAAAACGCTAAGAGTTCAATGATGTTTGGATCAATTAAATGCCAGCTTTTTCATGTTCACTGGGGGGGGGGGGGGGGATCTTTAAGGTGGAACAGAACTTAACTTCCTGAGGAAAAGTTTTTTTTAAATATGAATGTTTTATTGATGTCTTTTGCTTTTATATCACAAACATTTCTGATTATGCCTCCCCAATACCTCCATACACAGTGAACATTCCCTTAAAACAAAGAAAAGTAATTAAATTGAAGCAAAAGACCCAGAAATAACATCTGATGTACGTACAAAGTCCTTTGGCTATAACTTCCCACCTCTTCAAGGAAAGACTCTAGGGACAGGAAGCAATACAATCCAGAAAAAAAAGAATACAGAGTTGGAGGAAAGAGGACCTGGATTCAAATCCTTCCACTTGCTAACTTGCTAACTGTATGATCAGATCCCACAATGAGAGCCTAAGTCTTTAAGTAATCTTGGGGAAACAACTCAACTTTGATGGGACTCAGTTTCTTAATCTGAAAAATGAAGGTATTGAACTCCCCCTTGCACCCATGACTATTCAATGCTGTGGGTTGCCAAACCTGTAGGCCACCTGAGAACAGTATAATCTATGGGAGTGTCTGATGAGCAGGCTTCATAAATTTTGGTTATTATTGATAATGGTAATAATAGTATCAATAAAAAGCACTTAGATGTTTACAAGATACTTTATACTCCAGCAACTATGTATGTTGGTAGACTAGGTTTTGCATTACAAATATGGAAACTGAGGCTTTGAGTTGTTAGGTCATAGAATTTAGAGCCCAAAGACATCCTGGAGCCAGTTAATTCATCTCATTTTACGGTGAGGAAACTGAGGTCTGCCGTGACAATATTTTAGGAAAGACTCAACCAAATGAGAATATATCCAACAGAGGACCCCCAAGATGGCAAGAGAACTGGAGCTCTTGCTTAGTGCAGAAATGGTTTGAAGGAGATAAGAATAATCCAGAGAGCAGACCCAGAAGCAATGTGATAGATAACACTTAAGAATTCTATGAGCTATTATGGGAAAGAGGGATTGCATGCCTTCTTCTCAGGCCCAGAAGGCTGCCCTAGAAGCACCAAGCATATGTTGCAGAAAAGTAGATTTGGGTTCCATATAAGAGAAAACCTCCTAGCAAATGGAGCTGTCTATAGAGAAGAACTGTACCCAAACTGCCCCTTCCCTTTGATATTCTGGGACTCCGCCAAACCCCTTGCCCAAGGTTATACATGACAAAGAAAGTAGAAAGGCGATATGAGCTTAGGACTGTTTTTCTTTTTTCTGTTTTTTTGGAGGCAATCAGAGTTAAATGACTTGCCCAGGGTCACACAGCTAGAGCCTAAGTCACTTAAAAAATCTGAACTTAATAAACACCAAATAAAATGGGCATGGGGGTGAGAAGGATTATACATTAAATGCATATCTTTATTATGTACTATTTGTCCATCTATTTACATATGACATAGCTAAAAAACACAGTAGATAGTAGTCTAGATTTGGAGTCAGAAAGACCTAAATTCAAATTCTACCTTAGACACTTACTAGCTATTGTGACCCTGGGCAAGTCACTTAACCCCCGTTTCTCTCAGTTTCCTCATTTCAAAAATGAGGAAGATAAGAGCATCTACCTTCCAGGGTCATTGTGAGGATCAAATAAGAAGATAATTGTGTCTGGCATACAGTAGGTTCTGTATAAATTTTAGTTACTACTATTATCATTATTGAGGCTGATTTGCCATTTATTTGTGTTACACTTAGTAAGTCACTTAATTTTTCACTGCCTCTATTTTTTCAACTATAAAATATAAATAATAATCAAATCTACCTTCCTAAGGTAGTTTATGGGTCAAATGAGATGACCTTGAAGCTATGAGTAAATGCTATAGATCAAGCAATATAGAAAAATCTAGAATAGATTCAAATTGTAGCTTACAAAGAGCATCCTCCTTCTCTGAACTTCTATTTTCCACATTTCTTTTTAAAAGATACTTCATTGATCATCCTCTTCCCTTTTTTCCTTTCCTGTTACTCTATCCCAAATCTCTGTAACTCTCTCAACATCTTCCCCTCTTCCATTAGAAAAAGTAGAAAAAAAAGGAAAGGAAAACAAATCCCTTGTAACAAATATGCATAGTCAAGCAAAACAAACTCCCATATCAGCCATGTCCAAAAACATATGTCTGATTATGCCAGTGCCTCCCATCTGAAATCATGTTCCATCTGCTCTTTCTATATCTTGTATAAATATAATAGTCTGCCTCTTGTTTCTCCCATTAGACTCTGAGCAACTTGAGAGCAAATATCTTAACGTCTCTGGGCTTTTTCCTCATACATAAAAGGACAGGGTTGGTTCCTCCTAATCTTCATGCCAATGGCCTCTCCAATATGCCAATTTAGACTTCTGCCTTCCATCCACCATGAAATGGTGTCCTGGGATCTCTCTCTACATGAGGATCTTCTGTCTGGATTCTCTCCTAAACAAACGCATCTCCACAAAGTTATTTTGAGGTCATACCACCAGGGTGGTTGCCAAAATTTCTAGGTATGACTTCACTGCCAATACCAGTAGTCTACAAAAGTGAGTCATTCTTGTTTGTTTACAAATGTACAGAACCATCTTTCACATGGATGAAGGGGGGAGTAGATTAAAGCCTTAATTACTTTGTTGTTGTCATTTTTCAGTAATGTCTGACTCTCCATGACCCCATTTGGGATTTTCTTAACAAAGATACTTGAGTGGTTTGTCATGTCCTTCTCCAGATTATTTTATGGAAGAGGAAACTAAGGCAAACAGAATTAAGAGATTTGTCCAGTGTCACATAGCTACTAAATGTCTGGGACCAGACATTTGAACTTGGGAAGATGAATTTTCATGATTCCAAATCTGGTACTCTATCCACTATGGCTTAGCTGCCTCCCTTACCACTACCACCATCACCAGTTTAATGGCTTGGTAGGTGACAGTCTGTTTTGTGGATTATGGAGGTTCTGCTTTCATTGGAACACAAGTTAATCCAGGAAGTATCTCATCTTTTTTATAGGAGTGGAAACTAAGGTGGAGAGATGCTCACTGGTTTTCCAAGATCACAATTAGGCTCAAAGATCAAATGCTGGAAGGGCCTCAGGGGTCAAATAGTCTAACCCTTTCCCTTTACAGATAAGGAAACTGAAGCTAGAAGAAATTAAGTGACTTGTCTAAGGTCACACTGTAAGTATCTAAAGCAGGGATTTATCTCTGCTTACTGATACCTCGATCTTTGTACTATAGTAGCTCATACTTACCTAGATCTGTGATTCCAAAGCAACTCATATCTATCCTCTATTTAATCCTCATGAAACACCTGAAGAGTAGGTGGTATGTGTATGAGCATTCCAATTGTACATATGGGGAAACTGAGGCTCAGAGATGATGACTTGCCAAAGTGACTTCCTTAGAAAGGAGCAAAAACCAGGTCCTAGAAGCCATGAATCCTGAGGAGGAGTCCAATGCAGTACATAACTCCTCATTATCATGTACATTTGCTTTTTTTTATGTGCTTATTTTGTAAATAAACCTTGAGGAAAACTTTTTGGGAGAATGTGAGTAAGAATCCATACAGGAGGGGTAGATGTAAGTGACAGCATAATTAAATTTACAAAGACTTGAGGTTTTGTGGGGCAAGCCTTTGGCCTTAGTTTCCTCATTGGCAAAATGAAGATGACAAGAGCACCTACCTCCTAGGGTTGTTATGAGGATATTTGTAAATTGCTTAAAATAGTGTCTGTTTTATTTTATTTTACTTTATTTTAGGTTTTTGGAAGGCAAATAGGGTTAAGTGGCTTGCCCAAGGCCACACAGCTAGGTAATTATTAAGTGTCTGAGGCCAGATTTGAACCCAGGTACTCCTGACTCCAGGGCCGGTGCTTTCTCCACTGCGCCACCTAGTGTCTGTTTTATAATAGGCATTTAATAAATGCTTATTTCCTTCTCATCTCTAACCAAAAGGCTTAGACTAGAAGATCTCTAAGGTCCCTTCTAATCTTATAGGCATTTTTGGAGATACTTAGAGGAAAGAGATGGACGGATGAGAATTATTCAGGGAATGGCTGAATAAATGTTCTCTTCTTAGCACTTTCCCAAAGTCAGAGAGGCCACACAACTGGATGATTCCCAGGAAGGAGCCACATAAGATCAATTGAGGAATAGCCCACCTGGTGTGCACCTACCAGCAAGAAGGGAATGCACCATCTGGTAATGTCTTAGTTTAATTAATTATTCTAGCTAACTAGTTTCCAAGCTGTTAAAGGAGTAAATATGTTGTCAAAATGCAAATGTAATACATTCCAAAAATTGTAAAAATCTTTTAATGTCTTTTATAGCCTCTAAATTTTGGGCCCTGAGGCAAGACCCCAGTTGCCTTGCTCTAGTTTGAGCTCTGAGTCACAGAATCATAGAATTTACAAGTGGAAGTGTAGAAAACAGTGGCTAATAGAGTGGAAATTATTTGCCCAAGATCATATAAGAAGGAAATATCAAAGAATTGCTTCAAATCCAGTTTTTCTGACTCCAAATCATTTTCTTTCAACTATATTATTCAGAAAAGATTACAACGATCTTGAAATTTAGAACTATCTTAGTCCAAATCCCTCATTTTTACAAATTAAAAAAAAACTGTTTTCTGTAGAAGTCCTTAGATCTCAGCTTTGAACAAAAGTTTCCTCAACTAATAAATAGAAACATTAATTCTTGCCCAAGCTTTCCTGTCAGGGATTTGTAAGGTTTTGAAAACTGTTATAGAAACTTGAACTATTATCATTGTTATCTGGTCTCAGCATGAAAAGGTAAAAATGGCAGCTGTATTCTCCAGAGGATAATCCTCTCCTTTGGGATTGCCAGAATATCAGGTTGTAAACCAATCAGGCTTCTTCACAGGGGAGGGGAACAGTTTTTGCTTTGAGAAACCAACTATGCCTTTGTTATTGAGACAAAATGAAAGATGTTAAAAGGGGAGGTACATACACATAAAAGCAGACATAGACAAAAGTGAGAAACTTCACTGGGATCATTACTTAGATTAAGTACATTTTATCACAAATTTGTTGAATTATCCATCATATTGATTTATTGGAAACGATTTGGGGATTTTTTGAGTAGGTGTTTTTGATTACAAGGTGAAGGAACTAATTGTAATCTCAAACTCATGTTTTTCTCTTAAAACTACAAGAGAGAAAAACAGAGAGAGAGAGAGAGAGAGAGAGAGAGAAGAGAAAGAGAGAAAGGAAGGAAGGAAGAGAGAGAGAGAGAGAGAGAGAGAGAGAGAGAGAGAGAGAGAGAGAGAGAGAGAGAGAGAGAGAGAGAAAGAAAGAAAGAAAGAAAGAAAGAAAGAAAGAAAGAAAGAAAGAAAGAAAGAAAGAAAGAAAGAAAGATTTTTTTTTTACTCTTCCCAAGAAGGTCTAAAATGGGTAGAGGCTAACTGGAGATTAGTCCCATACTACACCTTCATCACAGAATTACCCTTTTCATCTATGAGTCAGATTTGTACAATTCATTTATATATGACAACAAGAAGGAAAATGTTCTCAGATCTCATTCATCCCTATGCACCCCTCCCCTAACTTCACCCCCAAATCCAACATATATAAAATTTGACAGGGAAGGATATGTAGGGAATAAATTTCTGGCCTTCATTGTAGTTATCTCTTTCAGTTTTTAAGCTACCTTCTTTTGGAGGTGGTTAGTATGACTGAATCATTGATTTCTTTGGTGTTCTAAACTCCCAATAAAAACCTTTCTCTACCCATGGATATTGTCAATTGCCTTTAAAGTTGCTTATAGAAGTGATTGCAAACTCAAATAAAGTCTGGAGTTATTAATCCATAGAGAAGGATCCCTGTAGTCAGATAATGACTTAATTAAAATGTTCACCTATGATTTATTGCCTTTTTATTTTGTTAAATATTTTCCAATTACACTTTAATTTGGTTTGGGCCCCCAGCAGTATTGCAGGTAACATCTTTGAACTTAGAGCATCAAAGGAGTAAATGATTTAAACAGGGCCACATAGCCAGAATGAGATTAGGGAAGGACTTGAACCCAGACTTCCTGCACTGAGGCAATCTCTCTCTCCACTATACCATAGCTTCTTTTCACAAGCACCAAGGGGACAGTGAATTCTACTCTACACTGAACCATCACAGATTTTTGGTTGATGGTTTTGTATGAAGGAAACTTGAGTCCTGGAAAGGTTGACTTTCTCAATATTATTCAGTTTTCCAGACCCAGAGCTTGGACCCTCTCTCTCTTCTCTAGCTATTTTTTTTCACTTTCTCTGTCTTTGTCTATCTCTCTATGTCTCTTATCTTTCTGTGTGCCAATATCTCTGTCTTTGTCTCTATCTATCCCTCTCTCTCCCTTTATCTTTATGTATATCTCTTGGTAAGTCTCATTCTCCTCCTCTTTCTCTTCCTTTCTTCCCTCTTTCCTTCCCCCCTCTTTCTCTTGCTCCTTCCTTCCCTCCTGAATGCCATAGTCATTATCCAGAATAGAGAAGGAAGTATTCTTCTCTGATCAGATCAAATCTAAAATATGTCTCCTTCTAAGAAATATATTTTAAGAAGGGCACTGACCATTCAGAAAAGATGAGAAACCTGGAAGTCATGCCAGAAAGGGACTTTGCAAGGAATTGGGAATGTTTGACTCAAATAAAAGAAGGGTTGGGAGGAGTGGAGGAAACACAGAATCACACAGTCTCAGAGTGAACCCATCTAGACCAATCAAGAGCTGACCAAAAATCCTCGTCCATAATTCACACAAGTGGCCATCCTGTCTTTACTGGAAGACATCTAGGGACAGAGAAATCACTATCTTCTCTAAGTCCTCCCAATTCACTTTGGGATGGCTCTCACTGTTATCCTCTGACCTGATAGCTGACTTGGTTTCTACTGCACCATTCTCCTCACAAGATTCTTGCAAAGGGCAAACTTGTTTTTTTAAAGAAATGAGAAGTCTAAATCCCAAAAATAGGACTAGAATAAAAGTTCTTTCTCCTCAATGGCTCATCATCTTAGCATCCACTCCAAATAACGTTAAGAAATCCATTTCACCTTGTTTACCTCAGTTTCCTCATTGTAAAATGAGTTGGAAGAGGAAATGACAAACCACTCCAGTATCTCTGCCGAGAAAACTCCCAATGAAGTCACAAAGATTTGGACACAAATGGAAAACTCTCTCTCTCTCTCTCTCTCTCTCTCTCTCTCTCTCTCTCTCTCTCTCTCTCTCTCTCTCTGTCTCTCCATTATTTCATTTGAGCCTCAGAGCAATTGTGTGAGGTTGCTACCATAGGCATTGTTATACTTATTCCATAGATGAAGAAGTCATACTTCAGAGAACTGAATGAACAAGGTTGCACAGCAAGCAGAGAAGAAACATGGTGCCACAGAAATAGTCTTTTATCTTAAGTCAGAGGTCAGGGGCTGAATTTTAGTTTTGCAGCTTTCTACTTGGGTGACCTTGGATAAGACCAGGACTCAGCTTCCTCACCTGTGAACTGATGGTGTTGGATCAGATCCAAGGACCCTTCCAGTTTTCTGCCTATTATCCTTTGAGTATCAGTTTCAGAAGCAGGATTTGAGCTTAGTGACACGATGGGAAGAATACTTTGTTTATTCTTACTTAAGATTACTTACTCCCTTTATAATGTCATTTTCTGTGGACTTCAATTTCCTTATCCATTAAATGAAGACGAAATGACATCCATGGCTTCTTCAAGCTCTATATTGATGATGCTATGAGATCAGGTGTTCTCTGATCTCTGTGTTACCTGGTATCTGCTTTATATAGCACCTAGCTTGGAGAGTTGATATTGTGTTGGAACCAGAGGTAAGAGAATATTTAACTGAATGGTGCTGAACAAATTGAGTCTACAAGTATTTATTAAGGCCTATGTGGAACTAGAAACAAGCAAAAAAGAATGGTCCTGCCATCAAGGAGCTTACATTCTTTTTTTTAGGTAAATGGGGTTAAGTGGCTTGCCCAAGGCCACACAGATAGGTGATTATTAAGTGTCTGAGACTGGATTTGAACCCAGGTACTCCTGACTCCATGGCTGGTGCTCTATCCACTGTGCCATCTAGCCACCCCAAGGAGCTTACATTCTAAAAAGAAAAGGTAACACATAAGAGGAACTAAAAAAGCACTAGGGAAAAGGAAGAAAGTATTCAAGAGGGGCAAATGATGACAAAGACCAGAGAATGAAGAATGGTTGGCTTGGGTTCTCAAGATGGAGGTTCCAGGAAGAATAATGACAATGATGCTGGTGATGCTGGTGATGGTAGTGGTGATGGTGGTCAGGGTCATACAACTAATGGTGATGTTGTCCTTTGTTCTCAAAGAAGACCATCACATCAGAGAGGTAATGTCCTACAGACAAATTAACTGGATTTGAGAGGCGGGGTGCTATGCTAAGTCACCAGTCTCACTTTCTCCTCCAGAGCCATCTGGGTTCAGTTGCCAGATAGGAATCAGAATGGTTGAAGATGACCCTGAATGTGGATGATCACTGTTAAGTGACTTGCCCAAGGTCACATAGCTAGTGAGTGTCAAGTATCTGAGGCTGAATTCAATCTCCCATCCTTCTGACTACAAAATTGGAGGTCTATTTACTGTGCCAGCTAATTGCCATGTTTCAGAGATCTAGGACAACATTGGGAGACCTGTTATGAACAATGCTATCCACATCAGAGGAAACAATAACAAAAAAAAAAACCACAGAACCTGAATGGATTCTATATTCACTTTTTTAAAACTTCTCTTATGTTTTTTTCTTCCTATCCCATGGTTTTCTTTCTTTTCCCTTAGTCCTAATTCCTCACATAGAAAATGACTAATAAATGTCTGAAATTAGATTCGGACTGAGGGTTTCCTGATTCTAGATCCAATGCCCTATCCTCTAGATTGCCACAGAGACAGAGGGAAAATATAGCTGAAGATTGATGGCAAAGTTTGAGGAATGAAGAACAAATCAACCTCTTATGGCCTCAGTTTGCTCATTAATAAAACAAAGGGAATGGATTGACTCATAAGATCCATTCTTGCACTAAATCTATGGCCAATATTTTGTATGTACCCATCTTCTCCCCCGTAAGTTCCTTGAGATCAAGGATTGTCTCTCTGTTTTGTCTTTATATTCTCAGCACATTTTGCTGTTCAACCATTTCAGTTATGTCCAACTTTTCATGACCCCATTTGGGGTTTTCATGGCAAAGATACCAGAATGGTTTGCCATTTCCTTCTCCAGTGACACTTAGTAGGTGATTAATAAATTCATGTATTTCTATCCACTGCCTTCTAATGTCTCCAAGCACATGACAAGAGAGTCCAGAGGACAGAGATCATCACCCATAGATTACATATAGAATTCTATGGATCTCTGTCCTGTCTCCTCTCAGATCTGTAGTTTGCATCAATCACAAATGATGCTTGAGAAAGCTTTGTACACCGACAAGGTGTGATCACTTAGTCATGGTCAATCCCCGAGAGATGGGGATGTTGAGTGGGGGAGGAAGAGGGAGGAAGGCACTTCTCAGATCTCCCCTAGCTCTAAGATGCTTTCATTCTTTGCAGCTTTGTATCTATAGACAGAAGTAGAGAGACAGAGACAGAAACAGAGAGACAGAGACAGAGGAGAGAGAGAGAGAGAGAGAGAGAGAGAGAGAGAGAGAGAGAGAGAGAGAGAGAGAGCACAGAACAGCAGGAAGAAGAATGATTTATATTGATTTATATTCATGAGGCTTCTCTCCCTGGGAGGGGCACCTTAAATTGCTTTTTGATCCCTGAAACATTTCTATAGTCTTCCCAAGAGCCTATCTGAAGGGCTCCATGTGTCTAAAAAGAGAATTCAAAGCTTTTTCTCCCTCCTTAATCTGAAGAAAAAATGAAATTCCAGTCAGACACTAAAACACAAACACCTTCTTTCTTAAGTTCAAAGTGATTTTAATTTTTTTTTAAACAAATCAACAAATATTTACAGAGCATCTAGGATGTATAATAAAAGTAATTATTCCCATTTCTCTAGGCAATAAAGTTTGGTTTTTTTCCCCCTTTCACAACTAACCTTGGAGGTAGTCTAAAAACACTTCCATTTTTCAGACAAGGAAGTTGAAACTCAATTCAATACCACAACAAATTTAAGCACCAACTACGCTGGGGACTGAGAAGCATGATATAACACATCAGGGGCACCCCTGTCTCCCACATGGAGTGCCTGGATGAGCTTGTTGTTATTCAGCCATGCTTGATGCTTTGTGACGTCATTTGAGATTATCTCGCCACAGATACTGAAGTGTTTGCCATTGTCCTTCTCCAGGTCATTTTATAGATTAAGAAACTGGGGCAAATAGAGTTAAGTAACTTCGCCATTCACACCGCTAGAACGTGTCTGAAGTTACATTTGAAATCATGATGAGTCTTCCTGCCTCCAGACCTGCTGTTCTAATCCATTAACCACCTAGTCGCCCACATGAGCTCTCCGAGGTATTCTAGACATGCACATTCACTCACGACCACAATAAGCCCCTATCAATGTATTTACTTCTGGTCTGGCAGAGGACACAACAATTTGAAGGACATCTTATGATCTTTTTTTTTTTTTGCAAGGCAATGGGGTTAAGTGACTTGTCAAAGGTCACACAGCTAGGTCATTATTAAGTGTCTGGTTTGAACTCAGGTCCTCCTGACTCCAAGGCTAGTGCTCTATAACTGCACCACCTAGCTGCCCTGCTCCAAAAGACATTTTAAAAAGTAACACAATAATAAAAGCATAATGGAATACTAACAGATCTCGGCTACACGTACAAAGTCATTTGAGGAAGAATGGAATTCTAACAATTAGGGATTTCAAAAAAGGTTTTAGATAGGAAATGAGATCCAAACTTAATCAATATGCATTTAATAACTACTTACTAAATTCGAGTCACTATTCTGAGAGCTGAACTCCGCTTTGAAGGAATCTGGGGATTTTAGGAGATGGAGGTGTGTTGGCAGTATGTTCCAGGAGTGGAGGACAGTCTGTTTAAAGGTAGGATGGACAGGAATGAAGGGATTTGCTCATAGTCACCCAGCTTAATTGGCTTGGCCCCAGTTCTCTCTGACTCTACATCTCAGGTACTTTCCATTACAAGGATCAAAAGAAAGGTAAGGGGAATAGTTGAATGACCATCACTTGGCAGAGGGATGAGGCATGTCCTACCTCCTTAAAGGATAAAACCAGAGTAGACATTGAAGGGGGAGAGGCTTATTTTGTCTGTAATAAAGAGCATTTATTATGGAATGAACTGACTCAGAAGGAAGTGGGTTATATACTCTCTTGAGATTTTCAGGTAAATAAAAAAAATAAATATCCATTTATAGGAAATGTTACAGGGGTGGTTGAGATTTTGAATCTGCTGGGTATAGGTTGGACTTAATCATAGTATCATAGATTTCAAGCTGGAGGAACCTTTGTCATCTCATTTTCCATTTGAGATAACCGAGTCTACAAGAAGTGAAATGATCTGACCTTAGTTACAGTTAGGAAACTATTAGTCCTTGCTTCCTTTGCACACCACCCCTCCAGGTTCTCTTGAGTTTTGTATAAAATTATACATGTTATTCTCTCTCTCTCTCTCTCTCTCTCTCTCTCTCTCTCTCTCTCTCTCTCTCATTGGAACCCAAACTTAAAGGCAAGAATAGGTATCACTTTTGTCTTTGGATGCCTAGTATTGATTGACATACACTGGGTGCTTAAGGCATCTTGAAGGTACCATAGAGGATAGAGTGCCAGAACTAGAGTCAGAGAGATCTGAGTTCAAATCCAACATCAAACACGTACTAGCTGAGTAACCCTGGGTAAGTCATTTAACCCCATTTACCTCAGTTTCTTCATCTGTCAAATGAACTGGAGAAGGAAATGGCAAACCACTCCAAGATCTCTGTCAAAGAAAACCCACAAATGGAGTCAGGAAAATTCAAACATTGGACAACAACAAACTGTTTCATAAATGCTTATAGATTGCTTCAAATCTACTGTTTCTTCATGATCTTCATAGATGACCTTTGAAATTCTTCACTCCTGGGTTCTCCAAACTCAATGACTTTTAAAAGTAGGCAATTTCATAAATTAAACTATTTCATGAACAGTTAAGTATCCACTACAAAAAAAAAATATGCAATTCTCCAAGAATCAGCACCCATAGAGTTAGAGTCATGTCCTTAAAATTAGAAAGACTTGTGGTCAAATCCTGCCTCTGACATTCACTAGTTGGGTTAAGTCTCTTCAATTTGTGGACCTTGGTTCTTATTTACTAAGCCTCAGATGTTATGGTTATAATCTAAAACAGTGAAGAACCAGAAGTACCCACACTTAGGAAATCACAGGCCTCTGCAGTATACAAGAGGCCTTGCTGATTTGATTGGGATAAGAAACTATCAAGTGACAAAACATCCCTCTAGGTGTGTATGTCAACACATAAATAATCTATCTGGGCCTTATTTAGACAAACAAAACACAGATAACATATAAAGAGATCTTTGTGACTCTGGGATTCTCTTGGCAGAGATATTGGAGTGACTTGGAATTTCCTTCTCTGGCTCATTTGACAGAAGAAGAAACTGAGGCAAAGGTAGTAAATATTGTAGGCAAGAATTAAACTCAGATTATTCTTTGAACACTGGGCCAGCCCTCTATCCACTGTGTTACCTAGCTGCCCTTTATATTTATGTATTATATGCCTACTAGCTTTTTGTTGTTGTGGTTTGTTTGTTTAGTTTTTGCAAGGCAATGGGGGTTAAGTGGCTTGCCCAAGGCCACACGGCTAGGCAATTTTGAACTCAGGTACTCCTGACTCCAAGGCCAGTGCTCTATCCACTGTGCCACCTAGCCACCCCTTCTACTAGTTTTTAGTATACAATATGCATATAAATTACATAGAGACCCACATATAGTATGTATCTATACATTTATGGCAAATATATATGAATGTATATATCGCATGTGTGAATATAGGTATATTCATATGGTATTTACTTATCTGAGAACCCGTTTCCCATGAAATAAAATGTTTCTTGAAATCAGAGACAGTATTATTATTGTTTTTGTTTTTGTATTCTCAGCGCCAAAACAATTTCTGGAAAATAGAACGTGTTTAATTGTTTATCGAGCAAGTCACAGCTTCTATCTGCAATCAACTTTCAATTGTCATTCGTTGTCCTTCATTCTCAAAGAGGATCATGACATCAGGAAAGTGATGTCATGACTTGCAAGTGATTTGGAATTAAGTGAGAGAGGACTGTGCAAAGTCACCAGTCTCACTTTCTGCTCTGGAATCATCAGGATCCAGTCGCAAGATATAGGTCAGGAGGACCGGAAATAGTCCTTCAACTGAAAAATCAAAATTACAATAAGTGGCTAAGTAAGACAGTGCAGTTTGGTCTGGGAATCAGAAAGCCCTGAATTCAAATCTAAATGTAGACTCTGAAGTAAGTCACTCAACCTCTGTCTGCCTCAGTTTCCTCTACTATAAAATGGAGGAAATATCAAAACCTACCTTGCATGGCTGCTGTGAGAATGAAATGAAATTATAGATTTAAAGCATTTTACAAAGCTTCAAATGTATAGATAGTTTATAAGATGGCATTATATAAAGTTTATAGCATATCATATATATATATATATATATATATATATATATATACATATATATATACTGATAGCATGGGCAGATGAGAATAATTTGTTCTTTTGGCCATGAAGGCAGCTGAAGCACACATTATGGAGCTTAGAGCTTGGTTAGTTATAGAAGACAGCAAGGTCATCCATTGCAACTAGAGCTATCACCTGTTGTCTTGACTCTGCCTTGCCATTGGACAGTGATGACTTTGCAAGAGAGAATGAGGCCGACTATTTCTCTGCCTCACTTAAATCCAATTTATGCACTAATCAAAAGACATCATCCATACCACTTTACGAGTCCTATCTCAAAGTCCTGTGGTGACAGGCAAGTAATGAAGCAGCATGTGAAAATACCCTGGGAGTTGTAGTTACAACCCTACACAGAGGTGGCCCAGGCCATAGGGTTGTTTCCTCACTGGAAACAGTAGTGGGATTCAGCAGCCCCAGGGGTGTCTGAGTAGCCCTTTTGATTTTTTTTAAATATTTTATTTATTTGTTTTTCCAATTACATGCAACAGTAGTTTTTACCAATCATTTTTTGCAAGGTTTTTAGTTTTACAATTTTTCCCCTCCTTCCCTTTCCTCCCCTTCCCCCCTGACAGAAATCAATCTGATATAGGCCCTATATTATAACTACTCACAGCCCTTTTAAGGAGAGCATTGCTCAGCTCCTGGTATAAGGGAGGGACTAGAAAAGGTTCCCTAAAATTTTCTGCTTACACAACACTGACCTGATTACTGTAGCAGGAGGGGATCCTACCCTGTGGTTGAAACACAAAAAAATTGCATAAAAACTCCTGCAAAGAAGATTCCACTCACCTTTAGTACATGGAATGTATACACACTGATAGACAGCACAAGAATCAATAGACCTAAAAGAGGAACAGCTCTTGTTGCAAGAGAATTCAGCAAATATCATATCCAAAAGTCAACCCAGAATGAGCAAGACTGGCAAATAAAGAATTATTCTGCATATGTGTTTTTCTAAAGTGACAGAGCTAGGAAAGGTTTTGCAATCAAAATTAATGTAGTCAACAAGCCTGAATACCTTACCAAAAGGAGTGAATGACAGACTCATGACAATGAAATTGCCACCTGCAGGAAAACACCTTGCCACCATCATCTGAGTCTATACTCCCATCATGACAAACCTTGATGAAGTCAAAGAAAAATTTTAGGAAGACCTGGAGACCCTTGTCATCAATTGCCCAAAAGATTTTAAGCTTATAATTCTGGATGACTTTAATGCTAGGGTAGGCTCAGACTATTCAGACATGGCAGGGAGTCCTTGGGAGGAATGGAGTTGGAAATAACAACAGCAATGGTCAGCTACTACTGACGACTTGCACATCCCATGACCTTCTCATCACAAACACAGTCTTCCTTTTACCTAAATACAATAAAACATTGGCATCAAATAGACTGTGTGATTGTAAAGAAAAAGAGAGAGAGACAGGATGTGAGAGTGACAAAGGCAATGTGTAGTGCAGAGTGCTGGACTGATCACAGAATCATTCTCTCCAAGCTAAATATTCATATTCAACCAAAGCATTGGCACAGAGGCAAAATGACAACTAGAAGAGCTAATATTAAGAGAATGTCTCTGACCACGAACAATTTGTTGCTAACTTTGAGGGAAAGGTGAATCAATACACAATTGGCAACAGTGGATCAGAAAAGGAGTGGGCAGCTTTCAGAGAACTGCACTGCATTTGTTTTCTGGGTCAGGACACTCACTACCATCAAGACTGGTTTTTTGAGGGGCCAGCTAGGTGGTGCAGCGGATAAAGTACTGGCCCTGGAGTCAGGAGTACCTGGGTTCAAATCCAGTCTCAGACGCTTAATAATTACTTAGCTGTGTGGCCTTGGGCAAACCACTTAACTCCATTTGCCTTGCAAAAACCTAGAAAAAAAAAGATTGGTTTGTTGAAAATGATGGGGAAATAGAGAAGCTGCTAAATGAAAAAAAATGAGAACCACACAGTGTTTGCTGGTAGGATAATTCATCTATTTCTAAGAAGGTAGAATTTAATTCCATCAAAAGTAAAGTACAAACGAAGCTTAGAGAGAATCAGAATTTCTGGCTCAGTAAGAAGGTAGATGAAATTCAGTTCTATGCAGATAGTAATAATCCAAAGTACTTTTATGATGTCCTGAAGGCTATTTATGGGACAAAGACATGTGGTGCATCTTATCTACTCAATACTGATGGAGCCATACTGACTGATGATAGGGACATGATCCCAGAGAAATGGGCTGAACACTTCCATAATATTCTTAACAGACCATCATCAATCAATGCAGAAGCCATTAGCCATTTACCTCAAGTTGAAATCAGTCCATTCCCTAGTTGAAACTCCAACTGAAGAAGAGATTTTATGCCATTAGGTTCCTTTCATGTGGCAAAGCACCTGGTGCTGAGTCTATTCCAATTGAGATCTACAAGATGGTGGGGTCCATTGCTCATCTAAAAACTGGCTGAAATTTCCAAGTTATATGACATGAAGAGGCTATCCCCCAAGAATTCAAGGATGCCTCCATTGCCAGTCTCTATAAAGGTAAAGGAACTAGATTGCCCTATGATAATCACAGGAGTGTTTCTCTTTTATTCATTGCTGGTAAGATTCTTGCCAGAGTTCTCAATAGGCTGATTCTTCACCTGGAAGATAGTCATCTCCCTGAGAGCCAGTGGGGCTTTAGAAAGGGTTGAGAAAGCCAATATGGTGCTTGCTGCCCAACAACTCCAGGAAAAATGCCAGAAATAGAACAGAGGTCTACATACAATATTAGTGGATTTGACCAAGGCCTTTGCTGCTGTCATTCATGAAGGTTTATGGAACATTATGTCAAAATTTCATTGCCCAGAGAAGTTCATCAGTATTGAATGTCAGTTCCATGATCTCATACCTGCCCCCACATTCTGGGCAGTGGATGATGCTCTTGAAATTTTCCAATAATCAATAGAGTGAATCACGGATGTGTCCTTGCTCATGTGCTTTTTAGCAAGATGTTTTCAGCCATGTTATTAAATGCTTTCAAGGAAAATGAACATTACATCAAGGTCAGCTACCACACTGATGGCAAATTCTTCAACTTGAAAAGGCTACAAGCCAAGATCAAAGTAGAGGGAGTGTAAGTGCAGGATTTTCTGTTTGAAGATGAATATGCTCTCAATGCAACTTCTGAAGCTGAGATGCAACAAAGGATGGATCAATTCTCTGCTACTTGTGCTCACTTGACCTAACAATTAACACCAAGAAAACACAAGTGCTTTGCCATCCAGTATAGCAAATGAAAAAGTTTTGAGTACTATGAATAAGTTCTCCTACCTTGGCATTGTCCTTTCTAGGGAGATGCACATTGATAATGAGTTGACAGTCACATTAACAGAACTAGCACAGCATTTGGGAGGCTCCAAAAGAAAATGTGAGCAAGAAGAGGTATTAGACTGAATCCCAAAGTGAAGGTCTCCAGGGAGCACAACCACGATGTTATTTGAGTACCAGGCATACACTTGCCAAAAATTCTATTTTATGGAGAACTCACTCAGTGAAAGTGCTCATGGGGCAAGAGGGTGGTGATCAGAGGAAATGATACAGGGACATCCTGAAGTCTCTCGTAAGAACTTTGGAACTGATTATACTGCATGTGAGACACTGACACATGACCGCCCATCATGGCCTGCCCTCAATAGGGAGGGTGCTGAGATCTACAAGGGAGGCAGAATTAAAGTAGCTCAAAGGAAACATAATATATGTAAGTTTGGAGTAAGTACCCCAGGTGTTCACATGAACTATTGGTGCCCAAGCTGTAGCAGAGTATAACGAGCTCATATTGGGCTGATCAGTCATAGTCAGACACCTGTCTCTAATAAAGTGATGCCTTCTTTGATAATGAAGGACAAAAACCATAACACATATCAATGTTATAATAATAATTATTATTGTTATTGTTATTATTATTATTATTATTATTATTGAGTTGAAATTCCCTCCATTTTAGAAAATATTTTTGTTCTCTTCCATCTAACTTCTCACATTTTTTCCATCTCTAATCCCATCTATTCTGGGCATAATGTGTGTTTATGTGTGTGTTTGTGTGTGTGTGTGTGTGTGTGTGTACACAGAAGAACATACTCATCAAACTTGGAGTGCAAAAATCTCTGCTCTTTCTTCGCCCTTGGAAATTAATATTTCCAAAGGTGATGAAACCACCCAGACATAGCGTTAATGGGAGCTGACAAAAATGGCAACTTCCCTGGGTCTGGAAGGAATGGTGTTAATGAAGAGGAGTATAATGAGCACCCTCTTTGTTTCAATTATCCTAATGAGTTGACAATGATAGACCCAGTTTTGGGGAAACTTTGACAAGTTTGGAAGGGATCTGCTAAAATCATAATGTGAATGGCTAAGGAAAGAGTCCATCTAACACCTGCTCCCATTTCTAAGTCCCTCTCTGCTCCTTCCCCCCATGCCACCAGGTTTCTAATTGGAGGATGATGAAAATTCCTCAGTGGGAAGGCTGATGTAGTTTGAGTGAGGCACCCAGCCAGGCCCTACCCCAAAGAGAATCAATCAACCAATTAATATGCATTTATCAAAGACCTCCTATGAGAGGCATCATGGTACAATGGAAGACCTGGGTTCAAGTTGAATTTCAGCTACCAATTGACTGGGAAGATCACTCAGAATTGTAGACAAGTCTTAAAAGACTAAAGTTTTCAGCAAATCTAGAAAGAGGAATTTTTCTCAACTGGGAGTTCCCTTCATCAATAGCATTACAGGTCCAATTCCTATCCCTGGGTGCTAGTCATTATGTTAAATTGTCCCCAACAAGTTTACAATGAAGTTGGGTCTTTACCCATTCAAATAAAGCAAAGCCTTCCAGAATCTTTTTGTGTGTTTACAAATAACTCTTTATACATCATCAAATCACAGAATTTGGCATTGAAAAGAGACTTCAACAGCTTCAACTATTTAGAGAATCAATAAACTAATTAATATACATTTATCAAAGACCTCCTATGAGAGGCATCATGGTACAATGGAAGACCTGGGTTCAAGTTGAATTTCAGCTATCAATTGACTGGGAAGATCACTCAGAATTGTAGACAAGTCTTAAAAGACTAAAGTTTTCAGCAAATCTAGATAGAGGAATTTTTCTCAACTGGGAGTTCCCTTCATCAATAGCATTACAGGTCCAATTCCTATCCCTGGGTGCTAGTCATTATGTTAAATTGTCCCCAACAAGTTTACAATGAAGTTGGGTCTTTACCCATTCAAATAAAGCAAAGCCTTCCAGAATCTTTTTGTGTGTTTACAAATAACCCTTTATACATCATCAAATCACAAAATTTGGCATTGAAAAGAGACTTCAACAGCTTCAACTATTTAATCCAACCTATAGGACAGAGTACAATTGTTATATATTGTACCCTGAAGGAATGGCTGATGACTGTGGTCTATTCTAAGAAAATGTTAAGGAAAATAGTTTCAGAAAAATTTGGGAAGCCTTACATGAACTTGATACGAAGTGAAGCAAGCAGAACCAGGAGGACATTGTACACAGTAGTAGCAATATTGCAACAATGATCAACTGTGAAAGATTTAGCTATTCTGATCAAGAAAATGAGCCACAATTTCAAGGACTCGTGATAAAAAATGTCATCCTCCTTAACTGCTGAACTCTTGAGTGCAGATTGAAATAAACTTTTCTCTTTTTATTTGCTTTTTCTTTTCAATATGTCTAATATGGAAATACTATATTTACTTTATTTTTATTTTTCTTTGCAATATGGAAATGTTTTTGCATAACTTCATATGTATAACTGATATACATGTTTTTTAATGTTAAAATGTACAAAATAATTGAAAAATATATGATGAATTCTACAAATTGTTTCTAGCCTCTGCTTGAAGTGAAGTGGAGCCCATACCATGGCAATGAGTAATTCCATTTGAGGGAAAAGAAGAATATAAACCCAGGAAAAATCTTTGATGTAAAAACAAAAGGCATAGAAATAAAGCATTTTTAAGGATTAGGCAATATCCAGATGGTAAGTATTTGGTCAGGTAGTGAATCTACTCACATTTTCATTTTACCTAGGTACTTCATACAGATAAATTAGATTTGAATCCTTCCTTTAGAGAGACATTATTTGAGTTTATAGAATCTTAGATCTAAAGTTGGAAGGGACCTCAGGGGTCATTCAGTCTAAATTTAGCACTTTGTAGATGAGGAATCCAAGACAGGAGAAGAGTAAGTGATTTACCCAGGGTCTCTTAAAGAGGAAATGTTAGAGATAAGATTCAAAACCAGATTTTCTAATCCCAGGATCAAAGATCTATGCAATGTACCTCATTATCTTCCTAACACAGAATCTTAGAATTAGCAAGGAGTTTGATGATACTGTCCAATCAGTCTCTGGACCTGAAGAGAATCAAAGAATCAGAAAAGGTATCAGAGGTCATCTGCTTCAATCCTCCAACCCAAACCCAAATAATGTCACTAAATCCCACAGTTGAAAAAAAGACCTCAGAAGCCATTTAATCCAAACATCCTGTCCACTATATCCCTGACAAGTGACCACTTGAAACCCTCCAGCAAGGGGACTTGGGTATGGCTACTTCTCATTTTCAAACTGTGTTGGGATTGGATTATATTTGGTGTTTGTACATTTGGAAGGGAAGAGGGTAGAGAAGTGATGCAAGGGGAAAGTAGAGTCATGGATGTTTAGAAGCTGCACAATGAAGACAGGAGAGAACTGTATTCAAATCCCATCTCTGATATTTAATAGACTTGTAACCAAAGACATGTCACTTCATCTCAGTTTCCTCATCTGGAAAGTGGAAACAAGATTCTTAATACCCACTTTACTGTATTACTGTAGATAACTAGCTAGCTAGCTAGCTAGACAGACAGACAGACAGACAGATAGAGAGAGAGAGAGAGAGAGAGACAGACAGACAGACAGACAACCTTTATTTTAAAAAAACTATTTACTAACACTGTGCTAAGCATTAGGCATACCAATGCATTCAAATAAGACAATTTCTCCTTTCAAAGAGTTTAATTCTAATTGGACAAGATAAAAACCTAAAAGGGAGAATGGCTAAGGAAGTAGTTCAAAGGAGTTCCAAAGGAAGGTGCTTATCAAATAATAAAGAAGAAGGCAGGAAAAAAGATATCCATCCAGGGTCAAGGCTGCTGACAAGAAGGTGACAAGAAGCCATGGTCTGAGAGAGAAATGTGGTTGGTTTTCCAATCAGGAGAACAGGTTCCTGGATGACAGTGGGAGGAGGGCGCAACAAGACTAATAGGAGAAGCATTTTGCAAATTTTACAATGTTATGCAAATGTCAGCTATTTTATTAGAGCAGATGAACTTTAGAATCAAGTGAAGTTATGATAAGCACTGGCAATGCAAATAGAAACTAAAAGACTGTCCCTGTCTTCAAGGAGCTTCCATTCAAATGGGGATAGAGAGAGGTATGGCGAAGGAAGCCTGGAGAGGCAGAAAAGTTGAGGAATGAAGGCAGCATTGGCCAGAGCACTTTCCTTTAAATGGAGATTCTGGTGGCAACTGAATAATCAGAGAAGAACCACAGGGTCAGAGTGACTTTCCTACTTCAGCATGGGGGAAAAATCTGGAAAACTAAGAGTGAATTCCAGAAAGAATGGCATACGGTTCACCCCTCTCATTTTACTTAAGCAGGAACGGAAGCCCAAAGGAGAAATAAAGATCTTAACCCTTATAATAGTGAAGATGGTTTATTAGATAGAGTGCTTGGTCTGGAGTCAGGAAGACCAGATTTCAAATGTAGACTCAAAAGTGCCAGATTTATAGTCAGGAAGACTCATCTTTCTGAAGTCAAAGCTGGTCTCAGATACTTACTAGTTGTGTGAACCTGGGTAAGTCACTTAACACTATTTGCCTGTTTTTTTCATCTGTAAAAATGAGCTGGAGAAGTAAATAAATAACTACTCCAGTATCTTGCTAAAAAAATCACATAGGATCATGAAAATATGATCCTATGTCTGAGCTCTTCTTATGAGGATAAATATGATTGAGCAACAACACCACTAATGACATCAGCTCAAAAAAAAGACCTTGTCCATATCCTGACTTCTTATAGACTGATCCCTTTGAGAAACAGAGGGATTGTGACCAGTCTGTCATTCAAAAGACACCAAAATCTCCACTATGTATGACATATTGCCTCACATTCTACAAATGTCTTGAGATCTTTCATCCTGAATTACATCCAAAGATAATTTTACATTCATCAGTTCATAGATCTAGAACCAGGAGAGTTCTTTGAGTCTAACCCCCTCATTTCATGGTTGAGAAAATGGAGGCACTGAGACAGAGAAAGACTTTTCCAAGTGGAAAAACTGAGATTTTTTTTCCCCTCAAATCCAAATATTTTTCTACCATACCAGTACTCTGCTTCTCTTCAATTTATTTTTACTCATCTGGTGCATACCAAATAATAATGTCCATGAAGATATCTTTTCTACAAGAGACACCAGGTGGCTCAGTAAATAATTCACTGGGTATGGAGGTGGCTCAGTAAATAATTCACTGGGTATGGAGTCAGGAAGGCCTGGATTCTTTTTCTTTTTCTTTTTGCAAGGCAATGGGGTTAAATGGCTTGCCCAAGGTCACATAGTTAGATAATAAGTGTCTGAGTCCAGATTTGAACTCAGGTCCCGCTGACTCCAGGACCAGTGCCCTATCCACTGTACCACCTAGCCACCCCTGGAAGGCCTGATTTCAAATCTTACCTCAGACACTTACTGGCTGTGTGACCTTGGGCAAGTCACTTCATCATGTTTATCTCAGCTCCCTAATCTTTAAAATAAGCTAGAGAAGAAAATGGTAAAGCAGAATAGAATGCAAAGAAAATCCCATGAAGGGTATTGGTCTGATAAAGTCCCCAGTCTGAACAACAATGATTTTATCTGAATGTTTATCTTCCCCCAGAGCCTGGAATATTGGTTCTTACTAAATAAGAGCTTAATAAAGGTTGGTCAAATTGATAGAAACTTGTCACTGACCTTCCTCTTGCTAATATCTGGCTTTAGTCTAAAGTCTGCTCTCTTCTCTCTGGCATAGCATTCTTCTCTAGAAAAAGCTTTGACCTCAGTTGGGTGGTTTACTCTCCTCCAGATTTCTTTCTTCCCAGAGAAAAGTTTTCAAGTCCTCTTTCATCGTGTGATCCTTCAAAGAGGTGGCAAACTGTGATGACCTTGTAAGAACAAGACACAAACAGTGACTGACTGGGGAGAGAAAAGACTGTTGTTTGTCCTTTGTTCTTGATGAAGGACCATACCATCAGGGAGGTAATGCTTTGACAAACAGATGCATTGGATTTGGTGGAGGGGGAGGCTGTGCTAGGTCACCAGCCTCAGTTTCTCCTCTAGAGCCATCTGGATCCAGTGGCCAAATATGAAACAGGACCATTAGAGATATCCCTTGATGGGGTTAAGTGACTAGCCCAAGGGCAAATAGCTAGTAAGTGTCAAGTAACTAAGGTCACATTTGAACTCAGATCCTCCTGACTCCAGGGTTGATGCTCTACCCACTGAGACATCTAGTTGCCCCTAAGTAGGAGAGATCATTGAGAATGGGATTCAAACATACTCATGGACAGCAAATAGATTAACATGCATTGCCTTAACCATTCAACCACCTTGAACTACCAGTCAAGGAAAGGGAAGTACCAAAAGGTAAAACTTGACTTTGGATTCACATTTATGGTTAAGTCAATTATCTGATAAATTCATTCATGATATTTCTGAATATAGGATAGAGAGAAAGGGACTCATTAAATCATCATATGACTAAAATTTTATATATGCAAATTACCATATAATTTTCTATTTCCAAGCTAATTCAATGCCCAGATTCAAAGAATGATAAATGATGAATTGGTGCCAACTAGAGAGAGATATCCAGTGCAGAGCTCCAAGAGTCAGTGACTTGGATGAAGGATTAAAGGGTCATCAAATGAGAGCTAGAAAGGTTTGCAAAAGCCACCTAGTCCAACCCCCTCTCTTTACAGATGAAGATAGATCCAAGGAGGGTGAAATACAAGGGCACACAGACAATGAGCTACAGGTAGGATTTTGAACCAAGGTCCTCTGATGCCAGAGTCATGCTCTTCCCATTGTGATTCAGAAAATGTGAGAGATGATGGATGACAAAATGAGGATTATGAATTCTTTGAGGGCAGAGATTGTCTTTTGCAAGTCTTCGTGCCGTAAGTAGGCATTTTAAAATGGTTATTGATTGAGACTGGCATACTTCAAGATACTGATAAACAAAAAAACTTTAAAAAGATACTGATAAACACTTTTATTAAGCACATTTTGTTGTTTTATATCTCATCTATATAGGCAGGATCATGAAATCAAACACAGAGTTAAAGTTGAAAGGGATCTCAAAAGCTATCTAGCCCAGCCTTCTCATTTTACACATAAGGAAACAGAGGCACAGAGAAGTTAAATGACTTCCTTAAGAACACATAGGGAAAATGTGACAAAATCTAGATTTCAGGTCAGATACTCTGACTGTAAATACAATGTTCTATCATAGTATCATGTTGATGTGTACTCTGTCATAGCTTGAAGCTACATCTGTGGTTATATCTGTCATGGAATCTTGTGCAATTTTCAATTAAGTTAAATTCCAGATGTAATGTGTAGCAATGGCTACCTACTATGTGTAACTTAAAGACTAGAACTTTAAACACAAAAGTGAGCCAATTGTCTTCAAGATGTTTACATTCTGTTGAAGAGATAAGGAGTGGGGAGCAAACAATAGAATTTTTTCAGAGTATCAACTGGACCAAACCAGCCTCTAGCCTATGGATGTCCAGAGACAAAGAGAGCAGACTAGGCTCAGGAGGGCCAGAAATCAAATGGAAATTCAATTTCAAAATGAGGGAATTTGCAAGAAAGAAAGTTGGCCTATGTTCCTGCAACCTTTGCCGCTAGTGGGGGAAACGGCTCTAGTGGAATCAGAAAGCCCTGAGTTCAAATCCAGTCTCAAATACTTTCTAGGTAGGTGACTCTGGGCAAGTCACCTCTTTTTCAGCTTCCTATTTTGTGTTGTCTTCCCCTCTATTAAATGGTAAGCTTCTTGAGGGCAAGGATTGCCTTTCTTTCTTTCTTTGTTGTCCCCAGCACTTAACACAGTGCCTGATCCATAATAGGCAATAAATGTTAATGAAATTTATTGAATTGGGGGCACCTAGGTGGCACAGTGGATAGAGTACCAGCCCTGGAGTCAGGAGTACCTGAGTTGAAATGTGACCTCAGACATTTAATAATTACCTAACTGTATGGACTTAGGCAAGCCACTTAACCCCATTTGCCTTGCAAAAAAAAAAAATTTATTGAATTGACCTAACCTGTTTGCCTCAGTTTTTTTATCTGAAAAATGGAGCCTCTCAGGTTGTAAGGAGCAAATGAGATAATGGGAAGTGTTTAGCCCAGCATGATACAAAGTAAATGAAGCTTTTACTATGGTTGTTATTATTATTACTAATAATAATCATTAATATTTACAAATCCCTAATAACAAGAGGAACTGAGGAAACTCTGTGGGTAAGAGGTGGCCCATGAGCCAAACTTCAAAGGGATCTGAGGGTTCAAAGAAATGAGAGTGAGGTGGGAAAATATTGTAGGCACGAGGGATAAATCATTCAGAAGCACAGAGGAAGAAGGTGGCATATTATGTATTGTACGTCGTTCTTGTTCATCTATTTTTCAGTTGTGTTCAACTCTTTGTGACCGCATTGGAGTTTTCCTGCCAAAGATCAGTATCTTTATGATTTGCTATTTCTTTCTTCAGTGTGTCCCCATTACACAAATGAAAAATGGAGGCAAATAAATTAAGTGACTTACTCAGAGTCACACAACTAAAAGGTACCTGAGATTGAATTTGAATTCAGGTCTTCCTAACTCCAGGTCCAGTGCTCTATGCCCCACCTCACAGCTCCTGAACAGTAAGTAAGCCATTGCAAATGGAAATTCCAGTGTGTGGACGGATGAGTAATAAGTCTGGAAATATTGCCAGGAGTCAGATTTTTAAAGAGTTAAACAAAAGTTTGCATTTTGTCCTAAAGGAAATGGAGTCATTGAAGTTTCTGGCATGGGGGAATGACATAGTCTCTACTTTAAGACTATTCATGTAGGAGCTATGTGAAGGATAGATTGAGGAGAGGAGAGAAAGGCAAAAAGGGATTATGTGATTTCATTGGTGAAAGATAATGAAAGACCAAGTTAGGAATAGGGGGATTGGGCAACAGACCCAAGAGATGGTATGGGGGTGTAATGAATAAGATTTTGGCAACTGATTGGTCTGAAAAGATCAAAAAGTAATTATAAGTGTAATTATAATAATGGAGTCCCTAAGGTTTGAACAGCATTTTATAAATATTATCCACACAATTATGCTGGGAGTCGATGTTATGTTCCTCATTTGGGAAGCAGAGGTGAAGTGAGTTGCACAGGGTCACAAAACCATTAAGTGTGAGAGGTCAAATGTGAACTCAGGACTTCCTAATTCACCACCAAGAGAAGGATGACTCTGAGTTTCCAAATCTGGTAATTTTTATATATACCTAGGAGATACCTTTCCTGCGATGAACCTTTAAGATTGCATTTTATAAGGGGCAGCTAGTTGGCACAGTGGATAGAGCACTGACTCTGGAGTCAGGAGTACCTGAGTTCAAATCTGACCTCACACCTAGCTGTGTGGCCTTGGGCAAGCCACTTAACCCCATTGCTTTGCAAAAAAAAAAAAAAAAAGATTTTACCTTATTCTAAATCCAAAACTTTTTTTTTCTTTATAGTCAGCAACAACAAAAGCCAGATTCACAAGGATCCTATTTCTCAACTATACTTTTAGTCAGCTGTATGACCGAGTATGTGGTCAGCTACTGAAAATGCTCTGCAAAGCTATGTATTTCCTTCTTTTATTTGCATGAAGGATTCCTTCAATTCAGACATCAAATATTCTCATCAAGATTTTTAGGGATGCCAAAGTAGGGATATGGTCTAATAGTTGGTGTTTTTTAAAGTGATAATGCTAATCAGTAATCTTTCCTTCTAGAATTTTCCCCTTACTGAGATATCATCAAAATCCATTCACAAATGCTTTTAAAATTGTGTGGCCACTAGAATGAAATTCTCCTATTAGAATTGGACTATTTTAAGGACATCTTGAATTCATTTTCCTAAGAGCCTTTGTCACATTCTCACCTAGATAACTCAGGAGTGATATGATAGAGGGTGCTTCTACTATCCTCAGTGATGAATATATGTATATATGTGTATGTGTGTGTGTGTGTGTGTGTGTGTGTGTGTGTGTGTGTTAGATAGCAGTCAAGTGCTGCAGTGGATCAAGCAGGGGTCTTGCCTCAGAAACCCAACTCAGTCACTTGGTAGCTGTATAGCACTAAGCAAATCACTTAATCAGTCCTAGCCTCAGTTGAACTTCTCTGTAAAATGAAGGGAATTAGATTCTCTGACCTCTAATGTCCTTTCTAGCTCCAAAATCTATGATCCTTCATTGGACCTAGAAAACCTAGTTTATTTGTTCGATTTTATATTCATTTGTTGTCTTTCAGATGTTGTTTTTCATACTCCATTTTTGAAGAGAGCCCATAACAGCATGGGATGATGTCTTGCCTTGCATGTGAATTGGACTTAAGTGAGGCAGTTTTAAAAAAGTCATCACTTTCCCTTCCCAAGTCACTGAAGTCTAGTGGCAGGACAAAAAAAAAAATCATCTGAGAGTAATCTTAGAAAGGTTTTGATGCAGATTTCTCTATAGTTCATTTTCCCCTCAGATACCTTTGACTCTCTTATAATATGATCCTATTTAAAAAAAAACTTCATCCTTTACCATATTTCCAAATTAGCCTTGAATTTTACACTGACCTTGTCTAATTGGGAAAAATATCATGTTTGAGAGGGGTGATCTGGGAGGCCTTTTTCAGCCTCCTTGCTTTGCCAACTGCTTTGAGTTGGCTAAACTTCCTGAAAAAATGTTGATCGATCCTATGTCTACCTTTTTGCCAGTTCCCATCTTTTGGAGTTCTACAACTGGTTTAAGCAGGTCAGGTGGAAGATGCTGTTGTCACATGCAGGGCCTATTTCTCATCTTCCTTTTACTTTCTAATTTGATATTGATTTCTACCTCTGCTCTAACAAGTCGATAATTTGATTGGGCATGCACACACAGCTAATTTTGAAATAACTCCCAGTTGCTTCCTGTCTGTTAAGAAATAAGTCAATTTTACATTTTTTGGTGATGTTCAATGCTCATCACATCTGGCATCTTTCAAGTTTTCTCAGAGAAAACATACACAAGAATTCTGAGTTGTCATATAGGGCTTTGGCTTCTATCCCCAGAACATTCTTTCAAAGTTGTTGGTTTTTTAACAATTCTTCCCATGTCGGTTTTGACATAGAAGACACCGACTATTAAGCATGCCTATGGTGTTAGACCTTGGTGTTAATCTTTCCCACATTTCCTGCCTATTATCATTGGTTGAACCCAAGGCCCCAGAATCCTTACTTCTTTTACTTTAGTCATTAATAAATAACTTAGAACTTATGCCATAGAAACCAATTTAGTTGATAAGGAAATCAGAGAAATAACATTAAAGGACAAACAGAAGAAGAGCAAACCTCAATAGGCTCAATTCTCTCCCTAAGGTTGAAGTTTCCCAAAAGGGAAAGGAAAGGGAACAGAGAGGAGGGGAGGCAGATCATTTCCATCTACCTTTTCACAAACCTCTTTCTCCCTTCATTTTCACATTAAATACAAACTACAATCATCCTTTCTCCCAGGGTGTGAGTTTTCGGCTTACTTTCCAAAATCCCAAGCTGCGGGAGAGGAAATCAAAAGGCTTGCTATCTTCCTTAATCTTTTTCTGCACATGTGAGAGGAAATATTTCAGTCACTGAGAACAAGAGTGGCCTAGATGTAGGGGGATATATGTAAAACAGATACTGAGGGACTTTGTGGAGAGTTTGATGATGCTCTTAGGCATGACTCATGGGTAAACAAAATGTAAGGGAGTTGACCTTTCACTGACCGAATCACAGAAAAAGAGTCAGATAATGAGGTAGTAAACTAACTGTAAAATTTCACCAGCCAGGTAGTTCTTTTATGAAGTAAAAATTAATACCTTAAGTGAATCTGAAAGGTAGCTACATAATAAGAAGAATGATCAACCATAATTCTTGGTGACCTTTAAAAGTCAATTCAATGAGTCCAGGAGATAGACCTGAAGAGGAGTCTGGTTCCTGTTGGGAAAAGTAGAAGATACTTGGAATTAAATTAAGGAAAATTGTAATAGCCAGAGAAGAGGCATAGACTAAGACATCCATTACAATAAAGTGGGAATAGGGACCAGAACTCTGGGAGAGAGGCTGGTTGGACTGCTTTGGTGTAAGCTGCCATGTTGTCAAACCACTCCCAATCTGCCATCATCACTGAAGGTTTTATATTGTTTTTCTGCCCTTGAGCTCCTTCATGGAAGCTTAAACCCTTTTCCCCAGGCAAGGGTAAAATCTGGGTATCTTTTTGTGTTTTAAATAATTGTTTTGCTTTATAAACAGTGTTAACCATCCAGAATTTGCTGTTTTCTGCATACTTATTGGAAATACCATTGGGAGAAGGCACCTGAGGGTGAAACATTTCCAGAGAAGAGAAAGAAAGAAATTTAGCACTGAGGTGTTTTGCCAGAAATGTTGTTTCTGATTGGGAACTCTGAGCAAACAAAATGAAAAATTATATAGACCATTTGAAACTACTTCTCAGAGATGCGAAGGGACATTTGTATCAGGAAACTCATCTGGACAAGTCAGTATCTAGATGAGGGGAAAAATAGGAATGTCTGAACAATATTGATCATCACACCTTTATTACTGCTACAATACAATGTGGGCAATTGTGGGCAGCTAGGTGGTACAGTGGATATAGCACTGGCCTTAGAGTCAGGAGCATGGAGTTCAAATTCAGTATCATACACTCGATACTTAGTTGTATAACCTTGGGCAAGTCACCTAACCCTGATTGCCTTGGATCCAAGACCATCTCCAGTCGTCCTGATTCATATCTGGCCACTGCACCCAGATGGCTCTAAAGGAAAAAGTGTGGCCAGTGACTTAGCACAGCACCCCCACACTCAAATTCAATTCCTGTACTTGTCAGGGCATCACCTCCCTTCTTCAAAAATGAAGGACACGGAGAAGCTAGGTGGCACAGTGGATAGAGCACAAGCCCTGGAGTCAGGAGGACCAGAGTTCAAATCTGTCCCCAGACATTTATTAATTACCTAGCTGTGTGGCCTTGGGCAAGTCACTTAACCCCATTGCCTTGCAAAAAATGAAAAAAGAAAATGAAGGACAAAACATTTCTTTACTGCTACAAAGATTGGTTTTCTCTCTATGATCCTAGAAATTCCAATTCTTTCCAGGATGTTCAAGCTGGAACCTGGCTAGTGTTGAATGGCAAAGATTCATGATTGTGAAAGAATACAAAAAGAGTTGGGAGAAGGGGACACTTCTTAGGACTCACAAGCTAAGGTCTGAGAGGGGGAAGTCCTTGAGGAGTCCCTGATGTCAACAGAAAGAGTCACTTCTCCCTCATTTCCCTATTTTTTTTCAGGTTCCTCAACTTAACCTTTGTACCTCTTCCTCCAGTCTCTTTCTGATCCATCGGTTTGGATCATAGTGATAAGCACTGAAGTTATAAATAGATGAGTAATGGTAGAATTGGGAATATATCACCAAGAGACCGAGGAACCAGACAGACACACATTATAAGCACCATCACATTCACAAACATACAAAAGGATCACGTTACTATATATCCATGCATATGTGGGCATGTTTACATATGTATAGATATACATAAATAAAACATGCAGTTATACATGTCAATCACTATATTAACCCTATGCATGGTATTACTACATATATTCACATGCACACTTATGAATTGAATTCATATATTCATATACATATATGCAGCATGCATGCATACATTTACACACATATCATCTGTACATGTATATTTATAGTTATATGAATATAAATATACAGCTATATGCCTGTATATATATATGATATAGCTGTATATTTACGTATAAATTTATATATTTATATAACTATAAATATATATGCATATATATATATA
Source organism: Macrotis lagotis (assembly GCF_037893015.1). NCBI lineage: Eukaryota > Metazoa > Chordata > Mammalia > Peramelemorphia > Peramelidae > Macrotis > Macrotis lagotis. Next base: position 681,083,536 of record NC_133666.1, read on the forward strand.
TATATATATATATATAATATAGCTGTATACAACATCAACCTTTGTCTTTAAGAAACAAAAAGCTGGGAGCAACTAGGTGATGCAGTGGATAGAGCACCAGCCCTGGAGTCAGGAGGACCTGAGTTCAAATCCTGCTTCAGACACTTAATGATTACCTGTGTGACCTTGGGCAAGTGACTTAACCCCATTGCCTTGGGGAAAAAAAAACCTAAAAAAAAGAAAAAAACAAAAGACTGGTCTGTTTGTCTTTTTTGAATATTGACTGCTGCCTTAGGATGGCACTGACATCCTGGAGGGGGATGATCTCCCTGCCTTATAAAGGTCTTTAGCATAACTAATAAGGCACAAAAGACCTGAATCAAGAAGGCATTCTCCCCCCTGACCAAATGGAATTCCTGATAGCTCTTCTCTACCTCTAACAGCATATCAAGAAGTTGACTTAAGGTTCACCCCCTTGGTGGGGAGTACAGAAGTAGCTTTCTCAGGTCTCGCCTTCTGATTTTAAATCCTATAGGCTTCTCCCAAATCTCATTTGGGGTCAGATTCACTCCACGCATGCATAACTACAAGCCTCTTCCTTTAAACAAATCATGTTATTTTAATTATATTTGTTTTTTTTAACATGCCAAACTCTAAAAGATTAACACTAGTAATAAACATGTAAGTTCTGGATATGTGTATGCACATAGCTATATGTGAATATATTGTCGCTATAGGTATATGTGTAGATCTATATTCACAATACACATACATAGGTACACACATATATCAATTATTACACTGTATTTATAGTATAGTATTATATAATATATAATATCATATATATAATTTAGTATATATTTTACATTTCCATGTACACTTGGATACATGTGGGCACACATGTGTCTCTATATGTATATGTGAAGTATAAGTTTAAGTTTTGCTATCCATTGAGGGATTTAGTTAGGAGGCATCGAGTTCTCTGACTCAAAATATTCTGTTTGGAGTCATAAGAACTGAGTTCAAATTTCAGTTGCGTCTTATTCCTTTTGTGACCATGAGACGACCACTTAATTATTTTGCCCCTCAGTTTCCCCTTTGGGGAAATTGTCTCTTCCAAGACAATTTCTAGGATCCTGTGATCTGCCAAAGTTGTCCTAGAATTTCTCTCCATCCTCTGTAGTAGATGCTGACACATTAACTGCAATTATCTTCATGGTTTCCTTTTTTACTTATGCTCATCATGATCACTACAAGCAAAACAAGGTGAATAAACACCCCGTGAAACAATGCTGTCTAATGTATTGACACTGCCTGCTGCTTTAGAGCTGGTGATAAAACTAATCCCACCAATTCCTTTATTCGCCTTTCTAAAAAGAAAATGGCAGTTATCCTTTCACGTTGCTATAATTTCCTTTTGTCCCTTCATTTCATTTATAGAAAGAATTTCACTATGGATGAAACAGTTCCTCCCAGTCTTCTTCATCTCATTCATCTTCAGACAAAAGATGGCCTAGTAAGGCTTCCAATAATTAATGTTTGTAGGCAGCCTAAGATCTCTGTAATTCATTCCTAGTACTCTCTGCCTGCTTTTCTACAAAAAGCCGAGAATACTTGACTGAGAACCATTACTTATTTTTATCTGTTTCGCTTATCAGAGTAGGAAAAAAAATCCATCCCTTAGTGGTTAGACTTCTGAAGATGAGTCTCTCCATCCTCAGCTAGGCTGGTCATTGGACCACAGACAATCTGTTTCTGAGACCATGCTCCAAGTCTTTTTAGGTCAGTAGGAGCTCTACTACCAGAATTTTCCAAAAAAATCCAAGAAGACTGCAATACAAAAGTGAGACAATGACGGATTTGTGAAGAGGAGAGAGCTAGATTTCCATTCAGAAAAGTCAGCTGTCCAAATGCTAAATGGAAGAATACATGGAAAGTCCATACTTCAAGTGGAAAATAAATGGTTTGGGGATCTTAGTTGGCTGCCAACTCAGTTTGAATCAACAGTGTATTAATTCAGCCGAAAAAGCTGACCTAGGCTACATTAATAGAAACATCAAGCCTTTACTGAGGTAGGAGAATTCCACTACCCACTGACCAGGTCAAATCATATTTAGAGTACTGTGTTTAGGACTAGGGAAGTCTTACCCACATTTTGGGCATTAATGAACTAAGGTGTAACTCGGAAGGTGTAACAATAATGATGGCACAGTGGATAGAGCACCAGCCCTGGAGTCAGGAGTACCTGAGTTCAAAGGCGGCCTCAGACATTTAATAATTACCTGTGTGGCCTTGGGCAAGCCACTTAACCCCACTGCCTTGCAAAAAATAAAAAAACAAAACAATAATGGTGAAGGACCTGCAAACCAAGGAAAAATCATTTGATAGTAATTGATATTTCCATTGTACTTTAAAAATTACAAAGCATTTTACATATCTCACCTCATATCTTTACTGCATCTCACCACAGCCACATAAGGAAAGTAGTATAATTCTCATACTCACTTTAAAGATGAGGAAAGTGTTGCTCAGAGAGATTAAGTCATTTGCCCATGCTAGTAAATGTCAAAGGTAGGATTCAAATTCAGGTCTTCCTGAATCCTAGTCCAGGGTCCCATCCACTAGAGTCATTTAGCTTAGAGGAGAGATGACTTAGGAGTCATACAATAACTATCTTGAAGTATTTGACTTCTAGGTGGAAGATAAAGACGTGTCCACCTATTCTATTTGTCTTCAGGGAGTTGAACTAGAAGCCGTGAAAGGAAGAAGAGGAGAGTCGCCAGGAGATAGATCTTAGTTCATTGTTACTTTCTTAAGCACACCAAATCATAATGTCCTGATTAGGAGAGTGGGGTTCTGCATCATTGGAGGTGAGGACATAGAGGACAAATGACAACTTTCCATGCATACTGTAGAGGAAAGTGAGACTCAGGTATGGGTGGGAGTAGATCACTTCTAATGATAGAGTCATTAGATTTAGATCTGAAAGAGAATTTCAGGCTTATCTAGTCCAACTCCTTCATTTTACAGATGAGGAAAATGAATCCCAAAGAGTTTAAGTGCCTTAGTCATGGTCATTCCCCAGAACTGTGATTTGAAGACAGGACCACCAACTCAAGAACCAACTATACTCTTCACACTGTTCTATACTAGATGTTCTGTACCCTACCTTACTCCCCCTATCATTTGAGGTTGAGAAAACTGAGATTAAGAAGAGGAAGTGACTCATTCAAGGTCAACCTAAGAGGTGGAATTTGATTCTAAGTCCTCTAACTCCAAGGCCAGTGTTCTTTCCGCAACAATGCCCTCTCCATTTAGTCTAACTCCCTCATTTACAAATGAGGAAACTGAGGTTAGAAGAGAAAAGAGGATTTGCCAAGGTGACACTCAAGTACACAACAGAGCTGGGGCTTGAACCCAAATCCTTCTGAGACCAAGTCAGCACATATTTCCATGATCCTGTTCCTTCCAAATCCTATTGGGTACCAAGTGCTGATTAAGGGAAATCTGTACTGGGGGCTGTATATTGGGTGAAACTTGGCACCAGGGAAGTGATCTGGCTGCCAATTTCCTTCTCTCTTTCGGCATAATTTAATTAGCAGCCATGGAGACATTCTCCCAAACATCAGCAAATATAATATGATACAGAATGGGCTGCAATTCATCTGGCATTATAAAATACTAAATTTCCATATTCTCCTGCACCTCTCTCCATTTGCTTTGTGTTCCCTCGTTAGGGGAAATTAGGTGGATGCTGAGAAAATGGAATCAATTAAGATCTTCCCATTAGGCAATTCTCAGCAGTATTGCCAACTTCCCCACAATTCGCTAACGCTCCACTGTCACCCCACTCCCACAGATACACCCTACTTTGACCAAGGCTCACATTTCTTTCAGACTTGTTCCGTTGGAATTGTTCCCTCTTTCCAAAAGACATTTGATGTGAAAGGCATAATGGAAGGATTGGTCTGATGCTAAAGCAAGATCCAAGGAAAAATCTAAGTTTCTAGAGAGGCTTAATCTACACAAAGCATCAGATTTAAGAGTCAAGGTAGGAGCAGCTAGGTGGTGCGGTGGATAGAGCACCGGCCCTGGAGTCAGGAGTACCTGAGTTCAAATCCGAGCTCAGACATTTAACAATTACCTGGCTGTGTGGCCTTTGGCAAGCCACTTAACCCCATTGCCTTGCAAAAAAAAAAGTCAAGGTACATAGCCCTGAGCCCATGACTGACCCTTCTTTAGACTCATCTGTGAAATGAGGACAAAGTAGTTACCTCTGAGAAATATGCAGAACTGTATGATAGTTCTCTAGTAAAGGGGGCAGGAGAGCCCTGGCTTTGAAATAAGAGGATATGGTTCAAATCTCAACCCTGATGCTTACAAATTATATAATTTCAAATATATCACAATCTCTCTGGGGTTTCCCCCAGATGAGTGAATGACCTTCTCAAATCTTTTCTCATTCTAGAATCTATGATTTAGGACCGTGCATAGGATGGAGTGTTGGACCTGAAATCAGGAAGTCTCGGGTTCAAACCTGACCTCTCTGGTGCTTTCTTCTTCTATAACCATGGGCAAGACACTAAAACTCTGAGTACCCATTCCCCTATTTGTAAAAGATAGATGGTCATACCTGTAGAATTCACTTCACAGGTCATATGAGTTAACATTCACAATATCACTTGAATATATTCCAGCCTCTTCTCTCACATGGCCACCATGCTAATTTAGTTCTTCATTGTCTCTTGTTTGAGGCATGTCAATGACTCCTCATTGTTCCCTCTGCCTCCATTCCCTCTACCTCCCAAATCCATCCTCCACACAGCTGCCAAAGTCATATTCCTAAAGCATGAATTTGTTACATGTTTCTCCCCTGTTTTGAAAGCTCCAGTGGTTCTCTATTGCATTCAGGATAAAATAGCATGCCAATATAATTTTATAATAAATATTATATGTGTATATATAATTATAAAATTAAAAATTCTAGTTGGAAGACACCTTTGGGGTCATTTAGTAGAACCTGTTTATTTAAGAGGAGAGGAAATTGAGACTCAATGTTATTTGACCAAGTTTATATACATAATATGCAATAGAGACAGAATTTGAACCTAGGTCCTCTGATACTAACTCCAGAATTATTTGCCAGAATTATGTAATCTAGATTTTTGTATATTATAACCCTTCATTCACTCTATGACCTAACTGAAGAATATACTATCCCCCATAGGTCACATTGAATCAATTGTCTGTCTCCTCCATTTTTTTGACTCTCCAAGAAATCCTTGTCAGTTTTGTGTCCAATCTGCATTTTTTTCTTCAAGACTTTCTTGTAAATGTGGTCAAGTTATGTTCCTTTCTGTTTGTAAAATGAGTTTCCCTGTCACCAGAGAGGACTTATGCAGCTGGGTTCCTTTTTTGTTTCCTCATTTTTTCAGTCTTTGGATTTTATGTTAGCGTTGGGCTCTTTTCATCTGGGAGTGGGGGAGAGGAAGGTTCTAGAGTAGTCTGATCTGAGTTGCTGCTGTCCTTTTGTGTCCTACTTTTTTCATAGCTCAAACTGAAGGCCTATAAGATTTTTTGTTTAAGTTTTTTTTTAATCTTGAACTTAATACAAAATGAGAAAAGAAAAAAATGTCAAGTCCATAGAGACCATGAGAGATGATTCGATATAAAACAATAAATCTCCATTTCAAGAAAACACATTTAATAAATATTATACATTATTTTCAAGGCTGCCCGGCTTTTCTTTGCCTCCTTGTTTTCTTTTGTTCTTTGTTCTATTTTTTATTTTATTTTTCCACTTCCTCCTCCCACCTAAAGGTTTCAGTTAAGATCGTATGTCCATGGCTCTTGAAACACAGACACATACATACCCATATACACTAAAACACATATATGTAAGGGTGTTCCATGCTTATTTCCACCTGTCATCTGTTTCTTTGAAGGTGGATAGCATCTTCCTTCATAGGTCTTTCCATGTTTTTTCTAAATCAGTCAGGTCATCACTTCCTACATCACAGCAATATTCCAATCATACACTATCTGAGAGATTATCTATGAAAAATTTCTCCCCAATTTTCTCCATTTCTTTTATTATTGGTTTCATAGATTTTATTTATGCAAGAAAAATGTAAATTAAAATAACTGAAATTAGGCTTTTTATACTTCTACCATGCTCACCCTTATAGTTTAAAGTCTGATACTGTTGAATCTCCTTCTTTTACATCTTTTTTCCCCTGGTTTCTTTGAAGTTCCTGACCTTTTGTGCTTCCAAATGAACTTTATTATTTTTTTCTAACTCAGCAACATATTTTAATGAGTTTGATTGGTGACATTGAATAAATAGATTAGCTGGGTAAAATTGTCATTTAAAAATTATATTGACTTTACTTAGCTATGAATAACACATGGTATCTCAATTATTATCCAGTTATTTTTGGTGCTTCCAAACTGGAATGAACTGGGGAAAGGTCTATTCACTGCTCTCCTTGTCTTCACTCTGCAAGTTCCTGACCTGGTTTGGATCTATTGGCTTTTGTGTAATTCAATTTCTGTAGGCCATTGCTGAACTGGATCACAATTAACCCTCAAGATTGTGTGGTTTCAGAGTGCCTGAACTGTCTGCTTCCCTTTGGTTTGGTCTCTTGCCCTGGTTCATTCCACTATAGGTTCATATCCAGAGTTACAGATTAAACCAGAGTCCCTACTAAGAGTTACATAGCTTTGTTTTTAGAGTGTCTTTCCCTTAGTCTTTTCACAGGTAGATTCTCTGTTCCTTCTCCATCAAACCATTCTTTTCCACCATGGGACTGTGACTCAGAACTGGGTAATGGGGTGACAGAACTGCTAGATGGTCTTCATTCCTGTCTCCTGGGATTTCTTCCTGCCCAGATATTCAGTCCTCTTAACTATTCTTGGGCACTGCTGCTGCTGTTACTGAAGATGATGATGATGATGATGATGATGATGATGATGATGATGATGATGATAATGATGATGATGGTGGTGGTGGTGGTGGTGGTGGTGGTGGTGGTGGTGATATGATGCTGAGCTCCTGGCCAACTGCCACTCCAGTATCCACAGACCTCTTTGTCTCTTCCTAAGCCACTCTGAATTGGAAAAATGACTCACTATAACTTTTTCTTGTCTTTCCTACTCAGAATTAGACTTGTTACTTCAATAAATTAAGTGACTTGCCCAAGATCAGTCTGGGGCAGATTCTCAACTCAGTTCTTTCTAAGTTCCATACTCTGTCCACCAATCCTTCATCTCTTAAAATAACTAGCTGCCTTCTACACTTAGCCAAAGTACTTCCTTTACCCCAAGGGTTTCCCTGATCATCCCAAGTTTTTAGAGCCTTCCACTACCCCCAATATTGCTTTGTTTTGACTTTTTGATCTTATTTTCAAATGTCATTTCAACTTTTCAACTATATTTGATTTTTACTTAACTACAAACACATGTTTTGACCAAATGGAATGGAAACTCTTTGAAGAAAAACACTTCATCTAATAGTCTTTACATCCCCAATGTTTAACTTAGCTCTAGAACCCTTAGTTGCCTAAGAAATGATTGTGAGTGAATGATTTATAAGGTGGCTCAAATGTAATAACATAGGAATAGTTCTTTGCAAACCTGAAAGCTGTTTAAAAAACATTTCTTTTGTCTTTTGGTGTATTTATTTTATATTGTTACAATAATCTTCTTGTGAGAGTAAACATAAACCCCCCCCAAAAAAAAGATGAGAAACTTCAAGAATAGTGAGGGGGAAAAAATGTACTTCAGTCTGTGTTCAAATACCAGTGGCTCTGTCTCTGAGATGAGTTGTCTTCTTTATCGTAAGTCCACCAAATAAGTTGCTTCATTATTTTTCCCACAGTTGCTATTTCTAGCTGTATCCCCCCCACTCTATTCCTTCCACTCTCATTTATTCTATTTTCTCTCTCCTTTCACCCTGTCCCTGTTCAAAAGTGCATTGTATCTGAGTACCCTTTCCTATGATCTTCCCTCTCTTCTATCACCTATTCCCCCCTTCCTCTCCCCATTCCCCCTTATCCCATCCCTTTCTTCTCATTTTTCTCTAGGGTAGGAAAGATTTCTATACCCTATTAAGTATATATGTTATTTCCTCTCTGAGTCATTTCTGATGAGAATAAAGTAAAAAAAATTTCCAAAGAGCCTACTATGTTCCCAATACTGTTCCAAACACTGGGAGTACAAAGAAAAAGTAAGGAGCAAACTTACCCACAGAGAGCTTACATTTAATAGGGAAGATAATGAGCACAAAAATTGAGCCTCATAATATATATATATATATATATATATATATATATATATATATATATACACACACACATATATATATACATATACATATATACAGTGTTGCTATATATACATACATACATATATATATATACATATATATATATATATATATATATATATATATATATATATATATATATATATATATATATATAGGCTTTGAAGAGATATTAGCAACTGGAGTTCCAGAAAAGGGCTCAATATGGACCTGAACTTTCTCTTAAACTATATATGAAATTCTAAGTGGCAAAGGTTAGGAGAAAGAATTTTCCAAAAAAAGGGAGCTAGCCAAGACAAAAATATGACTTTGGGAGATATAGAAATAGGTGTGAGGGGGAAAAATAGATCAGATATGCTCAATGGTAGAATTCTAATTAGAAAGTAATATTTAATATGTAGGGGTCAAATTGTGAAGTGGTGGGGAACTAATGAAAAGATAGAAAGGGAACAGGTTGTAAGGACTTTAACTGTTAAATAGAAAAGTTTATATATGATTTTAAAATGAATAGAGGGGGGCAGCTAGGTGGCACAGTGGATAAAGCACCAGCCCTGGAGTCAGGAGTACCTGGGTTCAAATCTGGTCTCAGACACTTAATAATTACCTAGCTGTGTGGCCTTGGGCAAGCCACTTAACCCCATTGCCTAGCAAAAACCTAAAAAAAATGAATAGAGGGCATGGCTTAGCAAACTGTGGTATATGTATGTTATGGAACACTACTGTTCTATTAGAAACCAGGAGGGATGGAAATTCAGGGAAGCCTGGAAGGATTTGCATGAACTGATGCTGAGCGAGATGAGCAGAACCAGAAGAACACTGTACACCCTAACAGCAACATGGGGGTGATGATCAACCTTGATGGACTTGCTCATCCTATCAGGGCAACAACCAGGGATAATTTGGGAGATCTGCAATGGAGAGTGTCATCTGTATCCAGAGAAAGAATTGTGGAATTTGAACAAAGACCAAAGATGATTACCTTCAATTTAGGGGAAAAAAAACCTGTTATCTTATTATGTAAGCTTGGTATCTCTTATACTTTATTTTTCTTCTTTAAGGATATGATTTCTCTCTCATCATATTCAACTGAGATCAATGTAGACTATGGAAACAATGTAAAGACTAACAGACTGCCTTCTGTGGGGGGTGGGGGGAGGGAAGCAAGAATGGGGGGGGATTGTAAAACTCAAAATAAATAAAATCTTTCTTTAAAAATGTGAATAGAAAAGTCACAGAAGTTTGTTAAGGAGGGGGATTACATGATTCAGACCTACATAGGAAAAATCATTTTGGTGGTTAGGTGAAGCATGGAATAGATTGGAAAGAAATTTCAAGCAGGGAGAACAAGCAGGAGGCTGTCCCAGGTAGTCCAGTAATGAGGTAATGAGGGTCTGCATCAGGGCAATGATAAGTATCAGAGGAAAGAATCGGGTGTGTGAGAGATATTACAAAGGGAGAAGAGATATATTTCATGAAGGTAAAACCAATAGGACTTGGCAATAAATTAGATATGAATGATGAGTGAGATTGAGGCGCTGAAGATGACACTGAGCTTATAAATCCAGTTGACCAGGAGAATAGTAGACTCCAGAAGAGGGATGGTTTGTGGGGAAAGTTAACAGGTTCTGTTTTGGGCAGGTTGAGTTTGAGGTGCCTGAATGGCCTCCAGTTTGAAATGTACAATAAGTAGCTAGTGACGCAGGATTATAGCTCAATAAAGAAACAATAAATGATAGATAGACAGACAGATGATAGATAGATAGATAGATAGATAGATAGATAGATAGATAGATAGATAGATGATAGAGATAGATACATAGAGAGGGAGGGAGGTAGATAGGTAGGTAGATCAGTTTGGATGGATAGTTGGATGGATAGATAGCTAGATAAACAGACAGATAGACATATAGATAAAGGGGGGGAAAGAAAAAGAATGAGAGACATCATTTGCATAGAAATGAAAATTAACCTCATGAGAGTAAATGAAGTCATCAAGCAAGAGAAAAGAATTTAAGAAAAGCTATTGTAGAACACCCAACATGGATAAAGAACTATGAAAGAAGACCAAGGATTGATGATAAAAAGTGAAAGGAGGAGGGTAACTAGATGGTGCAGTGGATAGAGCTCTGGCCCTGGAGTCAGGAGGAACTGAGTTCAAATTCAGCTTCTTAATAATTACTTGATAATTATAAATAATTACCACTTAATAATTACCTAGTTTTGACCTTAGGCAAGTCACTTAATTCTATTGCCAGAATGAGATGGTGGCTAATAATGCTAGTGACTGCAGAGAGCTCAAAGAGGATGAATATCAAGGCTAGGCTATTAGATTTGGCAATTAGAAGACCACATTCAACAATAGAAAAATCAATGGATGTGGAATGACATGGTGTAGTTTAGAAAAGAATGACAGGATAAATGGAAACTTCAAGTACTAGGGATTTTTTTCAAGGAATTTATTTGAGAAGAGGGGGAGAGAGAGATAGGCAAGATATAATGATAATTTTTTAAGAATGGGGAAGGCTTAGAGCTATTTGTGGATGGTAGGGAAATATTAAAATGAGAATACTGTGGTAGAGGGAGCTAGGGAGATCATATGGGAGGAGATGGGATTAAGAATGATCTTGGTTAGAAGGGTCACCTTTTCATCAGAGTGGACTGAAAGAAGGGATCCTGAGGGAGGGGGAGATAACGTGAAAGGAATGAGAGCTAAGAAGCAAAAAAGAAGAAATTCTCAGCAAATAGCCTTTCTTTTTGTTGTTTATTTTTGGGTTGTTTTTTTTTTTTTTTGGTGAAGTATGAGTTCAAGACCTCAATTAAGAGGGTCACAGCAGGAGGTGCCATGAGAGCTTAAGTAGATAAAATATATTTTGGAAAGGATCTGTGGTGAATAGGATAGAGATTCAGTTGGGAAGAGATAAGATAACACACATGTATAGTGGCCCCAATGCGCAGGGTTTCTTGATTTCTTCCAGTTGCACCCCAAAGTGTGCTTATATAAATAGAAACCCTTATTATTTAGAAATGCCTCTCAAGAGAAGCCAACAGCTACCTGAGTATTATCTTCATGGTAGGAAAAGAATGACAATTCACAGGCAAGTCAAAAAACGCAGAAGATAAAGAGAGGAAAGGGGAGAGAACAGTATTCCTCCAAAGTAGAAATAGAGGAGGTGATGCTATTAAGGCATGGATGATGATTGTGGAATGGGAGAGGGAAAAGTGATCATCTTTGCAATCAAGTAAAGTAACTCCAATTGTGTCAAAGCCAGAAAATACATTCTAGAGTTAGAGCTAGACAAGCCCTCAGAGGTCATCTAGTCCAATTCCCTCATTTTGAATGTTTGTCCTTCATTCTAGAAGAAGACCTTGACATCAGGGAGGTCTTTCCAGGACAAGCACATGAATTGGATTTGAGTGAGAGGGGGCTGTGCTAAGTCACCAGTCTCACATTCTCCTCCAGAGCCATCTGGATCCAATGGCCACTTATACGTCAGGACAATTGGAGATGGCCCTGAATTGTGAGATAATCAAGGTTGAATGACTTACCCAAGGTCACACAACCAATAAGTGGCAAGAATCTGAGGCTAGATTTGAACTCCTGTCCTCCTGACTCCAAGACCAGTGCTCTATCCACTGTGTCACCAAGCTGACCATAAATTTTACAGGTTAAGAAAACTGAAGTGTTTCAAATGACTTGAATAATATTATAGTAAATTAGAAAAGGGATTCAAATCCAATACCAGTGCTACTATTGGAGGATGAGAGAGAATCAAGTTCACCAAAGGTTCCAAACATATTTGTAACATATTTGTAACATATTGTAACATATTTGCCATTCCCTATTCAGTCATTCTACAAGATTCATTAAAGATAATAAAGATGGGATAGATTGGGACTGGAGATGTAAATACAGCAATATATCAATAAAGTAACTTGCTCTGCAATCCAAAGTCCTAGAGAGTTTCCCTGGGAACTGAGGTTAAGTGACTTGCCCAGGGCCACACAACCAGCTAGGAGACCAAGGATTATAAATACAAAATAGAAGGATCTTTGGGGACCACCCAATCCAGCACCCTCAAGGTCAAACAGATAGGTATCTTTCTGATTCTCATGCTCATCTGTCTCTGTAGGCACTCATTGGGGTTACAAAAATAAAAACAAGACCTGACCTCAAGGATATTACAATCTTTTCAAATAAATACAAAATATCTCCCCACAAGGGCTTCTGAAGCACAAAGACTTCCATTTTAAAGTAAATGTAGCTCAAAACACAAGACAGTCCTTCAGTCAACAAAGACCCTTTGCAAGTGGATCAATCAATCAATAAGCCTGTATTATGCAACTATGATGAATTGGGTACTAAGGTAGACACTGGATTTATACCAAAAAAAATGAAACAGTGGCTACCCTCAAGTAGCTTACGTTCTATCTGTGGGAAACAACTTAGAAACATAAAAAAGTGTGCAAAATAAAAAGCAAGTACTAAGTTAGGCAAGAAGATACAAACACCAAAGCAAGAAAAGTCCCTGCCCTCGGGATGCTCATATTATATTGGGGGGGGGGGGAGTGTTGCAAGATGCATGAATTTCAACAGATAGAAAACATACACAAAAATGATAAAAGGTGAAAATGGAGCAAGAAAAGGAGATGCTTGAGGTTTAGGACAGTGTATATTCTAGGGATAGCTAGAGCAAAAACATGGAAATGAGAGCATTTTGGGTGAGGAATGGGAAAAAGGAACCTGCAGCCTGGAACATAAGAAACATGAGCCATTGTGAAACCACATTCATTTTCCCAACTGGGAGGCCCTGGGTCCCTCCCCCATCACACAGGCGGTTCATTAGTTCCTAGGAAGGCACTGTTTACATCGTTGGCTGCGAGACCGGCTCCTTTGCTAGCTCCCTCTGATACACTTGTAGAAAGTTGGTGGAGGGGAGGAGGCCCATCCATCCTGTTAATGACAGGCACAGAAGGGGTCTTGGGAGCCACGTGTCTGAAACTGGCAGAATAATCGTGCCTGCCACGTACATCTAAGCCTGGCAGGGGAGAGAGGCAAAAGGCAGAGAGCCCCAGGCTGGGGCAGAGGCGAGGGTGGGCAGCCCGGGAGTGGACAGGAAGCCTTGTGAGCAGAGACTTTGGGCCTGTTGTCCTAAATGGCATCAGGGAAAGAAAGTGTGAATCTAGAGACTCATCATCAAATGGGTTAGACCTGGATCTGAATGTGTGGCCAGAGGCAAATCCCTTGGGTTTTCTGAGTTTCATCAGTCAGACAATCAATCATCATTTATTAAATTCCTTGTAAGTATATAACCTAGATCAGATTGCTTCCTCTCTTTGAGAAGGGGAAAGGAGGGATAGAACTTGGATTTTAAAAGTTAAAAAAAAAAATAACAAATGTAAAAAAAAGGTTTTATATGCAATTGAGGGAAAATAAAATTTTTCAAAATTCTTATGAAAGATAAAGAGCCTTGTAAGTATTAAAACACTATGTAAATATAATTATTAATTTTAAAAGCTAAGATTAATATAGCACCCCTTGTGTTTTTTGCTTTGATAACTGCCACTATTATTACTTAATTATTAGTATAGCTATAACTGTTGTTAAGAAAGGGAGGGATGCATTGTGAACCTCACAGCAGAAAATAGCAGAATTGAATGAGCCCCAAGAGCACAGACGATAATAAATGGAAGGGCCTTTAATATGAAACATGTCAGCTAGAAGAGGTCTTAGAACAAAGAACATTAGTACCAGGGGGAACTTCGGAGGCCTCGGAGTTCAGTGGAGAAAGTTCAAGATTAGGAATTGGAGAGCCCAGATTTGAATCTCAGCTCTGCCCTTTAATGACCTGAGTGACCTTGGACAGTTCATCTCACCTTCCTTGGCCTCAATTTCCTCATCCGTAAAATGAGACATCAGACTCATTGGCCTCTAAGGTTTCCTGAATGGATGACTCCATGTAGTTCAAATCCTCAAATTCCCAATCCTCCATTTTACAGGTTGGGTAACTAAGATTCAACCTTAGACCAGAAAGACCTGGTTTCAAATATGATCACTGGATTATAGATTTAGAACTGGAAAAGTCCTTGAAGCTAGAGCAATCTCCTTTCAGAAATAAAAAAAAAAAACCTAAGGCCTAGAGAAAGTAAGGTGACACAAGAAACAAGAATCTCTGTCTCATACTGACTATGTGACCCTGGGGAAGCCAATTAACTTATTGGTGTCCCCAAGCAACTGTTAAGACTAGGTTTTAGGGAAGGCATCATTTTGTACTGGCAGTGATAGTTTTCTTATTAGAAATCTTTTATACCCTTTGAAATCATAGGTCTAGTTCAAAACTATCTATCAGGGATGGCTAGGTAACACAGTGGACCGAGCACCAGCCATGGAGTCAGAAGGACCTGAGTTCAAATCCAACCTCAGACACTTAAGAATTACCTAGCTGTGCGACCTTGGGCAAATCACTCAACCCCATTGCCTTAAATAAAAAAAAATTAAAAAACTATATGTCAGATAGGCAGACAATAGAAATGCAAAAACAAAATTGAGATAGTCTCAGCCCTCAAATAAGTAAATATAATGGGGAAGAGGAGTAAGGAACTGGCCAATGAGGATCAGTCTTCAGGCAATTAATCTCATTGTTGATGATGATGGTGATAGATAATAATGATAATTCGTGTCTGACTCTTCATGATTCCATTTGGGACTTCCTTGACAGAGGTACTAGAGTGGTTTGCCAGTTCATTTTACAACTGAAAAAACTGAGGCAAACAGGGTTAAGGGACTTACTCAGGATCACACGTTAAGGGGAATTTCATGAAGATGTCAAGAAGAGAAGGGGCAGCTAGGTGGTGCAGTGGTTAAAGCACCAGCCTTGGAGTCAGGAGTACCTGGGTTCAAATCCGGTCTCAGATACTTAATAATTACCTAGCTGTGTGGCCTAGGGCAAGCCACTTAACCCCGTTTGCCTTGCAGAAAAAAAAAAAAAACCTAAAAAAAGAGATCAAAAAACTCTTGGGAACTAGGAGATGCTCTCTTGCCACACACGTTCTCCACACATATTCCTCACCATCACTTATATTTTAGGTGCAATCCAGGGACCTCATGGGTGCAAGACTGAGCACCCTATTAGGAAGGAGGGGATATTTTATATCCTACTGTTACTGCTTAGCAATTATCTTTTCTACAATCTAGTTGAATTCTGGATAACTAATTTTAATGAGAAGGACATTGATGAAAGCTCATAAACTACAGTGTTAGAATTCACAGCCTACAGCTACTCTGGAACCCTTGAGGAAATATAGCTTCTCTCTCTGGGGCACTGAGCCACCAAAGGGAGTGAAGCTTAGAGGAGAGGCCTCAGAGAGGGTGACAAATCCAAGATCCAAAATAATTTCAGTCAGGGTTAGGAGAGAACACGAATAACTGGGGGAATCAGAAGAAGGTCTTTTGAAAATGATGGTAATATAATACTTGTAATACCTACCTTGTAGGACTTTTATGAGAAAAACCACTTTGTAATCCTGAAAGAGCTATAGAAGTGTGAGTTATATACAGTATGAGTTATATGAGTCATAAACACATAACATATTGTCAGTTCAAAGGTAGAAAGAAAAAAGCAAGACAATGGTCATATGACCTATGCTCTTGTTTCCACATAAAACTATTGCTTTCCCATAAGTCTTTTTTAAATGCCCATACAAGAAAACTAATGACTGGATTGTTACATGGCCTCTTGAATGCAGTAGGCAGGGTGTTATGGGAGGTTAAGGGGATAAAAGGATGGGAAATCAATAATAACTTTGGAGACTAGCATTGAGTGGGTGGAGACTCGGAGAGGAAAGGTATTCTTCATACTCAATCAGAGAAGTAAACGGATTATATACATTTATTACATTTATTAAGGACCTCCTCTGTATCAGCTGCTATGCTAGACAAAAATCAAATATAGCCTATCCTCAGGGAGCTCCTATTCTATCAGAAAGCTAAAGGAAGAAAAAAGCTCCAAAAGGTTCCTAAAACTATCAAGTAACCAATCTATAGTGAATTGTTAGCTAGAATATTAAGGAGCAAGATGTTTCTCAGTAGCCTTGAGGCCAAAGAATTGTTTCATGTTTGTCTCCATATCTCTAGAGCCTGACACATAGGAAGTGTATTAATGAAGGTTTGTTGATTGATTGATTGATTGAGCAATAGCCCTAAACTTTGAATGCCTCCCAAGACACATCCCTTGGCATCCTTGTCAGAGACAGAGCCAAATGATCCAAGCTAATATATTGATCCAATGATTCAACCTTGATGTTTAATTAAATGATCGAACATACCTGGATGGCCCGGAGCCATCCACCAAGAAAACATCAGTCTCATATTCTGGTCTATAGAATATAAGTCCTCAAGGCAAGAAGAATCCTTATAGAAAAACAGATTTTAGATAGACCTTTAGAGATCAGACTGAAATACCTAGAAGGGTCCTCAAAATATAAAATGTAAGAATTGGAAAAAACTGGAAGCAATGCGAGTTAGCATTGAGTAGGTCCTTTGAGATAGAGGAATAAAATGGAAACAATACTGGATATAGAAGTGGGGAAATTAGTTTTGAATCCTACCTCTACCATTTCCCATCTGTATGACCTTGGGTGAGTCCACTTACTTATCCTGACCTCAATTTACCTGACCTGTAAAATGAAGATATTTTTACATCACCATAATTTCCTTCTTTATCTTTCTTCTACAAAACTATACCCTTTCACTAGCTGTCCCCCGTTCCTGGAATGCTCTCGATTATCTTTGCCCCATTGACTTCCTTCAAGATCCAACTCCAAATTCATCCCCTACAAGAGATTTTTCTCTATGTTGTCTCTTCCTATAGTTCTTTCCTTTTGAGATTGTCTATTATTTAGCTTGTATATATGCACATACAATTTTTCATGTTGTCTTCCCTATTAGAAATGGAGCTCCATGAAGATAAGGACTATTTTTTAACTTTTATTTATATCCACTGTACTTATATAGTACCTGGCATATAATAAACACAATAGATTCTTGATGACCTGACTTGACCCCATCCAAGAGTGATCCCATATAACAAAGACGTTTTTAGACAAAAAAGTCTGCAAACTGATCAATATATATTCAAAATATCTAACAATATATATGTAATGATTTGCACTTGTGTATCCTCCTCTCGTACCTCTGCAAAAGAATGGCATGGGGGTGGGGAAAGGAAAGGATGTGCTTTTCACATCCCTTCTTTGAGGTCAAGGTTGTTATTTATAATTTTGCAACATACATTTTGTATTTAGTGCAGTCATAATTCTTTCTATTCATATTGCTTTGTATATTCTCCTGGTTCTGAGTACTTCTCTTTGCATCAGTACATATTAAATCTTCTCATACTTCTCTGAATTCATCTTGCTTGTTGTTTCTTATAGCACAGTGATATTCCATCACATTCATGTACCATAAATTGTTGAGCCATTCACCAATTGATGGGATCAATCTCCTTTCCATTTTATAAATGAAGCCTGAGGCTAGCCCAGAGTCACATAACAAATTTGTGGTAGAGCTGTGTCTCAAACCCAGTTCTTCATATTCTCAAGTTCAGTATTTTTTTCCTGGCACACTTTGGTGCAGGAAGGGAGAATAGAATTCATTACAAAGAGTTCAAGGAGAATCAAATGCCATATTAGCACTGTCTCCATGTTATGATGTCCCTTGAATAGGAGACAGATCCAACACAGCCTGGATCATATTAGGGTCAGTGGTCAGTTATATCACTTATCAAATGGTAATAGCTTTATTTTTCTTTTCTCACTTTCCAAAGAAACATGAAATCAGTGGAAGCCACTCATTCCAGGAAATGACAGCTGTATGCTATAGAATATCATACTCTTTGGAATTTCCCCTGGAATACTGGAAAGGGACTGCTCCCACCCAAGCTTTACATGACTGGTGGGGAAGGATCTGCAGAACAGAATAAAAATAATAAAAGCTCAAATTTCTGCAGCACATACAGGTTCATAGAGTTTTTTCCTTACAACAGCTCTGTGAGAGGTACTGCATATATTATTCATCTCAGTTTACAGAAACTAAAACCCAGGGAGGTCACACAATAAATGGCAGAGTCATTGGTTTCAAGTTCAAGCCTTGCCTCTTTCTATAGAATTATGGGATTTAGAGTCGAAAGAGACATTGAAGATCATAGCATCCTAGCTGTAGAAGAGGAAGGTACTTTTGAAGCTAAGTCGAAAGGAGTTCCTCATTTTAGAGTTGAGGAAATTGAGGCACAGTGTGACAAAATGACTTGCTTAAGGTCATATGAGTAAAAACAATAGAACTGGGAGCTGAATCCATCTAGACTCCTTTCATGATGCCATTCCCTTATGCTCCAATATGTGACCAAGCACTCTATGCCATCTGCTAAAGGTTGAATCTACTGTGTTTGCCTGCAATGGCCAATTCACATTACAACACTTACTAAATTAATCGGTTATGTGCTTTCTTACGACAGTCTTGTTGAGGCAGGATCGTGCCAGGGGAATTATCCCCATCTTGCAAATGAGACAACTGAGACTCTGAAAGGAGACGTGGTGTGCTATGGTTACACAGCTTGTTTCAGAACCAGGATTAAAATCTAAGTATAAAGGATAGGGACTGGGCATGTGATGTCATTGGTGGAGGGAACTTCCACTGAGAGTTCTTTCTACCAGGGCAGATCACCCTCTGGCCACTTTATCATCTTGAATAAACTTCAGGTTATAGAGTTACCTAGGACATTAAAAAAAATGACTTTTCAGAGTGGGTCATGATCAGTATGGATCTACTGGGCCTCCTGGCTATAGGACCAGCTTTGCATCTAATGCATGTACCGGGCTGCTTGAGGTATCCTGCTTTCAGATCCAATGTTCTTTCTACTATACTATACAGATGCTTCTGTGTTTATCCCTGAACTCATTATATCAAATTTTTTCTGATTTCGTTGAGGTAGAAATTCTGTTGTTGTTCAGTTCAGTTGTTTCCGTTATGTCTGACTGACTCTTTGTGAACTCAACTATAATAGAGTGGTTTGTCATTTCCTTCTCCAGCTTATTTTGCAGATGAGGTAACTGAGGCAAACAGGATTAAGTGATTTGTCCAGACTCACATAGCTATTAAGTATCTGAGGATGGACTTGAACACACACAGATAAACCTTCCTGTCTACAGGAATTCTATACAGAATTCTATCCACCTAACTGCACTTATGTTTCCTAATATGAGAAGCTATCCAAAGCTAGATTAGGCTGCCTCACAGGAAGTAGGATCACCCTCAATAAACATCTTCAAGTATGGGCTCCATGTTCAAGAGAGTCTGGGGGGATTTATGCTTCCATTTGGATTGGAACAGATGCTTTCTGAACTCCCTTCTATCATTAATCTTATGTGACTTATGTGACTCTTTAGCTCCTTCATGGAGTCAAGTGATGTCTTCTCCTTGAATCCTAGACTCCTACAATGGTGGAAGTGGAAGGGTCCCTAGAAATCAACCAATCAATTAAACCAACATTTGTGAAACAACACACTCACTGTGGTAGCTGCTAATGACACAAAGGTAAAAGCAAATTTATTCCTGCTGTCAAGGAGCTTATCCTCTACCAAAGGAGATAAGGTGTATATATGCAAGGAATATACAAATTCAAATACTTAAAATGGATCTTTGAATGGTGAGATTATTGTTTCCTTATTCTCGAATTTACCAAAAATATCTAGCAACTAGTTACATATTTTGCCTTTCTAACTTCATTCTAAGATGACTACTACTAACTACATTTCTATTATTAGTACTAGAGACTACCATTACTTACTATTATACTACTACCACCACACTGCTTCTTTACTATAGCACTACTACTACTGCTACTACTACTACTACTACTACTACTACTACTACTACTACTACTACTACTACTACTACTACTACTGTTACTACTTAGTCTTTCAGTATTAAATAGGACCACACCAACCAACCAAATGATTGGAGGGATGATTTGCACAATTATATTTATCATAGTGATGGGTATGCTACTATGCAAGGCATCTTTCTCATTTGTCTTTACCAGAATCATCCATGGCCTGATTGATAGGAAACTAGACTATTGGAGATAGTCTGGCTGCTGCGGAAGACTCACCCTTAAATTGGCTTCACTTCCTCCCATATCAGCAAGACACCATGACACACCGTCACTACCAGCAGCACCAGTGTAACTGACCCCAAATTCTGTTAACCTATCAGTCTAAGATTATTGGTTCTGAGGGCAACTAGGTGGTGCAGTGGATAGAGTGCAGAACCTGGAGTAGGAAAGACCTGAGTTCAGATCTGACCTCAGCTACTTAATTACTTAGATGTGTGACTTTGGGCAAGTCACTTAACCTCATTGCCTTGCAGAGAAAAGGAAAGAAAAAAAAACAAGAAAAAACAAGATTACTTTTTCTGGCTGGCAAATTCCAATGCTTAATGCTAAGCTTGCAAATCACCTTCCCCCATTCCCTTATCTTTATAAAAATCATGTGTTCTCCTGTCTCATTCTTATGGTCAAAGAATCATGAAATCAGAGCTACCCTCAAAGATCATCTGCTTCAACTTCATTATTTCACACATGTGGAAAGGGAGAGATCTATGCAAGTAAACTGAATTTTCCTAGCCATGGTGTTAGTAACTGGCAGAACTAGGATTTAAACACACAGATATAACCATATTAATTTCTCTCTCTCTCTCTCTCTCTCTCTCTCTCTCTCTCTCTCTCTCAAACACACACACACACACACACACACACACAGACATACACACACACAGCTCCTGGTTCCAAATCCAGTACCCTCCTCACTGTCTATACCACCTGCTTTGTAAAGACAATCTTTGAACTTCTTGTGACTTGAGATCAATCTCTTTACCACACCAGACTCAGCCCACTGCTCTAACCTTCCAAGTCCTTTGTAGATCATGACTCTCCCATGCAGCCTGATGTCTACCCCTTCCAGACCTGTGTCATTGGCCAATATGAAAGGCATGCTGTCTATCCCTATGCTCTATCCTGGACAAAATGCCTTGGGAGGACTCAGCAGCAGAGGAAGGATCACAATCACCAGGCATCAAATCCTGGGGCACAAAGAAATTTCCAGGGGCCAGTGAAGCCTGAAGTCCCTAAAGGGAGATTGCCCTATACACCCCAGTTCTTTCCCACTCTGGTTGCTATAGCAACATCAGCTGCTTATTACATCAGCCCAACAAATCTACCTTCTAAAGTTTCTCAACTAGTATGTTGACTGGGTTGACTGAATTAGTGAGATACATCTGAAAATAGATCTTTAAGAGTGCTTAACATATAGGGCACTCTCTCTCTCTGGCTCTGTCACTGTCTCTCTGACTGGCTCTGTCCTCTATCTCAGTCTTCTCTGTCTCTTTCTCTGCTTCTCTCTCTCTCTCTCTCTCTCTCTCTCTCTCTCTCTCTCTCTCTCTCTCTCTCTCTCTCTCTCTCTCTGCCTCTCTGTCTTTCTCTGTCTCTGTCTCTCCATCTCTGTCTATTGTCTGTCTGTCTGACTCTCTGCCTCCCCTATCACTGTCTCTGTCTGTCTCTCTCTGTGTCTGTCTCTGTCTCTCTCTGTCTTTCTATCTCTATCTCTGCCCCATCACTGTTTTTCTCTCTCTCTCTCTCTCTGTATATGTATGTGTATGTATGTATGTATGTATGTATGTATGTATGTATATACTTTGTATTCTTTCATTCTCTCACAACAATCCTATTTAAAGAGAAATTATTACCCCCATTTTAAAGATGGGAAAACTGAAGCTCAAATAGGAAAAACAAAGTTTGTTCAGGGTTGCACAAAAGACTAGGGCCATTTCAACATGCAACAGCCCTCAGCCATAGTGGCTTCCTTCTCCAATTGATGAGTTTCTTTTGGGGATTGGTCCAGGCAATCATGCTTCAGGTTCCTTCTGGCTTTACTGCTGCTTCTGACTTTTCCATCATGCTGCCCCATGAAACCCCTTATCCTCCACCCCTTTCAGTTCCCTTTTATGAGTTGTCTTCACCCTATTAAAATGTAAGTTTCTTGAGGTCAAGGATTATCTTTTATTTTTCTTTTTTGCTTACATGTGTATGTCTGCTACTTAGCACAAGGTCTGTTTAAACAGTAAATCACTAATCAATGCATGTCGCCTCCCTATTTCAACCTTCTTCCTAGACATGTGACCAATGGTCAGTAAGGTTCTTGACAAGATTGCTCCAAGTTCTGGAGGCAAGCAAAAAAAAAATGTCAACTACCTCTTCCATACACCAGAACTTGAGATCACAAGATCCTCAGAAGCTATGGAATCCAACCTCCTCA
This sequence comes from Macrotis lagotis, assembly GCF_037893015.1. Lineage (NCBI taxonomy): Eukaryota > Metazoa > Chordata > Mammalia > Peramelemorphia > Peramelidae > Macrotis > Macrotis lagotis. The sequence continues at coordinate 681,106,205 of NC_133666.1, forward strand.
TTTTATAAATGAGGAAACCGAGGCCTAGAGAGGTGAAGTAACTTATCTAGGGTCATCCAGCTAGAAACTGCCTGAGGCAGGATTCAAATTCAAATCATTCTGCAGAAGTCCAGGAAATCCTTATCGTCAAACTGCTTTACCAAAAAATGCAGAGCATAATCTTCTCTGCCAAAAATAGAGAATCAAGATATCAACCATGCTACTTCTCTGATGCTAAGTGAAACAGGTGATAAGCATTAAGTACCTGCCCCATGTTGCTCAATAAGTTTGACAAAAACAAAAATGGAAACAGTTCCTGCCCTCAAGGAGCTTACACATTAATTCTTCTGGGGAAACTTCTGAGCTCTTTCATCTCATTGGAGAAACAGGAAATATATTAAGTGGACATTACAAATAGATGAATTTAAACTTGGAGTCTAGTTGACAGTCTGGGTTGTCTGGAAAATGCAATGTGCTTCCTGAGAAGTCAGTGGATTTCCCTTCACTTGCAGTCTTCAAGCAAAGACAAGAAAGGACCTTCTAGATATATTGTAGTAGATATTCTTTTGGGGACATGGGCTAAACTTGATGGTCATTGAGATGTCTCCCAACTCTAAATGCTTTAATTCTGTGACTTCTCTGAACTTCTCCTTCCTCTAGGATGGTCCACCCTGTGACCAGGTACATACCTCTATGCAGCTATCTAGTCAGGTTGATAACTTTGATTGATAACTTTAGCTGTCTCCACTCAATGTTCTCAACAATTTGGGGCTTCCCCTGGAAGCCAAACTTACTTTATGTTGTTCATGGCTTCATCTCTGTTCAGGAAGACCATCAAAGTCCGCTTCAATATGAGCCCAGTTTGACCTCCAAGGGTCCCCAGGGTGAAAGCATAGCAAAATATGTTAAATGCATTTAAAAGCAAGCACCAATTTGTGCCCTATAGAATCAGATCTTTTATCCTGGCTGACCTTGGAGATTTCCCTTACTTTGGCAACTCTCAATGGCTAAGATCTTATCCAAAACTGGATTTTAAAAAAGAACCTTCTAATTCCCTCAAATGTGCACTTCCACCCACTGGCCTGACTCTCCCATCCCAACTCAGCAGAATCTTTTTTAAAATAGTTTGTTTTCCAATTATATACAATAGTAGTTTCTACCTATCACTTTTTGTAAAGTTTTGAATTTTATGCTCCCCCCCCCACAAAAGGCAATCTGATAATCTTTACATTGTTTCCATGCTATACATTGATTGAAATTGAATGTGTTGAGAAATCATATCCTTGAGGAGAAAATAACATATGAGAAAAAGCAAAATTATGTAGTGCATGAGACACTTTTTAAAAATTAAGGTAATAGACTTTGGTCTTTGTTTAAACTTCACAGTTCTTTCTCTGATTATTGCATTGATGGAATGAGCAAGTCCATTAAAGTTGATTATCAACCCATGTTGCTGTTAGGATGTTCAATGTTCTTCTGGCTCTGTTCCTCTCTCTCCCAACATCAGTTCATACAAGTCTTTCCAGGCTTCTCAGAATTTCCATCCTTCCTGGTTTCTAATAGAATAGTGGTCCATCACATGCATATACCATAATTTGTTCAGCCAATTCCCAGTTGATGGACATTCACTCAATTTCCAGTTCTTCAGCAGAATCTTCTGACTCCCACTACCCTCACCCACAGCTTTCCACAATGTACTAAGAAGATCTGGGAACTGGAAGTCCAAGTCCAAGAAGCAGCTAGGTAGTACAGGGGATAAAACTGGTGCCTAGAGTCAGGAAGTACTAAGTTCAAATGTGGTCTCAAATATTTACTAGTTGAGTAACCCTGGATAAATCATTAAACTTCTGACAGTCTTAGCTTCCTCAACTGTAAAATGGGAATAATAATAGCATCTACTTCCTAGGGTTGATGTGAGTATCCAATGATAATATATGTAATATATATATATATATGTGTGTGTGTGTGTGTGTGTGTGTGTGTGTGTGTGTGTGTGTGTGTTATATTATTAACAATAATAAGACATAAAACACTTTGCAAACCTCCAAACAATACATAAATACCAATAACTATTATGATGAATGGCTATAAGGCTAATTTTCCACATGATAGGACTTCATATATTTAAAGACAAGAATCATGTTCTTCCCCCCTAAGTACCCCCAACTCCATCAACTGGGGGAATTCTTACTGTCCTTCTGAAGGGAAAAGACCCAGAGGAAGAAAATGTAACCTACATTTATGAGATAATGCATTAGCAAGCCTCTTGAAATCCATGTCAGTTTCATATAAAGGTAATTTCTTGCTTGGAACAGTGAGAAATTAGACACAATCTGTTTTGATTCCTTTCCCATTTTTGGCCATGCTTTTCTACTCTTCCTGTAGGAACAAGACAACATCCCTTCATCTATATGCTGGCTTGGTGTCTTTCCCTGAAAGATATGTGAATAGTCACCCTTTAACATAGAAATCTGCTCTAGGAAATAGGAGCAGGTTAGGAGGCTATTTCTTTTCATTTGAGTACAGATCAGGCTAGAGATGAGTCATGGGTAATTCAACCCCTATTGGGGTGAGAGGGTACCCTCAAATAAGGTTTGTGAATTAAAAAATTGGGATCAATTGTGTATAGTAACAGTAATATTATATGATGACCAACTGTGGATGAAATAGCTCTTCTCAACAATACAATGATATGAGACAATTCTAAAGGACTTATGATGAAAAATGAAAACCATCTCCAGAGAAAGAACCAATGGGGTGTGAATGCAGATTAAATCATGATTTTTCATTATTTTTCTTAGGGTTCTTTTTAACACTTTGACTTACATGAAAATATGTTTTGCATGATTGCTCATGTATGACCTATGTCAAATTGCTGGAGGGAGGGAGTAAAGGAAAGAATTTGGGATTCAAACTTTTTTTTAAAAAAAGGAACATCAAAATTGTTTTTAGATGTAATAGGAGAGGAGGGAATAAAATATTAAATTTACAATAAAAAAGAAAAACAAGCTTGGTTCACTGGCTTTCCAAAATCATGTCAAGTCCAGATTACTGTTTGCTATTTAAGAGCAGCTAGGCGATGCAGTGGATTCTGGAGGAATTTGAATCCAGCTGTGTGACCGTGGGCAAATCACTGACTACCTCCCATTCAGGATCATCTTCAGTTCTCCTGATTCATATCTGGCCACTGAATGCAGATGACTCTGGAGGAGAAAGTGAGGATTGGGGACCTAGCACAGCCCCCCTTACTTAAATCCAATTCATGGATTTGTCAAGACATCACTTCCCTAATGTCATGGTCTTCAAAAGAGGACAAACATTACTGTTTGCTTTTTTTGAAATCTGAAGCGTCTAAAGAAATCTATCAGGACACTGAAGGGCCTCAAATCCATTTTTTATAGGAACAAAGATTTAGATCAACAAGAAAAAGGAAATTTGGAGACTATCAAGCTCAAGGTTAATATTTTACAAATGAAGAAACCGATGTTGGAAAAAAGTGACTTACCCAGAGTCACTGATAAATATCTGAAATAGGATTTGAACTCGGGTTCTTCTGGACTCCTCACCTACCACTTTGCTCATGTCTTCTGAAAGTCAATGGAAGAAGCCAGAAATATAAACGTAAAGGTGAGATCAAGTAATTAAATTGATCAGGTTTTTTCATCTCACCTAAAGTGGTAAGAAAAACGATCTCCTTTCTTAAGTGAAGATGGGGGGGAGGGGAAGCACATCTAGATTGAATCAGATGACACAAAGGTAATACCAGTAAATATGAAAAACACCTTAACTGATTTTGATTTCTCTGATGAGCCATTAAATGGAGCGAGTTGCATGAGAAAAGTGTTCAGATTGGCTGAGAAAATTTGGTTGTACTGCATTGATCTTCCATAAAATAACGGACCAGTCCAAAACTGAGACAAGGATTCTGTTGGATAATGAATGAGAAAAAAAGGTTTCTAGGTGACCCTCCTGAGGAGTAATAAGACGGTAGAATGGGGTGGGGGAGGATATTCTTGACCTTAGTCTTGCTCTTGGCTTCCTCTTTTCCCATCTTCCACTCCACCATCGATGGAAGAAATTCCCATCTTTCTATCAAGGGCCTAGCAGCCTTCCTAAATAACTGACAATTATGGACAGATTCATGTCTCTACAAAGAACCCACCAGAAAAGCTACAATTTATCTAAAAGGAATTAATTCAGGATTCCAGCAGATGGACTTACAAAAATTTTGAGCTACCCTTTGGTCACATGTAGAACACGCCTTAAGCTTGAATCCATTTTCCCTCTGGACTAAGTATGTCCTAGAGGTAGAGATGATCACAGACTTCTGGGGGGGGGGGGTAGTGTTTTTCTTCCAACTGTGCTTATTGTATCACTTTAGTAAATATCCCTAATCTAATGAGTTGGTTGAGTAATTAATATTCAAATGAATAGGAAACTTATCTAAAGGGGCTTGACTACTAAAAATACTAAAAAAGACATCACCATCCCCCCTCAACTCCTCTTGATTGACCTTAGAGCCCTGAGAGACCCTAGAAACCTGGTAACTGTCTGGGAACCATCAGCAGAAGAGGGAGTTGGGATAGCAGCTCAAGAACATATGCTACCTTTAAACAGAAGCAAAAGAGATATGATGGGAGTCATAAGAACTGGCTTCAAGGATGTGGAAGGCTGACACATGAAAAATAAATGAGATTTGTTCTGTTTGGCCCCAAAGGGCAGAACAGAAAGGTTAACTTAGGTTCAATGTTTGGAAAATTTTCCTAATAACATCTGTTCAATAGTGGAATGATACAGGAGGATCCCTCCTTAGAGATCTCTAAACAGAGAACAGGTAGCTATTTGTTGAGGATGCTATAGATGAAACTCTGGTTTAGAGATAATTAAATAATGCAATGGACACTGGAGTCAGGAAGATCTGATTTCACATCTGATCTCAGAAACTTACTAGTTGTGTTATCCTGGACAAATCACTTAACCCTGTTTGCCTCGGATTCCTCATCTATAAAATGAGCTGAAGCAGGACTTGGCAAAGCATTCAAGTATCTTTTCCAAGAAAACCCTAAATGGGGTTGTGACATGATGGGAACAACAACAAAAGTGCTGGTTACCTTACTAGGTGTGTGATCCTTAACAAGTCACTTTACCTCTGTCTGTCTCCCCCAAATCCTTAAGCATGTTCAATAAATGGTTGTTTCCTCTTTTTCCTTCCTTCTTTCCTTTCTTCCAGGATGGGTTGGATTCATAGGCATGCATAGAGAAGAAACACATATTTGTGCTGGCATATAATATTCAGAACTATCTGCCCTATGCAATCTGATGTTTAAATTAAACAGTCTCTGAAGTCCCTTGAAGATTTGACTTTCTACCGTGTCTCTTCTAAAGACCTTCCCAGTTTTGACATTGTATGTTCTAAGCCCCCTCCAGCTCTGACATTCTCCAGCTTCCTGCCTATTTTCTGGGTCCAATAAGGTGCTTAGTTAGCCCCTGTGGGTGTTCAACCCAATTCACTAATTACACTAATGATGTTGGTTTCTTCCCCTTCTTCCACTTTGTCACCACCTGCCTCGGTTTTTATCACCATTTTCCAGGGCAGAGCAAAGTCCCCTGGCTATGCCTCTCTCCTCTTGTAGCACATTGCCCACAGCAGAGCCAATTAAGTAAATCATTCATTTCTCTACACCCTGCCCCTTTAATTAGGAAGGAGCCAAGAGTTTGGATAATAAGGGGATTGGGGGGCATGGATTTATCTATCCTAGGACATAAACAAGACCATCAGAATTATATATCCAGTCACCTTCAGCTCTCTGGGGAATTTTAATTCACTGACCTTTAGCACTAGAGAATCTCTGTCCTTTTCTTGTAATTATATAAACATGAGCATTCCAAAGGAGGAAATTATTTGTTGACAAACTTTTCATCTCCCTAGCCTTTCTGGCAGACATAAAGCACCACCTTGGAGCTTTTGTTCTAGCTAAAGACAATGAAGTCATCTAAAAGCCTAGTCTTAATCCCCCAGCTAGAAGGAGGATGGCAGGATTTAAGGGTGGGACTAGGAAGAAGCAAACAAAGTAGTTGCCCTAGATGCAGCTTTGAGGGAGGAAGTAGCTCTGACATTCTACCTTCTTTGTTCTGAGATCCTTCCCAGCTCTGACATTTAATGCTCCAAATCTGTCCCACCCCAAAGCTAACATTTCCTGCTCCCTCCAGCTCTTACATCACCTTGTTCTAAATCCCCTCCCAGTCCTGACTTTCCTTGTTATAAGGCTCATGCAGGCCTTGACATTAATATTCCAAGACCACTCCCAGATCTGAAATTTCCTATTCAGGAATGTCTATTTTAAGTATATACAAAGGCCTGACATCATAGAAAGAGGATTGAAGACAAGAGAATGGGAATCTTCATGTCCTTCCTACAAGCTCTACCACCTTAGACAAGTCACTTTCCACAAGTATAAAATGCAGATGCTCATCTGGTCTGTCCAGCACTAACATATTGCTCTGCTACTGGGAAGCTGAGTTCATCAGGAAAGTGACTGAGCATGAGATAAAACTCGTTCACAAAGCTGGACTGCTTATTCGCTATGACATTTCAGGTTCCATCGCTTCAATGAAAGCTCGTTTCTTCATCTATAAAATGGGTCTTCAAGACCCAGAGCAGGAGGACAGTGGGGGTGGGGGTGGGGAGGGCATCCTACAGATCATCGTATCTGACCCTATTATTTTACAGAAGAAAATGAGGTTCACAGCAATGAGGTGATTTGTCCAAGGTGACCAATAAATAGCACCATGAGATTTGAACTAAGCCTTTTGATTCCAAATCTAGCATTCTTTCTAGTACATTCCTTCTATTTTCTGACTCATGAGATTGGGGTATCAAAGAAAATAAAATGTCAATCAGTCTTCTTATTGAGTATTTACTGTGTATTGCATAGCTTGATGATGCAACAGATAGAGCACTAACCTTGGAGTCAGGAGGACCGGAGTTCAAATCCAGACTCAAGATTCTTGACACTTACTAGCTATGTGACCTTGAGAAAGTCTCTTAACCCTGACACTAGCTGTGTGACCTTGGGCCTCTTAACCCTGATTGCCTCATGTCCAGGGCCATCTCCAGTCATCTTGATTCATATATGACCACTGAACCAGATGACTCTGAAGGCATCAGTGAGGTTGGTGACTTAGAACAACTGCTCCCTCACTCAAATTCACCTCTCTGATATTTGAGAATGAAGGCCAAACATCATCACTAGGTCCTGTGCTAAATTTTGGCAATGTAAAGGCAAAGATGAAAAGGTTCCTCGGTTCTATTGAGAAAAATAGAACATGTCACTAGATAAGCATATATGTGAACACTGGGCTGGGAGAATAAACATTTGCTTATTGAAAAGTGTCTGGTACAAAGAATAAATGAACAGGATCTTGAAGATGGACATCAACAAATATTTAAATGCCTTCTTGGAGTCAGGCATTATGCTAGGAAGGAGACATACAAGACGAAAAGAACCAGACGATTTCCTAAAGGAGCTAACATTTTAATGAGCATGGAGATACAAAGGAAAGATCCCTCTCTCTTTAGTCAAAGGGTCTCTAGAGAAGCTACAGGTTCAGCATGTTGCATGGGTATGGGAAACCTGAGTTCAAATTCAGCCTCAGACACTTAATAGTTGTGTGATCCTTGGCAAGTCACTTAATTCTGTTGGTCTCAATTTTCTCACCTGAAAAGTGAACTAAAGTAGAAAGTGGCAAACCACTTCAGTTTCTCTGCCACGGGAACTCCAAATGGGGTCCCAAAGAGTGGAGCATAACTAAATTGACTTAGCAACAACAAACAGCTAATCTGTGACTGCATAGGAGAGATTTAACAAATGCCTATCCATTGATTGATTTACTAATTGAAGTATTAATGCAGTGTCTAATACTATTGATGGCACAGTGAAAGTCATGAACTTGACATCCCAGGGCTGAGATCATTAGATAGGGAAGTAATTTTACTTTGAAGAAGCCCTAGATTCAAATTCCAAAAATTAGTAGAATTTGAAAACAAATTTAGAGGTGAAAAACAAAAGAGAGAGACCATTGTGAGGTGGGTAGTGGGGAAATAGGAAGGGGAAATGATGACAATTCTTTTTTTTTTTTGCTATTACACATTCCACCATTGTGGGTAATTCCTGATAAAAGTGGGCATGGCACTGAATGTCACTTTCTAAGGCATATTTTCAAGAAAAAAGTGGATAAATTATGGTAGAGGAAGGATCATCAAGATGCAAAGAATGGGAGGTGGGGGAGGGAGAGGGATGAAAAAAGACAGTTCTCACCAAACTACTAAAAGTAGAGGATGTTCTGTATCCCTGATGGTGGAGAAGACAGTGTGCCTTCTTTAGGTTGCCCTTGAGGGAGCAAAAAAATAGACATAAAAGGACAAAACAACAAGATCCAGGGGAGGGGGGAACAGTTTTCATGAGTGAAATGATGCCATGAAATTGAAAAATGGTGGCAAAGTGGCCACACTTTCTCAACGATGATGCCAGGGGAGAAGATAAGAGCATAATTTGCAAGAGCTCTAAAATTGCCACCCAAATGGTAAGTTGAATTGTAAGTTCAAAATTGTAAGTTGGGAGAGAAATTATAGGGGGGAAAATATGGGAAAGGAAGAAGAAAGAAAAAAAGAACAATAGCAGAGAAATAAATTCCTACCTGTCTTTTTCAGGATGGCCCCGACAGTGTGAGCTGACAATGAATTGGTGCGGAAGAAATGCATTTTGGGGTTGGATAAACATGGGCATAGAAATTTCAACCTTGTCTTTGTAATGGATACTGATCTTGTCAAACAACTTTAACCATAATTCTAGGCTTTCTGGGGAAAGAGGCTGCTGTCCATGGTATGCTCCGACAAGGAAAAAGTCTCCATTTCATTTTCTCTAAAATAGACAGAATATTTTCTCTGACTGATGGGAGTAATAATGCATTTGCATGTGCAATGGAATAACAGGAGTCTTCTAAAGAAAGGAGCAGAGAAAGTCTCTGGAATCTTGTAGGGGGCTTATGGGATGTGCCATTCAATTTTGCTTATTATGGAAAGGAAAAAAAATGGCAAGACACTTGGATTTGAACCCAACCATTGCAGCAGTTCCATGTTTTGTTTGAGGAAGGATAATTTGCCTTCCTTGGTATTTTAAAAACACTGTTACTTGATAGAATGTAAGTTCTGTGAGGGCAAGGGATGCTTTATTTTCATTTTTGAATTGCAACATCTAGCAGAGTATCTGAGACTAGGCAATCCTAATTAATGCTTATCACTTGAGTGACTTATTAATTAGATAAAATAAAAACTCTTTTATTTGGCATTTAAAGCTGACTCAATTTTTATACCTTTCCAAGCTTGTGTCATATAATTCCATTTCACAAATGAATATTTCAAGCCAAGCTAGCATAGTTGTGGTTCCCCCTAAGCATTTGTTGTGCTTTCATGTCTGAAATCAACTCTCTCCTCTACCTCTTAGAATAATAACTAGTTTCCTTCAGGGGTCAATTATTATGGGAAATCTTTCCTAATCCCTTATAGTTCTTAGTGGAAAAGATCATAGACTCGCAGATGTAGAGCTAGAAAGGACCTCAGAGGTCACTAAATCTAACATTTATCTTTTACAAATGAGGAAACTGAGACCTGATATGATCTTAAAAAGTAACTGAGTCTTACATGGGCATGAAGCAAGTAGCAGATCCTCTGGCTCCAAATTCAAAATTCTTTCTAATTCCTCCTTCTATCCCCTTTCTCTCAAATTATCATGTTTATAGCCATTGGAATACCTGGGCAAATTGTAAGCTTCTTAAGGATAATCACTTCCCCCCCCCTTTTTTTCTCAGTTTACCCAATACCCACCCACAGTGTCTGGCATATATTAGGCACTTAGCAAATTCCTTTTGGATTGCACTGGAATGGTCTTAAAAATGTCTCCCCAATCTCCCCAATCTCTCCCAGTCTCCCCAATCTCTCCTCAAGACAAGATTTGTGTGTCTACATTTACAGAGGCAACTTTTGGCACTGTAAATAAAGCCCTCAGGAAGACCTAAGTTCAAATCCAGCCTCAGATACTTACTGTGTCAAATGAATTAACTTCTTTTGCTTCAGTTTACTCAACTGCAAAATGGGAGCAATGACATAGGGTTGTTGTGAGGTTTAAATAAGATATTTTCTAAAGTACATCATGGATATTTTATGACTGCTTATTCCATTCTTTTCCTAGATGATAGCAAAGTGATGCAAAAAAGTGGACTGACCTTGAATAATCAGAATCAAAAAAAGTATATTGCCATTGACAGAAAGAGGAATTTAAACTTCTTATTTTAGTCTTTCTCTTTGCATGGCCTGATCCAACATCAGGCTCATAGAATGAGTTGGATTGTTTGTTGAGTTGTATTGAATTGCATTAGCACACAATATGATGTACAGGGAAAGTATTTGACACAGAGGAGCCTCAAAGGCCTAGG